>NC_079191.1:187302099-187625432 GCF_029499605.1 Hyla sarda
GCCAGTCAATCACATTTACCCTCATCTTTTTAGCAAGGCAGGGTAGTCTGCGAGGTGTGTTTGAGGCTGTTATGTTGGAATTCTGGCCCGGCAATTTTTCAGTATGTCACAGTACATGTTGGTATTTATGGTTCCCTCAAACTGTAGCTCCCTAGTCACAGCAGCAATCATGCAGCTTCAGACCATGACATTCCCACACTTGTCTTTGTACTCCTTACCTCGCTGCTGCCACACATGCTTAACACCATCTGAATCAAATGATCTAATTGGACCACAGAACGTGGTTCCAGTAATCCATATGCTTAGTCTACTTGTGTTCAGCAAACTGTGGGTTTTCTTGTGCTTCATCTTTAGAAGTGGCTTCCTCCTGGAACGACAGGCTTGCTGGCTGCTGGCAGAACCTCTGGATATGACACTGAGCATGTATACTCAACTTCCTTGATTGACCATGGCAAGTTCTGTTTTTAATGGAACCTGTCCTGTGAAACCGCTGTATGCCCACCGTGCTGCAGCTCCTTTTCAGGGTCTTTGTAATCTTCCTATAGCCTAAGACATCTTTATGTTGAGTAACAATTCTTTTATTTATTTTAATTTTTTCAGATCATCAGTGTTTTTTTTGTTTTGTTTTTTGCCATGAGATGCCATGTTGAAATTCAAGTGAGCAATATTCAAGAGTAATACACCTATTCCCCATTCACACCTTAGACCTTGTAACACCGAGTCACATCGGGAAGGGGAAATGGCTAACTGGGCCCAATTTGGAAATTTTCATTTAGGGCTGTACTCACTTTTTTTTGCCAAGGTTTAGACTAGAGCCCTGCGCTGGACTGTTTTTTTTATACTGCTCCTTTCTGACTACTGCACATTCCTACAATGTGTGTATTCCTTTTTTGCAATATGTGTGTTCAATCCCACCTGCTCTGGCAAACATTCTGTCACAGCTTTTAGACATAGCTCTCCCTTATACCATTTCATCACCCCTGTGCCATTTAAGAGGTTTGCGGGAGTGCACAGGATTTTCTGGCACCTGTTGTATTTTCTGTGACTGCCTGTTCCTGGAAGTTTTATATTGGGACCCGAGGGATACGATTCCCATTGCAGTCCTCTGATTTATACATTAATGGCTGTGTGTTGAGTTTCTTTGAGGGGAAAACAACATTAAACACAAAATAAAGTGATTATGATGATTGTTTTTTTCTCGGTTTCAATTAGATGATATAGCTTCTTATGATCCATGCCAGACTTTGGCTTCATCAATTGCATCACAAAACCTGAACATGTAGGAATGCCCTGAAAAAAACAGAGGATGTGTGACATTATTCTGAATCATAGGTTTATTAAACAAAGGATGCACAGTAATCCAGTTATCTGTTACTGTATCCTGCCTTTCAAATAACTTAACACCTTTGTTGAACACAGCGGGCAGCCATGAGTGGCTCCTGGTCAGTCTTTCTTTCCTGTTCCTTCCTGTGTATAGCTAAATGTTTGACGCATACCTTCAGTTGAGGGAACAAGTTGTAAATATAAATAGGGCATTGAGAACACAATAGCAAGACTGTATGAATGTGAATATCCCATATAGAAATACCAGGTTATATCTAAAGTTTAGCAAAGTGTGTAGCAAGCTGTAATAAAGTAGGTGTTCTTTTTCTATTGTTTGCATTGATCTTTACTTATCCTTCAACAATTATAAGTGGAGAAATACAAATGGATCTTGCATTGAGCCCCAGGAGTTTCCATTTATATCTCTAAACCTGCATGCCCATTTTATTGCACATTTTAATATGTCTGATACTAGTAAAGACATTTGATGCTAAAATGATACTTTTTTTTATTCCAAAAATAGGGGACTCAATGTGGATTTGAGCTTTTTCTCATTATCAAAATTTCTAATAACCTGTACTATACTGGATTCTCTTCTGCATCTCACTTTGTCCTGCTTAATTACAGTCTCTCCCCTTCTCCCTCCCACTTTTTCTCATCCTTATCTATTTAGTCTATGTTCCTATAGCAGGACAATTTATGGCCCATCTTAGTGTGTCCACATCTATTGTCTTAACCCCTGAATACGGGATTTGACAAAAAATCATCGTGATCGGGCTGGAGCAGGATTTAAAAAAACAGTCCTGCGCAGGGCTCTACTACATAGTGTATAAGGAGAACAGCAGGCAAACTCCAGTAACCCTTCTTCCTCTCTGTGTAACATGTGCAGCATAAAACCAGAGAGGAAAGGGTTACAGAGCAGAGTGCAGTGATTGTCTGACAGCTCAGTGACACACAGTGAAGGAGGAAGTTTAGTAATGTACAGTGAGGGCAAGAGAGGGACACGCCCCCTGCCTGAGAGAAGATGGAAATTCAGTGTGATCTGATATAAGCTGATTTTAAAAGAAATGCAGAAGCTAGACACATAAGTTATATGTACATGATCAGGATGAGGTATTGAGTAACCTATTTTTTTTTTTCTGGGATATTATAGGTACGCTTTAAATACCATGCTTTGTATAATGTTCAAAATAAATAACCTTCCAATTAATTTCATTGAACCAATGTAAAAAAAAAAAAAAAAAAAAAAAAAAAGCTTTAGATGTGTTGGGAGGGGGGTCTATGTGCAGAAATTCTGTAGAAGAGGTGGGGAGTTTTGCTTGGTTGGCGCCACACTAGCAATATGTATTCTCTTTATTTATTGTGGGAAGCAGGAACTTTGATGGAAAATCAGGACACATTAAAGAAACAACATCTGTAACCTGTTCCTGGCATCCACAGAGAACATGTCAATTTACATTTTTGGGGAAATAAAAGGAAGCCAATAGTCATATTTCTATCGAAGTAGACCATAGGGTGCTGCCACATACATACGGTATATGAAATGACTATAGTCTTGACCAAGTGTTTAAAGACTGACACATATGTTGGTTTTCACAAAGTTTGTCAGATATTTCTATAGTATACTAAAGTACAAATATTATTTCATGAATTGTAAACATTTGTTGACAAATACTTCAAGTTTATGGAAAGACTCTATTTACAGAACAATAGACACAGAGAAATGTTTGTGGCACTACTGCAACCAGAATGTATCAAACACAATAGGAATCAGGAAACGAAAAAGACAATAATGCTGAACCAATAAAAAAAAAATTGTGCCTAAAAGGAAAAGTAACGTATTTACCAATGCATAAAATTGTGGGCTTAGGAAATCCTCCAGGAGAGTCTGGATTCAGTTGATGCGGACTGAAGGAGGATGGCAATGGCCGTTTCGTGGCTAGCAGCTTACTTTGACCTCGAGGAAGAAGTGAGTAGGACATAATCCTACATCACATGGGCTTTTAGTATGCTTTGGTTCTTAGCTATTGTAAGTGCATATGTAAGTTATACCAAAGAAGGTTGCACATTCCACTGCATGTGGGGTGAATTAAAATTTTGAGAAACAAAATGTGGCTTTTCTTAAAGCTAAATATTCCTTCTTAAATAGGAAAAGTAGAAGACACATATTCACTTATGCTTTGTCAATACTAAATATACAAGATAGAGAACGGTAAAGTCAGGCTAACATGTACATGGAAACAATGCAAAGCAATACTAGAGGGATTCTAAGACTAAAGTTCAAGGAGTATAGAGGCTGATTTATTGATCTGAAAAAGAATGCAGAATAAGGAGTAAAGAGAGAGAAATATGGTGAGTTATGAGTACTTAGATAAGAGAGACGACTAGAGGCATAGCTTTGATGCAGAGTACGTGCGGTTGCCTAGCACGTCAACCATGTTTAATGAGTGGAGCATCTAACTAACACCATAGATTCTGTTGCCACACATACATGACAGACTGGCATGTGCCACCAATGAATGAGTACAATCCAGACTCAAGCAGTCACAACTCCAGCCCACACTCTGTTTAATAGGATAAACTATGTAAAAGATGGAGTATACAGGAATGTAATGATTTAAAATGTACATAGTACAGAATGCAGCTGTAGTTTTTTTTGCAAAGATGTACAGTCATGGCCATAAATGTTGGCACCCCTGAAATTTTTCAAGAAAAGGAAGTATTTCTCACAGAAAAGGATTGCAGTAACACATGTTTTGCTATACACATGTTTATTCCCTTTGTGTATGTTGGAACTAAACCAAAAAAGGGAGGAAAAAAAGCTAATTGGACATAATGTCATTCCAAAAATGGGTTGGACAAAATTATTGGCACCCTTAACTTAAAGGGGTTGTGTGCTGCCCTTCCCATAGACTTTAGTTTAGGGGGCGGGCGTGACGTCACGAGGGGGCGGCCGCGAACACGGAAGCCCGCAAACAGCGTTCGGAGTAATGAACTTACGGACACTGCGAGCGGAGCTCCGAAAGGCAGGGCAGCGCACAACTCCTTTAATACAGTGGGGTTCAAAAGTTTGGGCACCCCTGGTAAAAATTTGTATTAATGCGCATAAAGAAACCAAGGAAGGATGGAAAAATCTCCAAAAGGCATCAAATTACAGATTAGACATTCTTATAATATGTCAACAAAAGTTAGATTTTATTTCCATCATTTACACTTTCAAAATAACAGAAAACAAAAAAATGGTGTCTGAAAAAGTTTGGGCACCCTGCAGAGTTAATATCTTGTACTGCCCCCTTTGGCAAGTATCACAGCTTGTAAATGCTTTTTGTAGCCAGCCAAGAGTCTTTCAATTCTTGTTTGAGGTATCTTTGCCCATTCTTTCTTACAAAAGTCTTTCAGTTCTTTGAGATTTCTGGGCTGTCTGTCACGCACTGCTCTTTTAAGGTCTATCCATAGATTTTCAATTATGTTGAGGGCAGGAGATTGTGAAGGCCATGGCAAAACCTTCAGTTTACGCCTCTTGATGTAATCCCCCATGGATTTCGAGGTGTGTTTAGGATGATTATCCATTTGTAGAAGCCATCCTCTCTTTAACTTCAGCTTTTTCACAGATGGAATCAAGTTAGCATCCACTATTTGCTGAAATGTTATTGAATCCATTTTTCCTTCTTCTCGTGAGATGTTCCCTGTGCCACTGGCTGCAATACAACCCCAAAGCATGATTGATCAACCCCTATGCGTAACAGTTGGACAGAGGTTCTTTTCATTAAATTCTGTTCTCCTTCTTCTCCAAAAGTACCTTTGCTCATTCCGGCCCAAAAGTTCAATTTTAGACTCATGGGTCCACAGAACTTGTTTCCAAAATGCATCAGGCTTGTCTATATGTTCATTTGCAAAGTTCAAACGCTGATTTTTGTGGTGAGGATGTAGAAGAGAGGTTTTCTTCAGATGACTCTTCCATGAAGACCATATTTGTACAAGTATCTCTTTATAGTGGAATAGTGTACCACAACTCCAGTGTCTGCCAGATCTTTCTGGAGGGATTGTGCAGTCAAACGTGGGTTTTGAATAGTTTTTCTCACAATCCTGCAAGCTGTTCTGTCTCATATTTTTCTTGGCCTTCCAGATCTTGCTTTAACTTCCATTGTTCCTGATGACTGCTTTCCTGATTTCTTAATTACATTCCGAACAGAGGATATTGACATCTGCAAACATTTTGCTCTCCTCTTATAGCCTTCTCCAGCTTTGTGAGCGTCAACTATTTTCAGTTTCAGATTTCTAGACAACTGCTTAGAAGAACCCATGGTGCTGATTGTTGGGGCAAGGTCAGATGAGTCCGGGCATTTAAAACTAGAGATGAGCGAACTTACAGTAAATTCGATTTGTCACGAACTTCTCGGCTAGGCAGTTGATGACTTTTCCTGCATAAATTAGTTCAGCTTTCAGGTGGTCCCGTGGGCTGGAAAAGGTGGATACAGTCCTAGGAGACTCTTTCCTAGGAATGTATCCACCTTTTCCAGCCCACCGGAGCACCTGAAGGCTGAACTAATTTACGCAGGAAAAGTCATCAATAGCCGAGCCGAGAAGTTCGTGAGCAGCAGAATGGAGGGATTTGTGAACCAAATACAGAAGCTACACACATAAAAAGTCATGCAGACATGTAAAGCATCTGTATGACCTAGTGAGTAACATATGTAAGCATTTTTTTTTTGTCTTTGATATAGCAGGTACACTGGGATCTATACAGGCTAGAAGATGTTAAAAAAAGGAATTATGGAACTATTCTAACCCTTAAATCACTTCAGTGGCAAAACAGCTCTGGTGCACATGACACTGCAGCCAATGCAGCTAGTCACTGGCCTCAGCAGTCATATGTGTAAAGCTACATACAGAGGGCAGTTATTTAGCCACATTTACAATGTTTTCACCATCAATCAGACTTGATATGTGCCAGGACATATCTTGTGATATTTAATGGCCATATAAACAATTTGAATTAGATCCACACGTGGCATATTTGTTAAAAAATGTGTGCAACTCATCCGAATAGGGCTTAAAAAAATCTATAGACATGCTGCAAAAACAACCCCATTCAGGAGTTACAATTACAATTGCAGATATTTTCCCAAATGTAAATTTACAAAGAACAGAGAACCTTAGTGAGGTTTTTATTACAATGACAACCTTTGACGAATCAACAGTATAGATAAGTGTCTCATCAGTGGGGCCCAGTCGCTGTACCCTATCAGATCTAGATGAACCTCTGTTTCATCAAGTTGAACATCTTTACTGATATAAGAAGTGCAGTTTGTGGAGGTCAAAATGGTGTATTAAGGGTTAACAGAAACAAAATTACATAGAAAACGTAAAGGGGCACTCCGCCCCCAGACATCTTATCCCCTATCCAAAGGATAGGGGATAAGATGCCAGATTGCTGCGGTCCCGCTGCTGGGGACCCCGGGGATCACTGCTGCGGCACCGCGCTATCGTTACTGCGCAGAGCGAGTTCGCTCTGCACGTAATGACGGGCAATACAGGGGCCGGAGCATCGTTATGTCACGGCCCCGCCCCTCGTGACGTCATGGCCCGCCCCCCTCAATACAAGTCTATGGGAGGGGGCGTGGCGGTCATCACGCCCCCTGCCATAGACTTTCATTAAGGGAACGGGCCGTGATGTCACGAGGGGCGGAGCCATTACATCACGCTGCTCCGTCCCCTGTATCGCCCGTCATTACACCTAGAGCAAACGCACTCTGTGCAGTAATGATAGCGCAGTGCTGCTGCGGCGAACCCCGGGGTTCCCAGCAGCGGGACCGTGGCGATCTGACATCTTATCCCCCATCCTTTGGATAGGGGATAAGATGTCTAGGGGCAGAGTACCCCTTTAAGAATTTTAATTTGCACGTGGATCTATTTTACAAGAATGTTATCAACTTAAAGGGGTACTCTGGCGGGATGGTGCCAGAAAGTTATGCAGATCTGTAAATAGCTTCTATTTAACAATCTTAAGCCTTCCAGTACTTATCAGCTGCTGTATACTACAGAGAAAGCTGTGTAGTTCTTTTCATTCAGACCACAGTGCTCACTGCTGCCACCTCTGTCTGTGTCAGGAACTGTCCAGAGCAGGAGAGATTTGCTGTGGGAATTTGGTTCTTGCAAGGGCCTCATTCAATTCAATGATCCAAAAGTAGTTAGTTATTGACTGGTCATTTTCCAAGCATATCTGTGTTTTGACTGAAAAGCACTGAAAACCTCGCTTTTCAGTCTACTTTTCAGACATGCCACTAAAATACTCATAGTGTTTAAATGCCTTAAGGGTGCAGAACGTAAACATACACCCTGCGCCCAAGCCCATTTTGTGTTCTGTGGAGCAGCATTAAATGTGGTATGCAATCTGAAGCCTGCAAGTAATAGTCCCCTATGTGGACTAAAACATAGTTAAAAAAAAGTTTTTAAAAAAATGTTGATAAATAAGAATTTACACCTTCCTTTCTGAATTGCCTCCCATTTTCTTAAACAATGTAAATAAACATATGTGGTATCACCGCGTGCGTAAATGTCCAAACTATTTACATATAATGCTCATTAAACCTCATGGTCAATGGCGTATAAGTAAAAAAATAAAAATTAAAAATAAAGTACCAGATTCCAGAATTGAATATTTTTGGCCACTTTGTATACCATAGAAAATGTATTACAAGTGATCAAAAAGGCCCATTAAAACAAAAATGGTCCAGATAAATACTGCAGATCATGACGCAAAAAAAAGAAACCAGCCGTCAAACATCCTTGTATACTGAGTTGTAGGCATCAGAAGGACAATTTTAAGCATACTAATTTTAACACAAAAAGGTATAGTTATTAAATGAAGTAAAACAAAATAAAACCTATACAAATTGGGTATCGTACCTACAATATAAAGATAATGTGTAATTTTTACCAAAAATTGCACTTCATAGAAACAGAAGCTTGAAAAATTGAAAATGTTATGGTTATTAAGTAAGGAGTAAACAAAACAAAGTTGCAAAAATTTTTAATTTTTGTGTCCTTAAGGGGTTAAGAACTTAAAAAGGATAAAGGGGTACTGCACCCTCAGACATTTTATCCCCTGTCCGTAGGAAAGGGGATAGCATTTGTGATTGCGGGCGTGCCAGATCCTGGGACTCCCGCGATCTCTGGGCCTGCACCACGGCATACTGAACATTTATGTGGCATCACGCCCCTCCATCCATGTCTATGGGAGGGCAAGTGACGGCTGTTGAGCAGAAGTACACAGCCGCCACACCCTTGTGATCAGACATCTTAGCACCTATCCAAAGGAGATGTCTATGGGCAGAGAACCCCTTTAAACTTAGACATTTTTTAAGACAAATAAACATCATATGGGAGATTTATCAAAACCTGTCCAAAGAAAAAGTTGCCCAGTTGCCCATAGTAACCAATCAGCTCGCTTCTTTCATTTTGCAGAGGCCTTGTTAAAAATGAAAGAAGCGATCTGATTGGTTGCTATGGGCAACTAGTCAACTTTCCTCTGGACAGGTCTTGATAAATCTCCCCCCATGAGTTGTTATAAAATTCAAAGAAAATATACATGTATACAGGTAATAGGGGAGAGTGTGGCATTATGCAAAGCTCTACGTAGCGAAGAAAGTCCTAAATTGATTGGAAGTGAGTTTACAAGAAGATAAGAACTCTAGCTGAAAACACTGTTATGTAGCGGTGGCTAATTTTTATAGCTTAACCTGTTGGGGATGAAGGGCGTATGCATACGCCCTTGCGTCCTGGTACTTAAGGGCAAAGGGCGTTTCCATACGCCCGTGGAAATTTCGGTCCCCACCGCGCGCCGGGCGGGGACCGGACCGGGGTGACTGCTGATATCAATCAGCAGGCACCCCGCACAAATGCCTAGGGGGGACCCCCCATGTCGGCGATCGGCGCAAATCGCAAGTGAATTCACACTTGCGATTTACACCGATTACGGGTCTATGGTGACTCGGAATATATGGGGGATCGCGGTTGTCTAAGACACCCACGATCCCCGTGAATGGATAGGAGTGAGGTGGCAGGGGTGCCACCCCTCCTATCCCTGCTATTGGTGGTCTAGACGCGACCACCAATAGCAGATCGGGGACAGGGGGGTTAACTTTCGTTTTCCTCGTCCTGCCCACCCACAATAGGCGGGGCAGAATGGGGGAAACGAAGAGGACCGGGCGCCGACGTCCACTTAGCCGCCCGGAAGCAGCGGAGCGACGGTGATCGGTGGGCGGCGTGCGACGGAAGAGGACGGCTCCCAGGATCCGACGGAAGCCGGTAAGTTGCCTAGCAACATCTGGGGGGCTACAGTCTGAGACCATTATACAGTGGTCTCTAACCTGTAGCCCTCCAGATGTTGCAAAACTACAACTCCCAGCATGCCCAGACAGCTGTTTGCTGTTTGGGCATGCTGGAATATGTAGTTTTGCAACAGCTGGAGGACTGCAGTTAGAGACCGCTATTCAGTGGTCTCTAAACTGTTTCCCTCCAGATCTTGCAAAACTACAACTCCTAGCATGCCCAAACAGCTCTTTGCTGTCTGGGCATGCTGGGATTTGTAGTTTTGCAACATCTGGAGGGTCACAGTTTGGAGATCATTGGGCAGTGGTCTATGCACTGTAGCCCTCCAGATGTTGCAAAACTGCAAATCCCAGCATGCCCAAACAGCTGTCTCGGAATGCTGGGAGTTGTAGTTGCGTACCTCCAGCTATTGCATAACTACAACTCCCAGCATGCACGGTCTGTCAGTACATGCTGGGAGTTGTTGTTTTGCAACAGGTGGAGGCACATTGGTTGAAAAATACTGAGATAGGTAACAGAACCTAACTGAAGGTTTTCCAACCAGTGTGCCTCCAGCTGTTGCAAAAGTACAACTCCCAGCATGCACGGACTGTCAGTACATTCTGGGAGTTGTTGTTTTGAAACAGCTGGAGGTTTGCCCCCCATGTGAATGTACAGGGTACATTCACACGGGCAGGTTTACAGTAAGTTTCCTGCTTCAAGTTTGGGCTGCAGTAAATTTTTCGCCGCAGCGCAAGCTCCTTGCAGGAAACTCACCGTAACATGCCAGTGCGAATGTACCCCAAAAACACTACACTAACACATAATAAAGGGTAAAACACTACATATACACCCCTTACACTGTCCCCCCCCCCCCAATGAAAAACGTATCGTACGGCAGTGTTTCCAAAACGGAGCCTCCAGCTGTTGCAAAACAACAACTCCCAGCATTTCTGGACAGCCACTGACTGTCTAGGCATGCTGGGAATTTAGCAACAGCTGGAGGCACACTGTTTGGGAATCACTGGCGTAGAATACCCCTATGTCCACCCCTATGAAATCCCTAATTTACTCATCAAATGTGCATGGCGCTCTCTCACTTAAGAGCCCTTTCGTATTTCAAGGAAACAGTTTAGGGCCACATTTGGGGTATTTCCGTACTCGAGAGAAATTGTGTTACAAATTTTGGCGGGATTTTTCTCCTTTTACCCCTTATGAAAAGGAAAAGTTGGGGGCTACACCAGCCTGTTAGTGTAAAAATAATAACATGCTGGTGTTGCCCAATACTTTTTATTTTCACAAGCAGTAAAAGGAAAAAAAGACCCCCAAAGTTTTTACCGCAATTTCTCCTGAGTACGGAAATACCCCATATGTGGGCGTAAAATGCTCTGCAGGTGCACAACAAGGCTCAGGAGTGAAAGCGCACCATGTACATTTGAGGCCTAAATTGGTGATTTGCACAGGGGTGGCTGATTTTACAGCGGTTCTGACATAAATGCAAAAACATAAATACCCACATGTGACCCCATTTTGGAAACTACACCCCTCATGTAATGTACTAAGGGGTGCAGTGAGCATTTATCCCCACAGGTGCCTGACAGATTTTTGGAACAGTGGTCCGTGAAAATGAAAAATTACATTTTTCATTTGCACAGCCCACTGTTCCAAAGATCTGTCAAACGCAAGTGGGGTGTAAATACTCACTGCACCCCTTATTAAATTCTGTGAGGGGTGTAGTTTCCAATATGGGGTCACATGTGGGGGGTCCACTGTTCTGGCACCACGGGGGGCTTTGTAAACGCACATGGCCCCTGACCATTTCAAACGAATTCGCTTTCCAAAACCCCAACGGCGCTCCTTCTCTTCTGAGCATTGTAGTGCACCAGCAGAGCATTTTACTTCCTAACATGGGGTATTTCCATACTCAGAAGAGATGGGATTACAAATTTTGGGGGGCATTTTCTCCCATTACCTTTTGTAAAAATTGTACATTTGGGGGAAAAAATGCACTTTAGTGCAAAAATTTTTTTTTTCATTTACACATCCGATTTTAACGAAATGTCGGCAAACACCTGTGAGGTGCTAAGGCTCACTGGACCCCTTGTTACGTGCCTTGAGGGGTGTAGTTTCCAAAATGGTATGCCATGTGGGTTTTTTTCTGCTGTTCTGGCACCATAGGGGCTTCCTAAATGTGACATGCCCCCCACAAACCATTTCTGCAAAATTCACTCTCCAAAATCCCATTGTTGCTCCTTCCCTTCTGAGTCCTCTACTGCGCCCGCTGAACACTTGACATACACATATGAGGTATTTCCTTACTCGAGAGAAATTTGGTTACAAATTTTGGGGGGCTTTTTCTCCTATTACCACTTGTATAAATATAAAAAAACTGGGTCTACAAAAACATGCAAGATTTTTAATTTTCTCCTTCACTTTGCTGCTATTCCTGTGAAACACCTAAACGGTTAACACACTTACTGAATGTCATTTTGGATACTTTGAGGGGTGCAGTTTTGTGGGGTATTTCTAATTTGAAGGCCCTTCAAATCCACTTCAAAACTGAACTGGTCCCTAAAAAATACAGATTTTGAAAATTTTGTGAAAAATTGGAAAATTGCTGCTGAACTGTGAAGCTCTCTGATGTCTTCCAAAAGTAAAAACACGTCAACTTTATGATGCAGACATAAAGTAGACATATTGTATTTGTGAATTAATATATAATTTATTTGGAATGTCTGTTTTCCTTATAAGCAGAGAGCTTCAAAGTTGGAAAAATGCTAAATTTTCAAATTTTTCTTCAAATTTTTGAAATGATGCAAGTATCGACAAAAATTTACCACTACCATAAAGTAGAATATGTCACGAAAAAACAATCTCGGAATCAAATTTATAAGTAAAAGCATCCCAGAGTTATTAATGCATAAAGTGACAGTGGTCAGATTTGCAAAAAATGCTCCCGTCCTTAGGGTCATAATGGGCTCCGTCCCCAAGGGGTTAAGGGTGCTGATAAGCAACTACTAGTCTATTTATTGCTTCCATTTAAATATTTTGAAGTTGACATTTAACTTATTTTGCATGACATGATAACTGGGCGCCTTTAATCCTATGAAAAAATGCAGGGCAAACTTTTTAGGTTTACCTCCTATCTACTCCCAGTAACCTTTTTGTTTTTATATACACTTGTGCAGAGGAAGCATGGTTAATATAAATTAACATCTCTTTACTAATCCTCAACATGAGTATAGAAATAGGGAAAATATAAGGATTTTGATCATGGCATTTACATAAAAATTCAGAATAGAAACATGCACTTAAGACATGCCATGAAAATATACATCATTTTTAAGAGCTTAAAAAGTGAAACCTAAAGATATAGTTATAGTGTTATTTTGTAGCTATTGCTCATCTTTATAGCTTCATGTTGCTGATGGTAAGCAAGTACTAGTATATTTATTGCTTCTGTTTAAATAATTTGATCCCCCTCAGATGTAGTGCAGCCGAAATTGATATTTTTATTTTGCGTGCTATGATAACCCGGCAGGTGATGTGCCTGTAATCCTATGGAAAACCATGCATCACAGTATGTTGTATAAGCACAAAACTTTTTAGAGAGCAGTCTCCTCTTTACCACCAAAAGTGTTTACAGTGAACAGTGAAGCAGAATCCCACTGAAAGCAATGGGAGGCTGCAAAAACTGATTTTTCTAGCTGAATTTTGTAGTTAGAAATTGAAGCGATAGGCAGCACTTCCGATAGGAGAAGTATGGTGCAAGCAGTCTTGGGACCCTGGTCTTGGGTCCAATTCATGCAGAGAAGAAAGGATGACCGCAGCACTCAATAGTAGTGAAAAATCAAAAAAGTGGCTTTATTCCAAAAGCAAACAGCAGCGACGTTTCGGTGTTCTCACAACACCATTCTCAAGCTAAATAACAGTGATTGCATCAAGGTATATATAGAGGGTGAAGCAAATCAATCTTAACCCCTTAAGGACCAAGGACGTACCGGTACGTCATTGGTCCTGCTCTTCTGATATAACGCGGGGTTACACAGTAACCCCGCGTCATATCATGGCGGACCCGGCGTCATAGTGAAGCCGGGACCCGCCTCTAATAGCGCGCAGCGCCGATCGCGGCGCCGCGCGCTATTAACCCTTTAGCCGCGCGCTCAAAGCTGAGCCGCGCGGCTAAAAGTGAAAGTGAAAGTTCCCGGCTAGCTCAGTCGGGCTGTTCGGGATAGCCGCGGCTAATCGCGCCTCCTCCTCCTGCCTCCTCGCTGTCCGATCGCCGAATGACTGCTCAGTGCCTGAGATCCAGGCATGAGCAGTCATGCGGCAGAATCGTTGATCGCTGGTTTCTTATGAGAAACCAGTGATCAACATAGAAGATCAGTGTGTGCAGTGTTATAGGTCCCTATGGGACCTATAACACTGCAAAAAAAAAAGTGAAAAAAAAAAGTGAATAAAGATCATTTAACTCCTCCCCTATTAAAAGTTTGAATCACCCCCCTTTTCCAATAAAAAAAAAAAACACAGTGTAAATAAAAATAAAAATAAACATATGTGGTATCACCGCGTGCGGAAATGTCCGAATTATAAAAATATATCATTAATTAAACCGCTCGGTCAATGGCGTGCGCGCGAAAAAATTCCAAAGTCCAAAATAGTGCATTTTTTGATCAATAAGTCCTATCAATGCAAAAATGGTACCGTTAAAAACTTCAGATCACGGCGCAAAAAATGAGCCCTCATACCGCCCCATACACGGAAAAATAAAAAAGTTATAGGGGTCAGAAGATGACAATTTTAAACGTATTAATTTTCCTGCATGTAGTTATGATTTTTTCCAAAAGTCCGACAAAATCAAACCTATATAAGTAGGGTATCATTTTAATCGTATGGACCTACAGAATACATATCAGGTGTCATTTTTACCGAAAAATGTACTACGTAGAAACGGAAGCCCCCAAAAGTTACAAAACAGCGTTTTTTTTTTTCAATTTTGTCGCACAATGATTTTTTTTCCCGCTTCACCATAGATTTTTGGGCAAAATGACTGACGTCATTACAAAGTAGAATTGGTGGCGCAAAAAATAAGCCATCATATGGATTTTTAGGTGTAAATTTGAAAGAGTTATGATTTTTTAAAGGCAAGGAGCAAAAAACGAAAATGCAAAAACGGAAAAACCTCCGGTCCTTAAGGGGTTAATTACAAACAATTAAAAATATTATGTAAACATTCATAAAGTGCCAGTGCATACAGTGCATCACAATGATATTAGGGGATGTACAATAGTCATCCAGGTACAATTGAGTGATATTAAAAACATCTCTATGCAGATCTTATACATAGGTACAACAGAGAATGGTATAAAATATAAAATCAATAAAGTATGTAAACAAACATTTTAACCCCTTAAGGACGCAGGACGTACTCAAACGGCCCCTTTTCCGAGTCCTTAAGGACTCAGGACGTTTGAGTACGTCCTGTCAAATCCCTGCCCCCCGCCGCTAGCTGGAGGGGAGCCGGTGCCTGATGCCTGCTGAAATCGTTCAGCAGGCATCGGGGCATATCGCCCAGGGGGGTCATTATGTCCCCCCATGTCGGCGATGGCCGCAGATCGCTGGACAATTCAGTCCAGCGATCTGCGGCAGATTCCGGATCAATCGGGTCTCCAGTGACCCGGAATTACAGGCTGTTCTCCGACGGCCCCGAACAGCCATAGCCTGCAGGGGTGAGGTGGCATTGGTGCCACCTCACGATCGCCCTGATTCGTCGGCCGGATTACCGGCCGACCAATCAGGGCGCCTGCTGCGGGTGTCACTCCCGCAACCCGCTCCGCCCCTCTTCCGGAGGACGTGAGCGGGTGCGGGACGTGCACCCCAGGTGCTGGGGACCCCGATCCCCGGCGTCAATGTTGGGATCGGGGCCCCAGGAGCGACGGCCGCGGCGGCGACGACGAGGGACTGACCTCATGCGGCTGGATCGTTGGAGGTGAGTGACAGCCTCCTGCTGTTGCTTAGCAACAGCTCCCAGCATGCAAAAAGGGCATGCTGGGAGCTGTAGTTATGCAACAGCAGGAGGCAGACCACCACAACTCCCAGCATGCCCTTATGGGCATGCTGGGACTTGTAGTTTTGCAACAGCTGTAGGCACATTTTTTCTATGGAAAAGTGTACCTTCAGCTGTTGTGTAATTACAACTCCCAGCTTGCACCAACAGCTAAAGTGCATGCTGGGAGTTGTAGTAGTGCATCTGCTGGTTGCATAACTACAACTCCCAGCATGCCCGTTGGCTGTCGGTGACTACTGGGAGTTGTAGTTTTGCAACAGCTGAAGGCACACTGAGTTATGTAGCAAACCAGTGTGTCTCCAGCTGTTGCATAACTACAGTCCCCAGCATCCCCAGCCAAAGTAGTATGCCTCCAGCTGTTGCATAACTACAAGACCCAGCATGCCCTTCCGCTGTCCGTACATGCTGGGGGTTGTAGCTTTTGCAACAGCTGAAGGCACACTGGTTGCAAAACACTGAGTTTGTTACCAAACTCTGTGTTTCACAACCAGTGTACCTCCAGCTGTTGCAAAACTACAACTCCCAGCATGCACTGATAGACCGTACATGCTGGGAGTTGTAGTTTTGCAACAGCTGGATGTTCCCCCCCCCCCCAATGTGAACGTACAGGGTACACTCACATGGGCGGAGGATTACAGCAAGTGTCCGGCTGCAAGTTTGAGCTGCGGCAAATTTTCTGCCGCAGCTCAAACTGGCAGCGAGAAACTACTGTGAACCCCCCGCCCGTGCGACTGTACCCTAAAAATACTACACTACACTAACACACAATAAAATAAAAAGTAAAAATCACTACATATACACATACCCCTACACAGCCCCCCTCCCCTCCCCAATAAAAATGAAAAACGTCTGGTACGCCACTGTTTCCAAAACGGAGCCTCCAGCTGTTGCAAAACAACTACTCCCAGTATTGCCAGATAGCCACTGACTGTCTAGGCATGCTGGGAGTTTTGCAACAGCTGGAGGCACCCTGTTTGGGAATCACTGGCGTAGAATACCCCTATATCCACCCCTATGCAAGTCCCTAATTTAGGCCTCAAATGCGCATGGCGCTCTCACTTTGGAGCCTTGTCGTATTTCAAGGCAACAGTTTAGGGCCACATATGGGGTATCGCTGTACTCGGGAGAAATTGTGTTACAAATTTTGGGGGGTATTTTCTGCTTTTACCCTTTTTAAAAATGTCAAATTTTTGGGAAAAGAGGCATTTTAGGAAAAAAGATATTATTTTTTTTACATATGCAAAAGTCGTGAAACACCTGTGGGGTATTAAGGTTCACTTAACCCCTTGTTACGTTCCCCGAGGGGTCTAGTTTCCAAAATGGTATGCCATGTGTTTTTTTTTTTTTTTTGCTGTCCTGGCACCATAGGGGCTTCCTAAATGCGGCATGCCCCCAGAGCAAAATTTGCTTTCAAAAAGCCAAATGTGACTCCTTCTCTTCTGAGACCTGTAGTGCGCCAGCAGAGCACTTTTCACCCCCATATGGGGCGTTTTCTGAATCGGGAGAAATTGGGCTTCAAATTTTGGGGGGTATTTTCTGCTTTAACCCTTTGTAAAAATGTTAATTTTTTGGGAAACCAAGCATTTTAGGTAATTTTTTTTTTTTTTTTTTACATATGCAAAAGTTGTGAAACCCCTGTGGGGTATTAAGGTTCACTTTACCCCTTGTTACGTTCCCCAAGGGGTCTAGTTTCCAAAATGGTATGCCATGTGTTTTTTTTTTTGCTGTTCTGGCACCATAGGGGCTTCCTAAATGTGACATGCCCCCCAAAAACCATTTGTCGCTCCTTCCCTTCTGAGCCCTCTACTGTGCCCGCCGAACAATTAACATAGACATATGAGGTATGTGCTTACTCGAGAGAAATTGGGTTTCAAATACAAGTAAAAATTTTCTCCTTTTTACCCCTTGCAAGAATTCAAAAATTGGGTCTACAAAAACATGCGAGTGTAAAAAATGAAGATTGTGAATTTTCTCCTTCACTTTGCTGCTATTCCTGTGAAACACCTAAAGGGTTAAAACGCTGACTGAATGTCATTTTGAATACTTTGGGGGTGCAGTTTTTATAATGGGGTCTTTTATGGGGTATTTCTAATATGAAGACCCTTCAAATCCACTTCAAACCTGAACTGGTCCCTGAAAAAAAGAGAGTTTCAAAATTTTGTGAAAAATTGGAAAATTGCTGCTGAACTTTGAAGCCCTCTGATGTCTTCCAAAAGTAAAAACACGTCAATTTTATGATGCAAACATAAAGTAGACATATTGTATATGTGAATAAAAAAAAATTATTTTGAATATCCATTTTCCTTACAAGCAGAGAGCTTCAAAGTTAGAAAAATGCAACATTTTCAAATTTTTCATCAAATTTTGGGATTTTTCACCAAGAAAGGATGCAAGTTACCACAAAATTTTACCACTATGTTAAAGTAGAATATGTCACGAAAAAACAGTCTCGGAATCAGATTGATAACTAAAAGCATTCCAGAGTTATTAATGTTTAAAGTGACAGTGGTCAGAATTGCAAAAAATGGCTGAGTCCTTAAGGTGAAAAAGGGCTCAGTCCTTAAGGGGTTCGCCGCCATTACAGCTGCTACACTCGGGACACGCTTCCTCGGTGAGTGATGCCACACACCTGCCCTGAATCCTTATGATATTTAATATGTTTGTTTACATACTTTATTGATTTTATATTTTATACCATTCTCTGTTGTACCTATGTATAAGATCTGCATAGAGATGTTTTTAATATCACTCAATTGTACCTGGATGACTATTGTACATCCCCTAATATCATTGTGATGCACTGTATGCACTGGCACTTTATGAATGTTTACATAATAATTTTAATTGTTTGTAATTAAGATTGATTTGCTTCACCCTCTATATATAACTTGATGTGACCACTGTTATTTAGCTTGAGAATGGTGTTGTGAGAACACCGAAACGTCGCTGCTGTTTGCTTTTGGAATAAAGCCACTTTTTTGATTTTTCACTACTATTGAGTGCTGCGGTCATCCTTTCTTCTGTGCATGAATTTTGTAGTTAGATTTCTTTTGAAGATTTTGCCATGTGAATTGACTCTAACAGTGCAATTTGGAAAGTAGGCAAGCTAGTGGAGAGGCTAGGTTTCCACACGTTATTTTTTTTTTCCCTGCCATTTTTTGGAAAACTTCCACTGCAGTTAGAAGGGGATCCACAATGAAGTAGAACTAAAAGTCCTTCCTTTATATTTCACATTCCTATAACTATTACTCTTGCCATCTTAAACAATTTTAAACATTAACATTTCTTATGGATAACCACTGGGTTGTCTGATTTGTAGTCACAAAAGATATGCTAAAGTAATAGTGTTATGTTAAAATTATATATTTTTTACGGTCTTCCTTTTTTTTTTTGCAGTTTTTATAGAATTTTTTTAGACTTAGATTATTTAAAACCCTAACTCTAGGTTATTTGATAACCTATCAAACCGTGACTGACATTTTAACACTTTTTTTTCCTTTTTCAGGCTTTCTCTTTTCTGTTTTTGTTGTTTTCTCAAATGTTTTCACCGCTGGAAGCTGAAACAGTGGACTGTTTTTCAGAGTCAATGCAGATGACTGATGCTTGTTTTCCCCTGCTTTTTAATTAGAATACCCATAAGTCTGCCAACAAAAATGTTGGATCAGAGACACACACGGAAGTTATAGGGACAAGGTTTGATGTAATAGCTTATTTGTAAAGGAAACACAACTTGTTTGGTATTTCGTGAAGCAGGAAGTTCAGAATGCCAGTATAACATATTTTCAGGTGCTACTGAGTCATCTGGTGTTAGAAGTCTACAAGGGTAATTTCCTCTCAAGTTGCTTTTAAAGGATAGAATAAAAAAAAAATGAACGGAAGGAAACTGCTGACAAGTTGTGGTTGTCTAATACGTGGTCAATCATGTTTACAGCAAACTATGTCAGAAGAAGAAGGTAAAGCAGGTGGAATGCCAGGTCATTTCCTACTAACATTGCTGTTTATTACTGTAGGCAGTGCAAATCTGTCATCAGATCTAAACACCTTAAAAGGAAAAACATATTTTTTTGTTTTACGTGTAGGTAATTTATTATTTTTTTTTAATCAATTGAGAAATCTGTATTTTAACAAGAACAATTGAAGCAGTTTGGACATTAGGTAAATATTCACATGCAGTAGATTTGTAGACATGCACATACTGTGGAAACCCCATTGAGAAAAATGGAACAGATTTTTAGTTGCAGTTTTTAGTTTAGTTGTGTATTAAACTTGCAGTGTGTGATCAGTAGTCTACCATCTAAGTCAATGATTGGCTGTGCAGCAACGTATCGTACAGACCGCAGCACCAAGAAATGTTGTGCAGCAGAGACTGGACTCTGATAATGGATGCTGCACAGGTGTAAGGAAGGCAGCCTGGGGCTATTAAAGGGGTATTCAAAGGGAGTCCAAAAAAATGTTGAAGTCGCTTGGTGTGTCGGCGATGTGCGTGTGGCTTATTGTGGATGTGGTTTATTGGGGGTGATGCTTGTGGTAGGGGGTGGCTTGCCACAAAGTGGGGTTTATTTTCAGAATTTTAGCTGTATATTGTCCTTGCTGTAAGGAACGTACAAGAAGGACAATAGAGAGGGAGGGGATCGCCCACATCAGTCATTAAAGTTTTTGTTCAGCACAGATAACCATTTTAGTACAGATCCCAGAATCAAACCTAACCATAATACAGACCCCAGAATCAGACACCATCATAATACAGACCCCAGAATCACACTCCACCATAACAGACCCCAGAATCAATACCCACCATAATATAGACCCCAGAATCACCACCCACCATAATACAGATCCCAGGATCACCACCCACCTTAATACAGACCCCAGAATCAGACACCTCCATAATACAGATCCCAGAATCAGACCCCACCATAATACAGACCACAATCGTGTTACACAGTAATATACATACTCACAATTCACCTCTTTTCTGATCAGCGTCGTCTTCTCAGTCTCAGACCGCTATGACGATTTCATCCTCCCAAAACCCATCACTGAAGCATCTGCAGGACAAACATCTTCGTAGCCAGGTAGGGAAGTAGCCAGGCAGGTAATTAGGGTAGTTGCTGTTAATTAGGGCAGGTAGCAGGTAATTAGGTCAGGTAGCAGGTAATTAGGGCAGTAGCAGGTAATTAGGATAGGTAACAGTTATTTAGTGTAGGTAGCAGGCAATTAGGGTGGGTAGCAGGTAATAAGGGTGGGTAGCAGGTAATAAGGGTAGGTAGCAGGTAATAAGGGTAGATAGCTGGTAATAAGGGTAGGTAGCTGACAACAAGGGTAGGTAGCTGGTAATTAGGGTAGGTAGCAGGTAATTAGGGCAGGTAGCAGGTAATTAGGGCAGCATCACCCCCCCCCCCCAATGCCAGGATGATTTAAATAAATAAAAAATAAAAAACAAACTTTTACTTACCTAATTTGCTATGCAGGGCTCTCCTCAGGACATCAGGCTGGCTGCGTTTATCTCCCTCTACAGTGCAAGCACCGATGAGTGACATCTCGACACTCACACTGCGTGCAGAGTTTGGAGGTCGCCGTGCTCCTCTCAGTGAAGCCGCAGGTCCTGCAGCTTACATTGAGTGGAAGTTTTCAACTGTATAGCTGTGTGGGTATGAAGCTGAAAGTGGCGCTCGCTTGCCTGGGGATCCGGGAAAAGTGTCCTGGATTTCCCCTTCTCCGGCCGGAGCCCTCGCTTGCCACTCAGAAGCACTCCGCATGCCATGGGTTGCCGACCCCTGGGACATGGGATAAGATGTCTGATTGCGGGGGGCCCGCCAGTCTTGGAAAGCTCTGTTTCCAGGACTGGAGACATGACGTCATGCCACACACCCTTGTGATGTCAATTCGCACCCCCCCCCCCCCTCCACTCATGTCTACGAGATGGGGCACGTCCCCTCCCATAGACAGGACTGGAGATGGTGTGGCGTGATGTCAATATTGCATTATCCCTCTTCCAAAGACAGGCAGGTGATGTGCTCCTGGCATTAGAACAACCAAGACTCATCACATCAGACTGCCAGATAGAAAAGTAACCTACAAAATTAGCCCAAAGATATAGTCAAAAAAAAATTTCTCTTTATTATGTATACAAAAACAGGTAGAAAACACACCCATAAAATGACCCACCCTTAAAAAAAAAACCAACACAAAGCTAAGCAGGATATCACTAGGAAATATACAGTAATCAGTAATGCCATATAAGTCTAGCAGTATTAGTTGGGTCAGCACATGAAGCACAATAACTTAAATCAACACAATACCTAGTTGTGACATGCTGACGGCTTCCCAGTGATGATCCTGCAACCTCGACACGTGTTTCGGATGATTCCTTTCTCAAGAGGCGCCTTTGAGCGCCTCTTGAGAAAGGAATCATCCGAAACACGTGTCGAGGTTGCAGGATCATCACTGGGAAGCCGTCAGCATGTCACAACTAGGTATTGTGTTGATTTAAGTTATTGTGCTTCATGTGCTGACCCAACTAATACTGCTAGACTTATATGGCATTACTGATTACTGTATATTTCCTAGTGATATCCTGCTTAGCTTTGTGTTGGGGTTTTTTTAAGCGTGGGTCATTTTATGGGTGTGTTTTCTACCTGTTTTGGTATACATAATAAAGAGAAATTTTTTTTGACTATATCTTTGGGCTAATTTTGTAGGTTACTGATTAAATTATTAGCCGCGTTGGGCTTGTAGGTAATATATGCCAGATAGAAAATCTGGGCGTATGTTCTTCAGTACTCGGTTACTCTGCTCTGTAACTAATATATTTTTTTCGATACAAAAACCTTTAGATACAAAAACTTTTTATATGTTGTACATCTTGCCAAAACATTAACCTTTGTAATATGGCTTTGTCCAAGCTAAAGCACAGGCAGGATGGGCTAGCACTTCCGTGTCTGATTGGACAGGTGAGCACAGAGGAGTATTATCAGACAGGAGAGAGCACAGAGGAGTATTATCAGACAGGAGAGAGAACAGAGGAGTAATATCAGACAGGAGAGAGCGCAGGGGAGTCCTATCAGACAGGAGAGCACAGAGGAGTGCTATCAGACAGGAGAGAGCACAAAGGAGACACTTTCCATATAGCAAGTGATCGCTCCAAACCTCACTGTCTCAGTTGTGCTCGGGCTGTGGGGTAGCACCTCCTCTCCTTCACTACAAGCAGAAAAAAGTAATCCGGCACCAACGGCAGATAAAAGGATCCACTTTATTGAAGCATAAATATAAAATGCAAGCTGGGCACTGGATCCTACACGTTTCGGACAAGCAATAGCCAGTTCCTCCTTATACATCCATTTATCCAGTCACATGATATTGCTGTCTAGAAAAAAGCTAAAAAATGAGACCTAAAATCCTGGAGCGGGACTTCCCCGGTTTTTCCCAGTAAGTGAATTGTGATATGTCCATGCATATATGTGCAGTCCTACAGTATGTGTTGCAGACAAATGTATTTATGCAGGTTTAGACTAAATGAAATATTCAATAGGTCAAATTTTTCAGCTTTTTCTGATATTGACACATATACTATAGAACATAATATTGCACAAAGCGGAGACCTATTCGTATGCATTTATCCAACCAATAAGAACAGGGATGGGGGGAAAAAATCAAATCTTGCCTTAAATTCAAACCTTTGGGTTCACTAGTATCCAATAGGAACATGCAAAAGGATTCCCGGTTCAAAAGAAGTCTCCTAATATCTCCTCCGCTAATAGGTTTCCTAATTTTCTCTATGCCCATAATACGTAAAGTATCCACACTCCCTGCATGTATACAGTGACCCCCCCGACCTACGATGGCCCCGACATACGATCATTTCAAGATACGATGGCCTCTCAGAGGCCATCGCGTGGTTGAAGGCAGCATCAACATACGATGCTTTTGTATGTCGGGGCCATCGCATAAACGGCTATCCGGCAGTGCAGACTGCTTCAGTTGCCACCGAATAGCCGTTTACGGTGCCCCGTGTGGTCCGCTGACTATCACTTACCTGTCCTCGGGGCTTCGGAGCGTCCTCTTCAGGATCCCCTGCATCGACAGCGCTCTCCATCGTCGTCACCACGTCGCTGCACACGCCGTCCCCTCATCCAATAGGAGCGGCGTACGTAACGACGTGATGGCGGTGACAGAGAGCGAGGATGCTGGGGAAGCAGAGGCCCTGCCGGAGCATCGTGGACACCCCTGGGACGCGGTGACAGCGATGGACGGCGACATCCAGGGCAGCGGTGACGATCCGGAGCAACGGGAACACGTGAGTACAACCTCCAATACCAGTGGTCTTCAACCTGCAGACCTCCAGATGTTGCAAAACTACAACTCCCAGGATGCCAAATACAACACATTACAGGTGTTACAATTTATGTAGTCCCTCATTCTTAAAACCTTGCCGTTGCCATACGAACTGAACTCCTTGGTTATGAGCATATGTCTGCATGTAATGCAGACATTGTGCCCACACTTCCAATTACCTTTTTTTCGGAGCCAGTTTGACTGTTCTTGCATTTTGTTGATGTTACTATTATACAAGATAGAACGTAGAAAGTAGAACCTAGAGTGGGACCCCTTCTGGATACCATTTTAAAATTATCTGACATTATCTTGTTCAGTGTCGGGTCCTGTTGTAATACTGGTAAATATTTCCTAATGATTTTACCTATTTTATGGAACTGTCTACTGTAGTGTGTGACAAAAAAAAAGGAGCAGTGTTCTGTTCGTGTTTTGATTGCACATTGCTTTTCCTGATCCTACTAGATGCAATAAGTTCCTGTCTATGTAAGGAATCAGCTCGGTTCCTGGCACTATCTAGTGTTCGTGCATGATATCCCCTGCTTCTCAATCTATCAAAAAGTAAATTTGATTCTTTAGCAAATACATTATCTTGTGTACAATTACGTCTCAACCTGCACCACTCTTCATAAGGTATGTTTTCTATGATGTGGCGTGGATGGCATGAAGATGCCTGTAATATAGAATTGCCTGCATTTTCTTTCCTGTATGGATTTACAGAAAAATATGAGCGAAAGCCAAGCTCAGGATGTGCAATAAAACTTAACTTTTAATTAATTAAAGTTAATAAAATACTAGAAGACAAGTGATGTGTAATGATACGGTCAAAATAAATACTGGTCAGTCCTTGGGCTCTGCAGGGCCCAGCCAGCCCAGTCTGACCTTTCACCTAGGGTGCGCATAAGAGTAACACCACAGGGTGAGCAATTTCATATACCACAACGCGTTTCTACCTACTGGTTTATAGCAGGTGTCATCAGGAGGTATCAACAATAATAGCAAGTATAGAGACCGACATACTAGGACTTATAGTGTATGGTCCTATGTAGAACTAATATACTGTTAAGAACCAGACCTCTAATAAGATAAGTGACACAGTTTTTAGTGATCAGGGAGCCTGCAAAAGAAAAAGCACATAACTCTCCCTACTATGTTGCTCAGTTTGAGCTAATTCACAATGTGACATGAGATCATATCCGTGAATCCTGTGGGGGAGAAAGGCTATCCATAATGGTCACTAATATGTCACACATGGTCTGTAGCAGATCTCAGCAGAGTTCCCGATTTCCACCTGTGGAAAAGAGATATAGAAATACTGATATTGAGATCTATGCCTGTGGAAAAAGATTCAGTGCTGTACAGAGAGAGACTGAGGGACTCACGGTTAGCTGGTCTGTGTGACGTGTAGACGCTTCCCTGTCTGTAGCAGGGTACCGGAGGTGTCCGGATCCTTTCGCCTACTGCGGCGAAAGCTGGCGTCTGACGTCACTTCCGCCAGCAGTGCTGCTTTATACAGCGCGGCGCGCCCCGCCCCCCGTGACGCAAAAGGGAGGCGTGCGTATCAGTAAGTAAACAGATACACGCCCTGTCATTAATACTTAGCAGATGCTGGTACGGTGACCGTTTAAGGATATCGGCATTGTTTATGGCACAATGGTAAGTAACATAGACTAGAGACTCTTCAACAGAGGCCGGACAACCTTATAATAGTGGGACTTATAAAGCTGATGGAGTGATAATTCTCACATCAGTTGCTCAAATCTGATAGGATCGGTAATGGTGTATTTCCGGTCCTAGGTATTCAAGTAGGGATTCGTTTGTTCGGGATTATATCCCTGATCAACTAACAAGGAGACAGCTCTAAATAGAGATAAAGCAAACATCCAGGAGATCCTTAATATCCACCGGCCCCAAGACAGGTGTTAATAGTGCAAAAATGTAAAATATATAAAGATATATAAGTCCTAGTATGTCGGTCTCTATACTTATTGTTGATACCTCCTGATGACACCTGCTATAAACCAGTAGGTAGAAATGCGTTGTTGTTTATGAAATTGCTCACCCTGTGGTGTTACTCTTATGCGCACCCTAGGTGAAAGGTCAGACTGGGCTGGCTGGCCCCTGCAGAGCCCAAGGACTGACCAGTATTTATTTTGACCGTATCATTACACATCACTTGTCTTCTAGTATTTTATTAACTTTAATTAATTAAAAGTTAAGTTTTATTGCACATCCTGAGCTTGGCTTTCGCTCATATTTTTCTGAATTTGATGCTGGATGCTCCTTATAACCTGGGGAATGCGTGGACCCCAATAATAATTTCTTGCTCTATATCCACTGTATGGATTTACAGCAGCAGAAGAAAAGGATACATCTAAGAATGGAATATTGGTTGTGGAAAAGTTTGATCATCAATAAACCTCCTCATCCATTTTATACTGGATTTGTATGCGTTGGTATGTGAAAAGGTTAAATGTTCCTCCCTCTGGCTCATATAAATATTAGCGAAGGACCAGGAGTATTTCGCTCCCATGGAAGCTCCTCTGGTTTGAAGTAAGAACTGGCCATGGCTAAACATAAAAGAAAATATTTTTCAACAGAAACTGTGTTGCCATTAAAATGAATTACTTTAAACCAGAAGAGTCCCTTCTGTAGCTGTCCATATATCTAGCAAAGGCATTCAGACCTTGAGCAATGGGGATGGAGCAGTACAATGAAACCACATCGCACGTAACCCATTCAAATGTGGGTTCCCAGGATAAATTATCCATGATACATAGTGCTTTTTTCGTGTCTCTTATGTAACTAGGGGTAACCTTTGTTAGGGGTTGTAGAAAGCCATCAACCCAGTCTCTCACCCAAGGATCCAATACCTGCCACTATAGGGCGGAGGGGGGGGGGGGGTGGAAATACCCCTTTATGGACCTTGGGTAGAGAGTGGAAGACTGGGGTGATTGGGTTCTCTACCATTAAATACTCTGGTTTTAACATCCAGAACCCCCATAGAAACCCCCTCTTCCAATAATTTGTTGAGGGCTCTTTGTAAACTTTTAGTGGGATCTGCCTGCAGCCTTTTGTATGTATTCTCATCTTGAAGCATGTCCATATTAACTTTTTCATTTAGACCTGAATCAAAATCCACAATAGAACCCCCCCTTATCGGAGTTTCTGATAATTATATTGTGGTTACTTTTTAGTTGTTCTGTAGCCACAATTTCAGCCCTGGACAAGTTGGAATTGGGTATGGGTTTTTTAAGTTTACTATGTAATTTTACCAAACCCCTTTCTACCAATTCCTGAAACTTGTCAAGGGCTGCAGGACGAGATGTAATAGGATAAAGACCCCTGTTAGATGTAAGGAAACCTTGTCCCTCATCACAAACAAAGATTAGAGTTTTAATGCTCTTAAATTCAGTGTATTGATTTGGTCACAAACATCCATAACAATGTCTGCATCGACATTAAATACAATATTGTCCTGGAACGTCATTGTGTACATTATCCCCAACCATGCTATTTTCCCCAAGAGAATCCTGTATGAAAATGCTTACGAAGCGTGAGTTTGGGAGCTTACCTTTTTATATCTAATATAGTGGAAAAAAGATTAAAGTCACAGGTCGGAACATAATTAAGTCCTTTACTCAGGGGAGAGCACAGAGGAGTGCTATCAGACAGGAGAGAGCACAGGGGAGTGCTATCAGACAGGAGAGAGCACAGAGGAGTGCTATCAGACAGGAGAGAGCACAGAGGAGTGCTATCAGACAGGAGAGAGCACAGAGGAGTGCTATCAGACAGGAGAGAGCACAGAGGAGTGCTATCAGACAGGAGAGAGCACAGAGGAGTGCTATCAGACAGGAGAGAGCACAGAGGAGTGCTATCAGACAGGAGAGAGCACAGGGGAGTGCTATCAGACAGGAGAGAGCACAGAGGAGTGCTATCAGACAGGAGAGAGCACAGAGGAGTGCTATCAGACAGGAGAGAGCACAGAGGAGTGCTATCAGACAGGAGAGAGCACAGAGGAGTGCTATCAGACAGGAGAGAGCACAGAGGAGTGCTATCAGACAGGAGAGAGCACAGAGGAGTGCTATCAGACAGGAGAGAGCACAGAGGAGTGCTATCAGACAGGAGAGAGCACAGAGGAGTGCTATCAGACAGGAGAGAGCACAGAGGAGTGCTATCAGACAGGAGAGAGCACAGAGGAGTGCTATCAGACAGGAGGGAGCACAGAGGAGTGCTATCAGACAGGAGAGAGCACAGAGGAGTGCTATCAGACAGGAGAGAGCACAGAGGAGTCCTATGAGACAGGAGAGAGCACAGAGGAGTCCTATCAGACAGGAGAGAGCACAGAGGAGTGCAAGCCCACCCTCACTTACTAGACTTTGTCCATGCCTGTGCTTCAGCTTTGACAAAGCCATGATTACATAAGCCATGATATCTATAAAAAGGCAATAACATTTTCTTGTGAAGTATATTAGAAAGGTTAATGTTTTGCCAAGATGTACAACACATAAAATGTTTTTGAATCTGACACTGCCCAGGATGCAGGGCGTACCTGTAAGCCCTGCCCTCACTCCCCTGCTATAACGCGTGCTCACGAGCTGACCCTGCTGATAGCCGCTGGGTCCTATGTCTAATGCCAGACATCACTGATCAAAGTTGATTGCGGCATCTAAAATGAAAAAATCCATTCCCGGCAGCTCAGCGGAGCTGATCTGGACCACCGCTGTATAACCTTGGTGTCCCGATCAGCTGAGAGGATGGCTGGAGGGCCCTTACCTGCCTTCTTGCTTTCCGATCGATGCTCTGGTGCTCCTCAGCAGCCTGGAGCAATTGAGCACCAATAACTCTGATCTATACTTTGGCATAGCATTGAACAGTGTATGCAATCCAAGGATTGCATGTAATTGTCCCCTATGGGGACTATAAAATGGTTTCAGAAAAGTAAAAAAATTTAATAAAAACGTTTAATAAATGTGAAGTAACCCCTTCCCTAATAAAAGTTTTAATCACCCCCCATTTTCCCATTTAAAAATAAAAAAAATGTAAACAAAAAATAAACATATATATGGTATCGCCACGTGTGTAAATTTTGGAACTATAAAAGTATATTGTTAATTAAACCGCACAGTCAATGGCTTATACGTAAAATAATACCAAAGTCCAAAATTGCATATTTTTGGTCATTTTGTATACCCTAACAAAAAATATATAACGAGCGATCAAAGAGCCCCATCAAAACAAAAACACACATCCCTTTATACGGAAAAATAAAAAAAGTTATAGAGGTCAGAATAGGACAATTTTAAAAGTACTAATTTTCGTGCAAGAAGTTACAATTTTAACAGTGTTAATCTACTGAGGAACGGGGCATATAGATATTCTAAGTACCCTGAAACGCGTCTAGGTTAATATACATACAGCACCAGTGGCATTTATCCAGAGAATCCACTATCTGAGCCATCCAGGATTTATCCATTCTGAGAGCCTTCAACAGCTGCTGATGTCAACTGCTGCAAGTGAGACCCCGAATTTCCATTACTCTATCTGCCGGAGCTCCAGCCAGACTGTGCTTGTGACCAGTGCGCTCATGCCAGAGCACTAGCCCGACGATCCTTGTGCTCCTCCCAGAGCCCACAGCGCATTACCGGCTGCCTCCATGAGTAACTCTCCAAGTGTTAAATTACCAACTTAACATCCACGAGGTCCGTCGCAGAACGGGACTACACTGGTGAGTGTATTATACCTTTTCCAATTACAGCAATAGCGAGTTATGCACGGGTGCTCTTATATATAATAACTTTATTCCATTTGGATCCAATATAGCCACTGACTGTTACCATCTATAGTGGACTTCTATTCGGGACATTTCTGCAATTAACAATCTCAGTGCCGAGACCAACTAGTGATAACCACCATAAATATCTACCACTAGGGCCCAGTGGTAATATATCTATTTGGTGTTTTTTTTTTTTTTTTTTTATTGTTTTACCTTATTTTATGCATGTTTAATTATTTTGTATTCTTTATTATACTCATATTGTAATAAAATTCAGCATTTTTTTCAAGCCATTCTGTCTTCAATCATTATGCACCATATGATATGGTGAGCTATTTGAGGTGTGGTTAATATTGATATTATTTATTCCCCTTTCTAGCCGGTGGGGATCGGCTTTTAACCACTGAAACCTTGGATCTTTAGTTGTGAGCTGCACACATGGTTTTGTTAAACAAAATCAAACCTATATAAATTGGGTATCATTTTAATCGTGCAGACCCACAGAATAAATATCAGGTGTCATTTTTACCGAAAAGTGCACTGCATGGAAACGGAAGCCGCTTAAAATTACAAAATGGCGTTTGTTTTTTTTCAGTTTTGTCCCACAAATAATTTTTTTGGGGGTTTCGCCATAGATTTTGTGTTGAAATGACTGATGTGGTAGTGCATAAAACAAGCCCTAATATAGGTCTGTTGGTGAAAACTGAAAGTGTTCTGATTTTTAGAAGGGGAGGAGGAAAAAAAACTAAAATGCAAAAATGGAAAAACCCTGAGTCCTTAAGGGGTTACATATTTCATGCAGCTTTAGGTAAATATCTGGAAGAGAAAATCGAATGATAAACACCAATTTGCACAGTGTTTGGCTGCTTCTGTGAAATGGTTCTTGATAGGTTCTCCCGACACAGAATCCATGTGATAAGGGGACAGAGTTCACCTGTTTATTTGGAGTATATGGCATAGGTTACAGATATATAGGTCACATTTGTTTACAGAGCTATGACTGCATTATGTTTCAAAACAACTAGTAGTGGATGACCGTTCCTTCAGACCAAACAAGCCCTTGCTGATGTTTTCTCAGGATAATTGAAAGCAGCATTTGCTCCCTTGTTTTACCATTCGCCATACCAGTTTATCATGATGCTTACCCATAATTTTTTTCTCATCGTACTTTTCTGATCAATCCAGCGGGAAAAGTTCTAGTTCTCATGCTTTAAAATGACTTATAGAATTCAAGAGTATTACATTGTGATTTATTATGCCGCTTAATCACACGTAAGCAGATCATGTCTATTTTCATGTGCTGATATAACACTAATGCGCCAATATCACTGTAAATAAGGTTATAGATGGCAAAAAGAAATTTGTGGGTGCAGTTTACGTAGGAGACACTTTTTTTTTTCTTACGAATGCTTTCACCCAGTTTCATCATGTCCTGCAGAAATCAATTTAAAGTAAAGCCTCCTCTGTGGAAGAATATTATAAGAAACATTACTTCCATTTTAGATTTTTATTATAGTTCTGCCTTGCAAATATATCAATTTCCTCATTATCGTTAATGAAGTGAAATACCAGGCAATTTTTTTTCACATATATACCCTGTTAATACTACCATTTTTCGACGTATACTTTGGATAGGGGATAAGATGTCTAGGGAAGGCGTACCCCTTTAGCCTCTTGTGGACGCAGGGCGTATGCATACACCCTGTATCCCCGATCTTTAAGGACTCGGGGCGTACCTGTATGCCCTGAGCCCAGTCCCGGTGTTTAAAAAGTTGACCGCCGCGTGTGAAAGTAAACGCTTCCCGGCAGCTCAGTCGGGCTGATCGGGACATTGCGATAAAATCGCGATGTTCGGATGAGCTGGGACGCAGGCGGAGGTCTCCTTACCTGTCTCTGCAGTGTCCGATCGGGGTTTGATTGCTCCAAGCCTAGGTCCCTATGGGAGCTATAATACTGCAAAAAAAAAAAAGTGAAAAAAAAAAGTTAATAAAGGTCATTTAACCCCTTCCCTAATAAAAGTTTGAATCACCCCCCTTTTCCCATAAAAAATTTAAAATAAACATATGTGGTATCGCCGCCTGCAGAAATGTCTGAACTATAAAAATATATCGTTAATTAAAACGCACGGTCAATGGCGTACGTGCAAAAAAATTCCAAAGTCCAAAATAGCGTATTTTTGGTCACTTTTTATATAATGAAAAAATAAATAAAAAGCGAATCAAAAAGTCCGATCAATACAAAAATGGTACCGCTAAAAACTTCAGAACACGGCGCAAAAAATTAGCCCATATACCGTCCAGTATGTGGAAAAATAAAGTTATAGGGGTTAGAAGATGAGAATTTTTAACATAGAAATTTTCCTGCATGTAGTTATGATTTTTTTCCGAAGTACGACAACATCCAACCTATATAAATAGGGTATCATTTTAACCATATGGACCTACAGAATAAAGATAAGGTGTTATTTTTACTGAAAAAATGCACTGCGTAGAAACGGAAGCCCCCAAAACTTACAAAATGACATTTTATTCTTCAATTTTGTCGCACAATTATTATTTTTTCCGTTTCGCCATGGATTTTTGGGTAAAATGACTAATGTCACTGCAAAGTAGAATTGGTGGCGCAAAAAATAAGCCATCGTTATGGAATTTTATGTGCAAAATTGAAAGTGTTGTGATTTTTAGAAGGTGATGAGGAAAAAAATGAAAATGCAAAAATGGAAAAACGCTGAGTCCTCAAGGTGAAAATAGGCTGAGTCCCTAAGGGGTTAATAAACCTTTCCCCTTGTGCGTATACATTTTTTATCTTGCGTCATTATTTATAATATATTTTTTTTAGTATGATAAGGAAAATGTTACTTTTCAACATTATTCTTTACATTGTAATATAATGTCATGTGTCTATATAAAATACAATGCCATCTGTTATACACTAACCAGGACTTATACTGAGAGCCATCCTTCAAAAGGGAGACTAGCATACACACAGCTTCTGTACCCATAGAATTTTTTTTTATCAACCTCTTTGCTATCTTTTTTTCTGTATGCTACTAGTTGCATTAACTGCTTAGTGATGGGGTGTCTGACATTTTCAGCCCAATGCATATTACCTGATGCTGAATTCGTAATGGTTTGCCTAAATACTCCTCAACCTCAAAAGTCTGCACATACCTCACAAGTGTGCAGTCTTAGAGCTCATTCACACTATGTATATTCCAAGTGGAATTACGCTGAGAAACAATGTGATGCAGCGGCTTTCCATTGCTTTGGGAATTTTGCCACAACATTCACTCTACTGAAATTCCAGATCCCAGAATCCCATGTTCAGTCTTTCAGCGGAACCGCTTGGAAATGCATTGCCATCTAAGGGGACAGTGCACTTCCGAAAATCTTAAAGGGGTACTCCGCTGCTCAGCGTTTGGAACAAACTGTTCGGAACGCTGGAGCTGGCGCTGGGAGCTTGTGACGTCATAGCCCCCCCATGACGTCACACCCCGCTCCCTCAATGCAAGTCTATGGGAGGGGTGTGACAGATGTCACTCCCCCTCCCATAGACTTGCATTGAGGGGGTGGGCGGGTGTGACATCATGAGGGGGCGGGGCTATGATGTTGCGAGCTCCCAGCTCCAGCGTTCAGAACAGTTTCTTCTAAACGTTGAGCAGAGGAGTGCCCCTTTAATATCTTACATATGTGTGCAAAGTGCCTTGAATTACCTTGACAAGTACTACTCTGAAGGTGTTGCAACATGTTGTGACCAATACCACACTGCACTTCTCTCAGTGGGCAGCTGTGACAAAATGATGAGTGTTGTAGCTCTAAATAAGCTTATGAGTTATGTAATTTATGATTCTTCAAATGTACCAGTAGCATTTGTGTGAGTCTCTAGTTGTATGAATAGACTCCATTGTTTGTTTCATAAAATGTAACTCCCAATAAAGGTGTCATGCTACAACCCTCTTATGGCCTTGAGGTGTCAATCACATTGGTCATTACTATAGAGACATGGCTTTTAGTTAAATAAGACAATGCTCTGTACTTTACTTGTGTCCATCGCATAGGGTCAGGAGGATGACGTTCAGTCCCAAGATCCCAGGGATTATTTCTGATTCCATGCCAGATCTCTTATTTCAAACTTCAGGTTGTTAGGGAGGTTTTTTTTTCTTTTTTTCTTGTATTTGCACATTTCATACACATGTTGAAATGCTTGGTCTTAGAAGTCAGATGTATGACCTTTTTTAAGTTATTTATGGACTTGAGATGATTATGTTCCCATCTTTTTTTTCCTGCTTTCATAACAGACTGTGGCCTTTGGCACATGCTAAATACACTGTGTGATGCCTTTACTACTGATTAAAACTGCATTCTGTGCCATGTGTCCTATGGAATTCTTGTTTGGATAATGAGTGGTCTTTACTGCATGTGAATGTGGTCAGATAAATCAAAAAGGCCTTCTGGTGTCAAGTCAGATTAGCTGGCGGATAGGAAAAGAATGTGTCTTGGGAAAGTATCTAGCCATCTATCCGTTAGTGACCCTTTCTATCTCTATATCCATGACCCGGCACTATTGCCAGACTTTCTCTTCCAGTGACATGGCTGATTTGTGTTTGTCCTGGCCTCAGACATGTTTTCTTTATCCATGCAATATCCATCCGCTCGTTGCCAGGTAACCCCAGACTGATGAGTTTTATTAGTTAAAAAGGAAGTTTTTCTTTCAGTAGTTCATATCCCTTAACCTTTTGCTTAAATAAACAGAAACACCTTTTGTGATTTGTATGGATTTTGTCTGGACATAGTAAGTGCATTGTTTATTTGTGTGCTCCGTATAATAGTGAATGTGTTTTTCACAAAAAGTGATCTGGATTGTTCAGATGAATTTATTTTGGCATTAGTTTTTTTTATCATTTACATTGACTTCCTTATATTAATGCATGTGTTTTTAATTTATTCATGCACAACCTCCTATTTTTGAGCACCTGTTTTCACCATGATCTTGTTGTTGTACTATTTCCATTATGGTCTTTCTCTATAGTATATCACTTTTGCATGTCTCTGTTGGCAGAACATTTGATGATTACCGCCAACATGGAATTTCCATGTACAGAATTTTTTCTACAGAAAAACTAGACTGGTCTTTGTAAACAACCATTTTCCTAACGATTATCTGGAAAGCACATTGTGTGTGTTGGTTAACCTCAATTGTTAGCAGCAGGCGTATATGGAATCATTGTGTGACCTCTGCTAGGTTTTTTTGACACCAAGGAAATGGCATGTTACCTTCCCTGAAGGCTTCAGACCCCATTGTCTAAAGCTCAGAGGAGACAACTATGGTGGTGTGGGCCTGGACACATGAAATCACCAGATACAATCAGAAGTTCATGTAAAAAGGTCAACAATGTTAAACCGGTGCCAGAAAGTTAAACAGATTTGTAAATTACTTCTAGCAAAAAATCTTAATCCTTCCAGTACTTATTAGCTGCTGAATACTACAGAGGAAAATATTTTCTTTTTGGAGCACAGAGCTCTCTGCTGACATCACGAGCACAGTGCGCTCTGCTGACATCTCTGTCCATTTTAAGAACTGTCCAGAGTAGGAGAAAATCCCCATAGAAAACATATGCTTCTCTGGGCAGTTACTAAAATGGACAGAGATGTCAGCAGAGAGCACTGTGTTCCAAAAAGAAAAGAATTTCCTCTGTAGTATTCAGCAGCTAATAAGTACTGGAAGGATTAATATTTTTTAATAGAAGTAATTTACAAATCTGTTTAACTTTCTGGCACTAGTTGATTTAAAAATAAAAAGTTTTCCACCGGAGTACCCCTTTAACGAAGAAGAGATACTTATATCTTAAGCTACGTTTCGACAGTTTTTTTTCTTTTTTTTCTGGTGTTTTTGCCTTTGAGTGGAAGTTGCATTTTTGGCCCCTTTGTCATTTTTTTTCCAAATTTGTTGGGTACCTCTTGATGTAATCAACCGTGGATTTCAAGGTGTGTTTAGGATCATTATCCATTTGTAGAAGCCATCCCCTCTCTAACTTCAGCTTTTTCACAGATGGTATCAAGTTAGCATCCAAAATTTGCTGAAATGTTATTGAATCCATTCTTCCTTCTACTCGTGAGATCTTCCCTGTGCCACTGGCTGCAATACAACCCCAAAGCATGATTGATCCACCCCCATGCTTAACAGTTGGACAGAGGTTCTTTTCATTAAATTCTGTTCCCCTTCTTCTCCAAAAGTACCTTTGCTCATTCCGGCCAAAAAGTTCACTGGCAGGTCTCGGCTTTGCAAAGGGGGCAGTGCATGATATAAATTCTGCAGGGTGCCCAAAGTTTTGCAGACACCATTTTTTTGTTTTCTGTTATTTTTAAAGTGTAAATGATGGAAATAAAATCTAACTTTTGTTAACATAATATAAGAATGTCTAATCTGTAATTTGATGCTTTTTGGAGATTTTTCCATCTTTTCATGGCTTCTTTATGCACATTAATACAATTTTTTACCTGGGGTGCCCAAACTTTTGATCCCTTCCGTATTTTAATAATGTGTTTAATAAAGTGTGTGTGTTTCACTTTTTTTCTCTATTTTTTTAGGTAGTACTAATACTCCCAGCATGGAACAGATGGGAGTAATAGTACCTGTACTAATAGACAGATCGCCCCGGGTGTCACGTCCTATCTATTGCAAAGATGCGGAACGGCTCGTATCTCTCCACTATACTCCGGGCCGGCCAGTCATGTGAATAGAAATTCACATCACTCATATTTTCCACCCAGAGATGAGATTGGCCAGATGGTGGCAGCCAATCACTGTTCTCAATGGGAAATATGAATGAGTGATGTGAATTCTATTCACATCACTGGCCGACCGGAGTATAGTGCAAAGATTCGTGAACAGGAGAAAGCCGCTCAGCATCTCTGCAATAGATAGGACGATCACAGCGGGTGTCACTCCAGACACCCAATGCGATCGTCCTGTATAACATACAGATGCGGGCGGGCGGCCGCTCTTCTCTGTATAATGTATAGATGCCGGCTGCTCTTCTATGGACCCTGTACTGCCATATATATATACCTATTATTCATATTTCCTGCAGACAGTTGTGATTGGCTGGAACCATCTGGCCAATAACAGCTCTCTGCGGTAAATATGAAGGGTGTGATGTGAAGAACTTCACATCGCAGAGCATAGTGCAGGATAGCAGAGAAGAGCGGCCGTGTCACCGGCTTCTATACATTATATAGGAGGATCGCAACGATTGTCAGATGTTACACCCGGGGTGATCTTTCTATTAGTACAGATACTACTACTCCAATCATGGAAATGTCTGTTCCATGCTGGGAGTAGTAGTACTACCTAAAAAAAAAAGTAAAAAATAATGAAAAAAAATTTAAAGTTTAAAACCACAAAGTTTTTTCACTCCTGTAGATTTCTATGGGAGGAAAACACCAAGATTTTCCTGAAATAAAACACCAAAGTCTCAACAAGAGGTCGTTTTTGAAAAACTGCTAAGGAGCCAAAAATAGCTGAAAAGCACCAAACGGATTAAAAAAACGCCAAACAGAAAAACACCAAGTGGATATGGCATTTTGCAGTTCCCTATTGACTTGCAGTTAACATCTGTCCGCTGCATTTTTTCACAAAAAAATGCCATGCTGAAGAATGGGAGTTTAAAAAAAAAAAGTGGAAACCTAGCCTAAAGCAAGCATTCTCTAGATATTGGTGTAGGTATATATATATACGGCTCTTACTATACCAGTTTTCAACATACAGTACTTACTGTGCAAAAGTTTTAGGTAGGTTTGGGTGCAAAGTAATAATGCTTTCAAAAATAGAAGTGTTAAGTGTTTTATTGATAACAATTGCACACAATTTGGATCCAAACATTGTCGAGAACTAACCACAAATCTTCTGTGAATGTAGGCTTGCTCAGATTATTCTGTCTCTTCATGTAATCTTAAAAAAACTTGATAATGTTAAGATCAGCGTTCTGTGGAGCATATCATCACTTACTGGACTCCTTGTTGAATGTTTAAGGTAATTTTCCCGATAAAATATCACTTGCTTGGAAAAATAACAGGTAATACCTTGCGTCTCATTGTTGTGCTCATTCTTGCCATGGTGTATGACCTTTGACCATGACACTGCCTTCCTCAACCTCATAGTTTTAGCAGAGTTTGGCTGTTCCTCGGCCAGTTTTAATCCTCATGAAAGCTGTTTCAATTAATGACTGTGTTTCAAACTACATATACAAATTATCATGATCACTTGTTTTGGTATAATTGGTTAACAATAAACCTATATTTCTAAAAAATCTAACCTTGTGCAAGTGTACCTGAAAAAATTGATGCGGTTTTGAGAACAGTGGGTGGCAAATTCAATGGGGTATTAAAATAATTTGCATTTGGAGTGGAATTTTAACAAATTGATAAAGGGATTAATTGTAAGTGATGCTTCATTAAATCCTGAATATGTTAAAAGGAGCCACTAATGTACAGCAATATTGGGAAAGAGCTTTCTTTTATGGCCAATCATTAATTTCCATCTAAAATAAAAGGGGGAGCAAACCTACTATATCTGTGCTCAATATTGGATGAAACAAGGTAGGCCCAAGAGTTTTTAGCAGTTAAACGGTACCTCAGCTTTAAAAAAAAATTGGTTACCCTGACTGATCAGTATAATTAGCAGGGAACAGATGCTCCCATAGAGTTACGAGTATCCTACTGAATACTGTTTATCCCCTGTCATGATGTGCAAATAGTTGTCCCCACATTGACGTCATGGCGTTGGCATCCTCTCGAAATATGTCAGTACTGCGCGTTTCTTTTAGATTCTTCCTTTCAAAGCCTGGCTCCCCTTTGCCCATAATATTAAGTTGGATTGATTTCAGGAGACTATGTTGTGCTGTGAAGTAAACCAGAAATAAATTGGGTACTTTTTGTTCCCAGCATATTTATTTTCATTTGTATTTGTGTGCTTCGAAATAGCCAGATAGATATGTGTATTATATAGCCATACAAAATGATGGTATGGGGGTGTTGCGTTTTATTGACTGACCTATTGAATTCTTTAACCTCAGTCTACATGTTACTGACAGTCATACATAAACTTCAGATTTCCAGTTTTCCTTTAATTTTTATATCCAAGCAATTTTACGTCTCGTTACATTTCTAAGCATGATTTGTTTTTCTTTAATAAATTGTTGAAATACCCAAAGAAGGTCAAAATAACATTATTAATTTAGCATATCCCTTACAAAATAGCCTCACTGCCTAAAGAAACAGCAGTGTTGCTTCAAGAAGTTGAACCTAGTTTTGTACATTCAGGTCAGTGTGAGTAAAAATGAAATATTTTCAAGTAGAATAAAATGTTATCTCAAGTTCTCAAGTATTAGAAGATATTATAATAAACATAGACTAATCTTAAAATCATTTCAGTATATTTGCATAGGTTTGGTCACGATGACTCCTTGACAGTAATTTTCTCAAAAAAGTTTATTAATTGTCAAAAAAAAGGCATACTATAAAGTTATGTTTATAAAAAATTTAAAGAACAATCCTGTCCTTTGCTTTTTTTTTTTTTTTTAAACATAACTTTATAGTATGTAAAATGTATTGCATATTCCATGTAGAAATAAAATAGCGGCACACACCATAGACCGTGGTATTTTTCTCTATATTAAATCATGTACTCGCATGTTAGCAGAGATGGATAACAGAAAGTGCTGCGGTCTATGGCGAGTGCTGATATTTTATTTCTAAATGAAATATGTCTTGCCTGTCGTGAAGCAGAGCACCACTTGATGTGACGAATATTGTCACGTGCATCTAGCTGTACGAGTTTTTGCATTTCGTGTGGAAGTGGTGATCATTTGTGGCGGCTGTGCCACCCTTTCTTTCTACTCCTTTGTAAAATGTATTGCACAAATACTATATTTATTGTGATCAGAAATCAAGCATCAAACGCATTTTTTGTTTACTAGTACCACCAACCATGTAATGGTATTCTATTTGGATCATCACCTTTGTAGCGGGCTGCTCGGCAGCTTTAGCCTGCCAGTTCACATTTGTATTTTCTTTGCCGCAACCATGAAGTCCCTTGAAATCAAAGTCTGGTTTTGCAGCTCAGTCTCATTTACTTAAATGTGTTGCATTCTAATACCAAGCACCACCCAGTAACAGGAGTGCTGGTTTTACGGGGAAATAAAGCAGACCCTCTTACAGCTTTTTTCATTGGGCTAAACTGTACACAGGATCCTTATATCACCAATCATGCTCCAGTCTCTGCCACTTTTGTTCTTGCTTCATGCAACATCCATCCTTTCACCCATACTGAAGACATGTCAGGTTTCCATAGCAGCAGCATCAGTGACATTACAATAGAACATTGGCTGGATTCCATATACATGTTTCAGATTCTTCTACATAATCATTACATTCTATATAATAATGACCAATATGCCTCACTGCTATTCTTTTAGCTAAACAGCCATTAAAAAAAAACAAAAAAACTGCTCAGTTTTGTGTAAACTTATATATGAAGTAATACCTTACTGATCCCCTAGCGCTTGTATTGTGACTCTTCCCAGGTCCTCTCTGTGCTTCATAGGTTCTTCTTAACATGGCTGGTAATTGGTTGCAGCAGTCACATATTCTTGTGACAATTACCACCTATCTAACCATTATTACACATCAAACAACATCTCATCAAGAGACAATGGTATTGACAGTGACCTCTTTCAGCAGAATAATTTTTCCAGCATTAGCAGTGAGTCATGGCTGATGATAGCAGCCATTACTCACCGGTGTTGAAGCAAGCTCAGCGTACCTTTGGAAGCTCAACACCAAAGTAAAAAAATATATATGTATATATATATATATATATATATATATATATTTATATATATATATCGATTATATGCTTACATAAATATATTATATTTTAAGGTTCCTCTGTGTTTAAAATTATTGTTGTTTAAAACATAAATCTATTTAAACTTTTTTGTTGTCCATTGCAATTAGAGATGAGCGAATTTACAGTAAATTTGATTAGTCACGAACTTCTTGGCTCGGCAGTTGATGACTTTTCCTGCGTAAATTAGTTCAGCCTTCAGGTGCTCCGGTGGGCTGGAAAAGGTGGATATATTCCTAGGAAAGAGTCTCCTAGGACTGTATCCACCTTTTCCAGCCCACGGGAGCACCTGAAAGCTGAACTAATTTATGCAGGAAAAGTCATCAACTGCCGAGCCGAGAAGTTCGTGACGAATCAAATTTACTGTAAGTTCGCTCATCTCTAATTGCAATCAATCAGACTGCAACTTTTCATTTTTATATTTTTATCTTTTAAAACCTAAAAATTATATTAATCCTAAATATTATGGGCGAGATTTATCATTGCCTTTAGAGCATTTTTTTTGTCTGCGCAAGCAGCATATTTTGAGACTTTTATGCATCTTTTGATATAGACAGTTTTACTCTTTTTGCCAACCCATAGAATTTTTCTTTCTGACCATGCAGTGGTCACGTATTTATCATTTGCGACTTTTGTCAAAATTTGCTATTATGTGCGCAAAGGTACTTTTTTTGGCGCAAAGTTACACCACCTACCAGTAGGCGTGAGAATTACTTCTACCTTCTGCTATTCAACCTTTAACCCCCTTGTGGACGACAGCGTCCCATTCCCCTTCTATGACACTCACTCAGGAGCTGAGTGTAGGTCATAGCTTGGTGGTCCTGGTGGCTATCTGCCACCAGGACCCATCTCTAATGCCAGACATTACCGATCACGATGATGCCCGGCTTTAACCCCTTAGACGCCGTAATCAAATTTGATTGTAGCGTCTAAAATGCAAGTAAAAAATGTCCCGGCAGCTTTGTGAAAGTAAGTAAAAACACTTAACCTGCCAAATCTAGGACCTGGGAAAGTGTCTACTTCCCACCCTCACAAGCGTCTAGAAAAAGTGTATGTGGTAGAACTTTTCCCACCACAGCAGAGCTGCGCAAAATTCATCATCCTGCTGCACCTTCTTGATAAATAAGATGCACACTATTCAAACCCACCACCCAAATAAATGTGGAAATAGCTCTACCATAGACATTCTTTGATAAATCGGGGACTATGTGTCTTACGTGTAACAATAATTAAAAATAAGAAAATTGCACAAGAAAATTGCTAAAATGCCCATGGTCATTAAGGTTCAAAATATGTGCCGTATTAAGGGGTTAAACATGTTTTATTCTCTAACAATAACCTAAAAACTATACCTCAGGGATCTGTACTGGGACCCATCAATATCTTTATCAGTGATATTGCAGAAGGTCTCAGTGGTAAGATATTGGTCTTTTTGCTGATGACACAAAGATTTGTAACAGGGTTGATGTTCCTGGAGGGATACGCCAAATGGAAAAGGATTTGGGTAAACTAGAGGAATGGTAAGAACTCTAGAAACTAACATTTAATGTGAATAAGAGCAAGATGATGCACCTGGGGCATAAAAACACAAGGGCAGAATATAGAATATGTGATACAGTCCTAACCTCAGTATCTGAGGAAAGGGATTTAGGGTCATTATGTCAGAAGACTTAAATGAGAGCTCCGGCAAAATAAACGTATTCCCTATCTGAGCTTTGGGACACCCCGTGATCTCCAGGTTAGGAGCCCGGCTCTTTCATAGAGGAGCGTGTGTAGTCTACTGTACGTACTCGGGTCTTTTTGTTGCTCCCATAGAAATGTATGGAGCACGTGCCACCTGCAGCATGCACTCCTCACTGAGCGCTCGGTCCCAGGGGCCTCTTTGTAAATAGGGGATACGTTTTTTTTTTGTTTGGTTTTTGCCTGATATCTCCTTTAAAGGTAGGTAGAAAATGTAAGAGAGCAAAAAGAAATTCTAGCAGAATGCTTGGGTGTATAGGGAGAGGTATTAGCAGTAGTAAAAGAGGGAGGTGCTAATGAGAGACCTGGTGAGACCTCACTTGGAGTATTGTGTGCAGTAGTGGAGACCGTATCTTCAGAAGGACAGATATTTTTGAGAGAGTTTAGACAAGATACTAAACTGGTATATGGATTGCAGAATAAAACTTGCCAAGAAAGGTTAATGGACCCTAACATGTATAGCTTAGAAGTAAGATTAACCCCTTAAGGACTTAGCCCTTTTTCACCTTAAGGACTCAGACGTTTTTTGCAAATCTGACCACACTAATAACTCTGGAATGCTTTTAGTTATCATTCTGATTCCGAGATTGTTTTTTCGTGACATATTCTACTTTAACATACTGGTAAAAATTTGTGGTAACTTGCATCCTTTCTTGGTGAAAAATCCCAAAATTTTATGAAAAATGTGAAAATGTTGCATTTTTCTAACTTTGAAGCTCTCCACTTGTAAGCAATATGGATATTCCAAATATTTTTTTTTTATTCACATATACAATATGTCTACTTTACGTTTGCATCATAAAATTTACGTGTTTTTACTTTTGGAAGATACCAGAGGGCTTCAAAGTTCAGCAGCAATTTTCCAATTTTTCACAAAATTTTGAAACTCGCTTTTTTTCAGGGACCAGTTCAGGTTTGAAGTGGATTTGAAGGGTCTTCATATTAGAAATACCCCACAAATGACCCCATTATAAAAACTACACCCCCAAAGTATTCAAAATGACATTCAGTAAGTGTTTTAACCCTTTAGGTGTTTCACAGGAATAGCAGCAAAGTGAAGGAGAAAATTCACAATCTACATTTTTTACACTCGCATGTTCTTGTAGACCCAATTTTTTTATTTTTACAAGGGCTAAAAGGAGAAAATTTATACTTATATTTGTAGCGCAATTTCTCTTGAGTAAGCACATACCTCATATGTCTATGTAAAGTGTTCGGCGGGCGCAGTAGAGGGCTCAGAAGCGAAGGAGCGACAATGGGATTTTGGAGAGTACGTTTTTCTGAAATGGTTTTTGGGGGGCATGTTGCATTTAGGAAGCCCCTATAGTGCCAGAACAGCAAAAAAAAAACTAATGGCACACCATTTTGGAAACTAGACCCCTTGAGGAATGTAACAAGGAATAAAGTGAGCCTTAATACCCCACAGGTGTTTCACGACTTTTGCATACGTAAAAAAAAATAAATAAATAAATTTCACAAAAATGTGTTTCCCCCCAAATTTCACATTTTTGCAAGGGTTAATAGCAGAAAATACCCCCCAAAATTTGTAACCCCATCTCTTCTGAGTATGGAGGTACCCCATAAGTTGGCCTGAAGTGCACTACGGGCGAACTACAATGCTCAGAAGAGAAGGAGTCATATTTGGCTTTTTGAGACCAAATTTGGCTCGGGGGGCATTTCGCAATTAGGAAGCCCCTATGGTGCCAGCACAGCAAAAAAAAAACACATGGCATACCATTTTGGAAACTAGACCCCTCGGTGAACGTAACAAGGGGTTAAGTGAACCTTTATACCCCACAGGTGTTTCACGACATTTGCATATGTAAAAAAAAAAAAATTTTTTTACCTAAAATGCTTGTTTTCCCAAAAAATTTACATTTTTAAAAAGGGTAAAAGCAGAAAATACCCCCCAAAATTTGTAACACAATTTCTCCCGAGTACGGCAATACCCCATATGTGACCCTAAACTGTTGCCTTGAAATACAACAGGGCTCCAAAGTGAGAGCGCCATGCCCATTTGAGGCCTAAATTAGGGATTGCATAGGGGTGGACATAGGGGTATTCTACGCCAGTGATTCCCAAACAGGGGGCCTCCAGCTGTTGTAAAACTCCCAGCATGCTTGGACAGTCAACGGCTGTCCGGCAATACTGGGAGTAGTTGTTTTGCAACAGCTGGAGGCTCCGTTTTGGAAACAGTGGCGTACCAGACATTTTTCATTTTTATTGGGGAGGGTGGCTGTGTAGGGGTATGTGTATATGTATTGTTTTTTAATTTTAATTTTATTTTTTGTTAGTGTAGTGTAGTGTTATTAGGGTACAGTCGCACGGGCGGGGGTTCACAGTAGTTTTTCGCTGGCAGTTTGAGCTGCGGTAGAAAATTTGCCGCAGCTCAAACTTGCAGCCGGATACTTACTGTAAACCTCCGCCCATGTGAGTGTACCCTGTACATTCACATTGGGGGGGGTGGGGGGCATCCAGCTGTTGCAAAACTACAACTCCCGGCATGCGCTGAGACTGTACATGCTGAGAGTTTGTTTTGCAACAGCTGTAGGCACACTGGTTATGTATCACTGAGTTTGTGACCTTACTCAGGGTTTCACAACCAGTGTGCCTCCAGCTGTTGCAAAACTACAACTCCCAGCATGTATGGTGCATAGTGTACGGTGACTGCTGAGAGTTGTAGTTTGCAACAGCTGGAGGCACACCGGCCGTGAAACACTGAGTAAGGTAAAAAGAAACTCTGAGCACTGTATATAAAAGTCTATCATATCACATCTGTTTAACCTCTTCAGGACACAGGGCGTATGGATACGCCCTGCATTCCGAGTCCTTAAGGACACAGGGCGTATCCATACGCCCGTGGGAAATCCGGTCCCCGTTCAGCAGGCATCGCGGAATATCGCCCAGGGGGGTCATTATGTCCCCCAATGTCGGCAATGGCCGCAGATCGCTGGACAATTCAGCCCAGCGATCTGCGGCGGATTACGGGTCAATCGGGTCTCCAGTGACCCAGTGACCCGGAATTACAGGCTGTTCCGGGCCGTCTCTGACGGCCCCGACCAGCCATAGCCAGCCCTGATTCGTCGGCCGGTTTATCAGCCGACCAATCAGGGCACCTGCTGCGGGTGTCACTCCCGCAACCCACTCCGCCCCTCTTCCGGAGGACGTGATCGGGTGCGGGAAGAGGACCCCGGGAGCTGGGGACGCCGATCCCCGGCGTCAATGTTGGGATCAGGGTCCCAGGAGCGGCGGCGGCGAGGGACTGACCTGGGGAGCAGCAGTTGGAGCTGAGTGACAGCCTCCTGCTGTTGCTTAGCAACAGCTCCCAGCATGCAAAAAGGGCATGCTGTGAGCTGTAGTTATTCAACAGCAGGAGGCAGACCACCGCAACTCCCAGCATTCCCTTATGGGCATGCTGAGACTTATAGTTTTGCAACAGCTGGAGGTACATTTTTTCTATGGAAAAGTGTACCTTCAGCTGTTGTATAACTACAACTCCCAGCTTCCGGAGGACGTGAGCGGGTGCGGGAAGACTACCTCGGGTGCTGGGGACCCCTATCCCCGGCGTCCATGTTGGGATCGGGGCCCCAGGAGCGACGACGGCGGCGGCGAGGGACTGTCCTGCGACGGAGCAGCAGCAGGAGGTGAGTGACAGCCTCCTGCTGTTGCTTAGCAACAGCTCCCAGCATGCAAAAAGGGCATGCTGGGAGCTGTAGTTATGCAACAGCAGGAGGCAGAACACCACAACTCCCAGCATTCCCTTATGGGCATGCTGGGACTTATGGTTTTGCAACAGCTGGAGGCACATTTTTTCTATGGAAAAGTGTACCTTCAGCTGTTGTATAACTACAACTCCCAGCTTGCACAAACAGCTAAAGTGCATGCTGGGAGTTGTAGTGGTGCATCTTCTGGTTGCATAACTACAACTCCCAGCATGCCCGTTGGCTGTCGGTGACTGCTGAGAGTTGTAGTTTTGCAACAGCTGAAGGCACACTGGTTGTGAAACTCATTTTTTTTTTTACCTAACTCAGTGTTTCATGACCGGTGTGCCTCCAGCTGTTGCAAACTACAACTCCCAGCATGCACAGTACATGCTGGGAGTTGTAGTTTTGCAACAGCTGGAGGCACACTGGTTGTGAAACAATGAGTTAGGTCACAAACTCAGTGATACATAACCAGTGTGCCTACAGCTGTTGCAAAACTAAAACTCTCAGCATGTAGAGTCTGTCAGCGCATGCTGGGAGTTGTAGTGTTGCAGTAGCTGAATGTCCCCCCCCCAATGTGAATGTACAGGGTACACTCACATGGGCGGAGGTTTACAGTAAGTATCCGGCTGCAAGTTTGAGCTGCGGCAAATTTTCTGCCGCAGCTCAAACTGCCAGCAAGAAACTACTGTGAACCCCCGCCTGTGCGACTGTACCCTAAAAACACTACACTACACTAACACACAATAAAATAAAAAGTAAAAAACACTACATATACACATGCCCCCCCTCCCCAATAAAAATGAAAAACGTCTGGTACGCCACGGTTTCCAAAACGGAGCCTCCAGCTGTTGCAATACTGGAGGCACCCTGTTTGGGAATCACTGGAATCACTGGCGTAGAATACCCCCTATGTCCACCCCTATGCAAGTTCCTAATTTAGGCCTCAAATGGGCATGGCGCTCTCACTTTGGAGCCCTGTCGTATTTTAAGGCAACAGTTTAGGGTCACATATGGGGTATCGCCGCACTCGGGAGAAATTGTGCTTCAAATTTGGGGGGTATTTTCTGCTTTTACCCTTTTTAAAAATGTAACATTTTTGGAAAAACAAGCATTTTAGGTAAAAAAAATTTAAATAATTTAATATGCAAAAGTCGTGAAACACCTGTGGGGTATAAAGGTTCACTTAACCCCTTGTTACGTTCCCCGAGGGGTCTAGTTTCCAAAATAGTATGCCATGTGGTTTTTTTTTTTTGCTGTCTTGGCACCATAGGGGCTTCCTAAATGCGGCATGCCCCCAGAGCAAAATTTGCTTCCAAAAAGCCAAATGTGACTTCTCCTCTTCTGAGACCTGTAGTGCGCCAGCAGAGCACTTTTCACCCCCATATGGGGTGTTTTCTGAATTGGGAGAAATTGGTCTTCAAATTTTGGGGGGTATTTTCTGCTATTACCCTTTTTAAAAATGTAAAATAATTGGGAAAACAAGCATTTTAGGTCAAATTTATACACCCTAGAGGCTTCCTAAAGGTGACATGCCCCCCAAAAACCATTTCAGAAAAATGTTCTCTCCAAAATCCCCTTGTCGCTCCTTCCATTCTGAGCCCTCTACTGCGCCCGCCGAACACTTTACATAGACATATACAAGTAAAAATTTTCTCCTTTTACCACTTGCAAAAATTCAAAAATTGGATCTACAAGAACATGCGAGTGTAAAAAATGAAGATTTTGAATTTTCTTCTTCACTTTGCTGCTATTCCTGTGAAACACCTAAAGGGTTAAAACACTGACTTAATGTCATTTTGAATACTTTGGGGGTGCAGTTTTTATAATGGGGTCCTTTATGGGGTATTTCTAATATGAAGACCCTTCAAATCCACTTCAAAACTGAACTGGTCCCTGAAGAATAGGGAGTTTGAAAATTTTGTGAAAAATTGGAAAATTGCTGCTGAACTTTGAAGCCCTCTGGTGTCTTCCAAAAGTAAAAACTCATCAATTTTATGATGCAAACATAAAGTAGACATATTGTATATGTGAATAAAAATTTTTTTTATTTGAAATATCCATTTTCCTTACAAGCAGAAAGCTTCAAAGTTAGAAAAATGCAAAATTTTCAAATTTTTCATCAAATTTGGGGATTTTTCACCAAGAAAGGATGCAAGTTACCAAAAAAATTTACTACTATGTTAAAGTAGAATATGTCACGAAAAAACAATCTCGGAATCAGAATGATAACTAAAAGCATTCCAGAGTTATTAACCCCTTAATGACGCAGGACGTAAATGTACGTCCTGGTGAGGTGGTACTTAACGCACCAGGACGTACATTTACGTCCTGAGCATAACCGCGGGCATCGGAGCGATGCCCGTGTCATGTGCGGCTGATCCCGGCTGCTGATCGCAGCCAGGGACCCGCCGGCAATGGCCGACGCCCGCGATCTCGCGGGCGTCCGCCATTAACCCCTCAGGTGCCGGGATCAATACAGATCCCGGCATCTGCGGCAGTTCGCGATTAAAATGAACGATCGGATCGCCCGCAGCGCTGCTGCGGGGATCCGATCATTCATAACGCCGCACGGAGGTCCCCTCTCCTTCCTCCGTGCGGCTCCCGGCGTCTCCTGCTCTGGTCTGTGATCGAGCAGACCAGAGCAGATGACGACCGATAATACTGATCTGTTCTATGTCCTATACATAGAACAGATCAGTATTAGCAATCATGGTATTGCTATGAATAGTCCCCTATGGGGACTATTCGTGTAAAAAAAAATGTAAAAAAATGTAAAAGTAAAAAAAAAGTGAAAAATCCCCTCCCCCAATAAAAAAGTAAAACGTCCGTTTTTTCCTATTTTACCCCCAAAAAGCGTAAAAAACATTTTTTATAGACATATTTGGTATCGCCGCGTGCGTAAATGTCCGAACTATTAAAATAAAATGTTAATGATCCCGTACGGTGAACGGCGTGAACGAAAACAAATTTAAAAAGTCCAAAATTCCTACTTTTTTAATACATTTTATTAAAAAAAAAATTATAAAAAATGTATTAAAAGTTTTTTATATGCAAATGTGGTATCAAAAAAAAGTACAGATCATGGCGCAAAAAATGAGCCCCCATACCGCCGCTTATACGGAAAAATAAAAAAGTTATAGGTCATCAAAATAAAGGGATTATAAACGTACTAATTTGGTTAAAAAGTTTGTGATTTTTTTTAAGCGCAACAATAATATAAAAGTATATAATAATGGGTATCATTTTAATCGTATTGACCCTCAGAATAAAGAACACATGTCATTTTTACCAGAAATTGTACGGCGTGAAAACAAAACCTTCCAAAATTAGCAAAATTGCGTTTTTTGTTTTAATTTCCCCACAAAATAGTGTTTTTTGGTTGCGCCATACATTTTATGATATAATGAGTGATGTCATTACAAAGGACAACTGGTCGCGCAAAAAACAAGCCCTCATACTAGTCTGTGGATGAAAATATAAAAGAGTTATGATTTTTAGAAGGCGAGGAGGAAAAAATGAAAACGTAAAAATTTAATTGTCTGAGTCCTTAAGGCCAAAATGGGCTGAGTCCTTAAGGGGTTAATGTTTAAAGTGACACAGTGGTCAGATGTGCAAAAAACGCTCTGGTCCTTAAGGCCAAAATGGGCTTGGTCCTTAAGGGGTTAAAGGAGTAGTTCAGTGAAAAATAACTTCCATATGCAAAGGATAGGGGATAGGTTATAGATCGTGGGGGGTCTGACCGCTGGGATCCCTGCTATCTCCTCAACGAAGCAGCCGTTCCGACCTCCGCGGCCGACATGCCCCCTCCATGTAACTATATGGGATACATGAAGGGGGCCTGTCGGCCGCCGCTCCATGCGGGGGTCGACATGCCCCCTTCCAGCAGACTGCTGCGCCCCCGTTCAGGAGATCGAGGGGGGGTCCCAGCAGTCAGACCCCATCGATTTATAACTTATCCCCTATCCTTTGGATAGGGGATAAGTTCTCTTTCACTATAAAACTCATTTAAGCCTGCATGGGATAGGTATAAGGTTATCCTTCATATAAGATAAGGCCAGGGACTATTAATAGTATTTAGGATATTGGGCCAACTAGATGGGCCAAATGGCTCTTACCTGCCGACACATTCTATGTTTCTATACTCGCCATTTGAGTTCCACACTGTTCCTGCGTTATCAGTGCCATAGCCTCCCACCGAGTTTTGTTAACCTCATCAGCATTTGATGTTGCCACCAATCACAACCAACATATTCACGGTAAAACAGAGTTTATTGACTTTTATAGGTTTATTGTAGTAAAATTACTTTGTATAGTTAAAGGCTCAGATGTGATGTGGATAAATATAGATAAATAAAACGCTGAGTAGATTTGAGTAACAGGGAATTCTTTGTACTTCTCTACTGATTTCCTGTGCTCTTTATTTCTCCTGTAATAATTGAGTATGTTATTGGTATGTTAGAAACCGTATGTCTTTTTATATCATTAATTTGATGACTACTGATCCTTTCTATTGGTCCATGTTTTGACAAGAGACTGTTAGACAAAGTAGTTGTTTATATTGCTTAATAAAGAGACGTGCCATTCTGGGTTTTGTGACTGCTCTGGTCAGCACAGAACTGAGAGTAGTTCACAGACATGAGAGGTGTAGCACATCTTCTAGATTTGATGAATTACCCTATTAGTACAGTTCACTAACTTGGCACACAGAGGAAGTATTATGTGTCCAATCCAAACATTTTTCATGGTAACCTCACCACACATTCTTAATGCTGAAAAATGCTCTTGATCCGAGGTCGGTCATGTTTTCAGAAATGGCTAACAAATGGGTTTCTTTTCTTTTTCAAAATGGTACATAATTTATCAGTATACTGTCTTGGCGGAAGTGAAGGATTTATATTTAACCCATTCTGTGTTTGTTTGTTTGTTTTTTAAACTTGAAAGTTCAGCCAGCTTCAACCCTGCAAAAATCCCCACAAAATAATATAGTAGATTTGAGTAGCCGGATTAGTCCAGTGATGCAGATGCAAAATCAAAAAATGTTGCAGTATCTTGTAATACCAAAAAATAATAGAAAGAAATATAAATGAAAAAAGTGGCACATGGGCTGTACAATGACTCAGTGATTAGTTGCCGTTCATGTCCTGGATTCAATTCTGTCATACCAATATCTGCATGAAGTTTGCATGTTCTTGTTGTATGTTCTCGTCTGTGTCTTTATCAGCTTTCCTGGTTTAATCCAATTTATTGGTTCCAGTGTTTGTCTGAGATAGGTAATTTTTACTGTGAGTCCCACTGGAGACTGAGACTGTTTAGTGATGATAGTCTGTATAATGCATTGCAAAATGTGTCAACACTGTATACGTGAGAGTAGCTAAAGCTGTAGTCTTAAAGGGGTACTCCGGCCCTAATACATCTTATCCCCTATCCAAAGGATAGGGGCTAAGATGTCTGATCGCGATCTGTCATTGCGCACCCACCTTTGTGAGGCTCCAAATGTGTAGCGTGCCTTCCACGGGGCCGGAGTATTGTGACGCCCCACCCCCTTAATGCAAGTCTATTGGAAGGGGCGTGACAAATAATGATGATTTTTAGGCCTGAACAAACACTTATCGCCCTTTGGGTCCGTTGTCTGGAACTAATGTTTCCAGGGTTATTGATTCACCCAATAACTGGCCTGTGTAAAAGACTCAAGTCTTACATTGAGTGTTCTGCACAGCATTTTTATCTTGTAAATCAGTGTTTCTCAAGTGCGGCCCTCAAGAACCCCAAACAGGTGATTTTTTCAGGATTTCCTTAGACTTTGACTGTGATATGATTATGCATCGGAATCACCGCAATTATATAGTCTGTGGAAGACTAAGGAAATCCTGAAAACATTACCTGTTGGGGATACTTGAGGACCCCGCTTGGGAAACAATTATGTAAACTAATACACTTTGTTTTTCTCTAACAGATCTGTAGGCTGCAGCGTCATTTGTCAGCAGGAGAGTACAGCCAGGATTTACTCTCCAGTTTGCCAGCCATCTTCATATCTCCAGATAGCCAGCCTCCTTGTGATAAGCTCTCTGATGTGGTGCAGCTATGTGGTGGGAAGGTGTGCAAGACGCTACGCCCAGCTAAGGTTTGCATTGGGCAGTTTACTGGGAAGAAACCACCAAATTTGGAGTGTGTCTCAGAGAAATGGCTGCTAGGTAAATGGTAAACTATAATTAGTATATATGTGCTGTAATGCTAACCTACAATTTTACTGCAATATAGTTACATATCAGGGCTAATGCTGAAAATGTATTTAAACCTGGATGATGCACCATGGTAACACAGTAAAGCCTTTACAGTAAATACATTCTTGTTTTTTGATGTGTTTTTGGTTCACTGTTCGATTTTATATAAATCAGCAGATAAATATATGAATACATATTACAATATTGTATGTGTCCGTGGCTGCTTATTACTGAGCCATAGGGGCCTCATGTGTCTTCATATAGTCTTCATGCTGTCTTGTTCCTTATGACAGGTCCTCATAGATAGATAAAGCTGGGAAAAGTGCACACTAAGCATGTTCTCCTCCAGCAATGCAAGTCTATAGGGCTATTTTGTTCCAATATCTAGAAAGTGGGGAGAGACGTGCTCAGCATCCTTCTTCTCTCCCTGCTCATTCTGAAAGTTTGACCGACTGATCAAACTTTTCACATGTCTGTAGGTCATCTCAACAGTTTATTTAAAGGGAAACTAACATCTAGTTCACTCGTACTTAACCCAATACATGGGGTTATAGTGTGGGCTAACCTGATTACAATGAGGTATCATTTACCTGGATTAGTGGTCCGGTTAGTTGGCATTGCTAATCTGGAAATGGCCGGTTTTGCACAATGTAGGTGGGACCTGGCATCCCCAGCATCCTTGCCTTTATCCCCTCTGCATCAATATTCTCCCTCACATGGGCAAAGGGTCCCATGAATATTCATGAGGTTGCATACTGGTGTATCAGGGATAGAGGTAGGGCAGTTGGGTAATCGTGTCTCACCTCTATTTACATATATTAACAATGCCTGCTAATACAACAAGTATCTCCTTAACCAGATCCCAGCTGGTCGGATAAGTGATACCTCATTGTAATCCGGTTCATCAGCACTATAACCCCATTTATTGAGTTTAGTGCTGGTGAACCCGCTGACAGTTTCTCTTTAAAGGGGAACTCCGGTGGGAATTTTTTTTTTTTTCAAATCTACTGGTGCAAGAAAGTTAAACAGATTTGTAAATCACTTCTATTTAAAAATCTGAACCCTTCTAGTGATTCTCAGCTTCTGTATACTACAGATATACTACAAAGAAATTTGTAAAGTTGTTTCCAACCTGACAACAGTGCTCTCTGCTGACACCTCTTTCCTTGTCAGGAACTGTCCAGAGCAGGAAAAGTTTTGTGTCAGGAACTGTCCAGAGCAGGAGAAGTTTTCTATGGGGATATAATTCTAATCTGGACAGTTTCTGACACGGACAGAGGTGTCAGCAGAGAGCACTGTTGTCAGACAAAAAATAAATTCACAAATTTCTCTGTTTTATACAGCAGCTTATAAGTACTGAAGGATTAAGATATTTTTAATAGAAATAATTTACAAATCTTTTTAAATTTCAGGCACCAGTTGATTTGAAAAATTTATTTTCAGATTGTCCCTCACAACAGCACCACATGAGATTGCCCCCTATCTGCATAGGAACAGGAAGCACAAGAGAGGTTAAAAGGCCCCTCCCTCCATACCCCCTCAGCGTTTCCTTTTCCTATGGAGCAGGGGTGCAGAGAGGTCTGTACCTGTGTTTTTTTGCGGGCTGTGTTTTTAAATTCTGACTCTATAGTAGATATTGTTTCTTTAGGTTCCCATTTTCAAGAGGAAGGTGAAGTTATTGAACCTTGTACCCAGAGGAATGATAAGAGATATTATTTCTCCTCTGAGGACACAGAAATTCTGGTTAATGCTGTCAGAAATGCTATGAACATTCCTGAAACCACAGAATCAACTTCTATCCAAGATCTCATGTTTGCGGGATTGAAACCTAAAAAACAACAGGTTTTCACTGTTCATGACACTATTAAGGATCTTATTCTTGAATGGAGAGAACCTTAGAAAAGACAATTGCTTTCCAAGGAATTCCATTCCAGATTTCCGTTTGAGGAGGATACAAAGTTATGGAACGAAATTCCTAAAATTGACGTACAAGTTTCTAAAGTGTATATAGAAAAAGGATGTATAACAAGTGTATACAAGAACCAGTCCTCTAGAGCCAGTAGAAATAAGAAATGAGAAAATAGGAAAGAAAATAGAAAAGAGATGAAAATGAATGAAATAAAAAATTCTAATAATGATAAAAATACTGTAGTGAATTAAAAAATGAAAAATTAGATATATATTCGTTAATAGTCCCGAATTAAAGTTGGAAACATGAAAAAGATATAACACATTTATTCATAATGTAATATACATCAGTGCAGGGCCCTTGCACGAGATGTATTACAACTGTTAAAAGACATATGCTAATAAAAAATATATAAAATGATGATATGCAAAATTGTATATCGCGATCAGCCACCTTTAAATGAATGTCAATTTGCTAGAAAAATAGTCTATGATAAAGTGATGTCCGTGCAGCAGGTAATGATATATAGAGTGCCAGACTTGTTCACAATGTTTTAAAGGAGTTTCAGAAAACGCTGTACATAAAGTGTGGTACCTGTAGTCCGCAACTGGATGTAGTTCACGCTGTCCTGCGGTAGTGATGACGCTCGGAGCTGGCACAGAGCTGCCTCCAGCCCAGAGGTGGTTGCTCCAGCGGTCCCAGCGGGGTACAGGTGGGCACGGATCTGCGTCCGGCCGTAGCGTTTGCTGGATGGTATAAACAGGTAAGTGAGGTGGCGTCCTCGTGCTGGATCGCGCGCGCGATCCCAATAGTAGTCCAAGATGAGGGTACTGCAGCGCTGCAGAGGGCTGTATAGTGGGTATCCGATAATGATAAAGGTGCTGATAGAAGTAGATAAGGATGGCAAACAGGGCTATACGCGTTTCAAGACAAAGGTCTCATTCTTTAGTAGCCAGAATTGCATAATTTTATAGTTTATGCAATTCTGGCTACTGAAGAATGAGACCTTTGTCTTGAAACGTGTATAGCCCTGTTTGCCATCCTTATCTACTTCTATCAGCACCTTTATCATTATCGAATACCCACGATACAGCCCTCTGCAGTGCTGCAGTACCCTCATCTTGAACTACTATTGGGATCGCGCGCGCGATCCAGCACGAGGACGCCAGCTCACTTACCTGTTTATACCATCCAGCAAACGCTACGGCCGGACGCAGATCTGTGCCCACCTGTACCCCGCCAGGACCGCTGGAGCAACCACCTCTGGGCCGGAGGCAGCTCTGTGCCAGCTCCGAGCGTCATCACTACCGCAGGACAGCGTGAACTACATCCTGTTGCGGACTACAGGTACCACACTGTATGTACAGCGTTTTCTGAAACTCCTTTAAAACATTGTGAACAAGTCTGGCACTCTATATATCATTACCTGCTGCACGGACATCACTTTATCATAGACTATTTTTCTAGCAAATTGACATTCATTTAAAGGTGGCTGATCGTGATATACAATTTTGCATATCATCATTTTATATATTTTTTATTAGCATATGTCTTTTAACAGTTGTAATACATCTCGTGCAAGGGCCCTGCACTGATGTATATTACATTATGAATAAATGTGTTGTATCTTTTTCATGTTTCCAACTTTAATTCGGGACTATTAACAAATATATATCTAATTTTTCATTTTTTAATTCACTACAGTATTATTTTAATCATTATTAGAATTTTTTATTTCATTTTCACCTCTTCTATTTTGTTTCCTATTTTCTCATTTCTTATTTCTACTGGCTCTAGAGGACTGGTTCTTGTATACACTTGTTATACATCCTTTTTCTATATATATCTTTAGGTCTGTGGGGTATAGACCTACCCAGTTAACCTCGAGTCAGCCCCGGCTGAGTGAGCTACACAATTCTTGTTGTATTAAGTTTCTAAAGTGGTTAAGAAGACTTCTTTACCATACGAGGATAGCTCTCAACTACAAGATCCTTTAGATTGGAAGATGGACGGATTGTTAAGGAAATTGTGGGAATCTTGCTCTGCTCAGATTAACCCCAATGTTGCGGCTACTACTGTAGCAAGATCCTTGTTCATCTGGCTAGAGGAACTAGAAAACCATCTTACTAAAAAGAAAGAGAAAATATATTGTCATCTGTACCTTTGTTAAAACTTGCAACAGCATTCTTAGATGATGCCTCAACTGAGTCGGTCAGATCGGCTTCCCGATCGGCTGTTCTGTCCAACTCAGTCAGGCGAGCCTTATGGCTTAAAAATTGGCAGGGGGATTCTACCTCAAAGAGCAAACTTTGTGGTGTTCCTTTTGAAGGTAACACCATGTTTGGCCCAGTCTTAGATAAAATTCTGGAACAAGCTGCAGACAGGAAAAAGGTCTTACCTGAACAAAAATCTACTAAACAAAAAATGTATTTTCATTCCTTTTACAAAAAACAAGCCGTATAAAGGAAAGGGAAAATCAGGTAGATGGAGTTACCCAAAGGGAGTCGAGAGCAGATAATTCTAGCTCAACCCTCCCTCAAACTCTTCTTCTAAAAAACAATGACTATCTTCAGGTGGGAGGAAGACTCACTCGATTTCGTCGCCAGTGGGCGAACATTTAAAAAAATCTGTTTATTCTGAACTCTCTGGAGTTCGGCTTCAGAATCGAGTTTGCCTTCCCTCCTCCTCAAAGATAGCGCATTACAGATCTAGGATCAAAAGATGCAAATTTGAGGTTCAGGTATAAAAGATCTGTTATCCCTTGGTGCTATTATTCCGGTTCCTCAGCAAGAACGAGGGCTAGGACATTATTCCAACCTATTCCTAGTTCCAAACCCCAATGGTTCCTTCAGGACCATTATAAATTTAAAGGGATTAAACAAATGTATTACATACAAATGGTTCAAAATGGAAACGTTGAAGTCTGCAATTCTACTAATCCAAAAAGATGCCTGGATGGCGACTATCGACTTAAAAGACACTTCTTTCCATCTTCCTAGCTTCGAGCCTCATCAGAAATATCTTTGATTTGCAGTTCAATTAGACAAAAAAGTATTTCATAACCAATTCAAAGCTCTTCCCTTTGGAATATTCTTGGCAACGAGGATATTCACAAAGGTGATGGTGGAGGTAGTAGCCTCCCTGAAACTAGAGGGGATCACCATCATTCCCTACCTAGATGATCTACTGATTACTGCCAATTCTTATTACCCTCTCTCTCTCTCTGCATGTCCAGTGGGCAGTGTCATGCCTACAAGACTTAGGCTGTATAATAAATTTCCAGAAATCGGATCTCTCTCCCTCCAGAACTAAGAGATTTCTTGGCATGATCCTGAATTCGGAAGTACAGAAGACCTTTCTTCCAGTGGAAATAGTATCCTCTATTCAGCAGAAGATAAAGGAGATAATGCGAAAGAAAACGGTTACCTTGAGGATAGCCATGTCCCTGCTGGGGTCCATGACTTCCTGCATACCAGCTGTAGCCTGGTGTCAGAGTCATTCCAGAACTCTTCAGTCACCAATACTGAAGACCTGGGATCGCTCTCAGTTCTCCCTAGAGAACCAGATGAAGGTTCATCTTACTGTAAAGAAATCCCTAAAGTGGTGGCTGAAAGAAAATCTTCTTGAGGTACCATGGATCTCTCATCTATCTATCTCCATAACAACAGATGCCAGTCTGTGGGGCTGGGGAGCTGTGGTGGAAGATCTCCAACTTAAGGGTTCCTGATCTCAAGAAACTCAAACCTGTTCCTCGAATTATCGAGCGTTAAAGGCAATATTCAAAGCTTTAAAAGCTTCAAAAAATTTAGTGGGGGCCTTCATGTAAAGGTCTATTCGGCCAACACAACAGCAGTGGCCTTTATCAATCATCAGGGCGGAAGAAGCCATGACTCCCAGAAGATTCTAGCTGAGAAAATATTCATTTGGGCAGAACAAAACGTGTTATCCCTTTCTGCAGTACATCTGAAGGGAATAGACAACCCAGCAGCCGATTTTTTTTAAGTCGCCATGTTTTTGATTCAGGGGAATGTTCACTGAATGCTCAAGTTTTTCTCTTCCTGACTCAAAGCTGGGGCCTTCCAGAGATATACCTATTTGCTTCTCAGAAGAATTGCAGAGTCCATGGATTCTTCTCTCTCAACCCAAGAGAAAACCTGAAAGCAGTGGATGCCCTTCAACAAGAATGGTCCTTCAATTTCGCATATGCGTTTCCGCCAATTCCTAATCATGAGAGCTCTCCAGAAGGTGAGACTAGGAAGAGGAAAATTCATCTTCATAGCCCCAATGGGGCTGAAAAGAAGCTGGTTCAGTCTTCTAAAAGAACTTGCCATAGTGGAGCCCATTCTTCTTCCTCAGAAGGACGATCTATTGTGCCAGGGCCCTCTATTCCACAAAGATCTAAAGAATCTCCAGCGGTCAGCCTGGCTATTGAGAGGCTTGTGCTAGAACCAAAGGGTCTCTCTAAGAAAGTGGTTGACACCCTCCTAAAAAGTAAAAAGGATACTATATCTTGCATTTATCTTAAAGGGGTACTCCGGTGAAAACCTTTTTTCTTTTAAATCAACTGGTGCCAGAAAGTTAAACATATTTGTAAATTACTTCTATTAAAAAATATTAATCCTTCCAGTACTTTTTAGCTGCTGAATGCTACAGAGGAAATTCCTTTCTTTTTGGAACACTGATGACATCACAAGCACAGTACTCTCTGCTGACATCTCTGTCCATTTTAGCAACCATGCTAAGGGCAGCATGGTGGCTTAGTGGTTAGTGGGTTCAAATCCCACTAAGGACAACAATAAATAAATAAAGACTTATTATTATTATTATAATAACATCAGCAGAGAGCACTGTGCTCGTGATGTCATCAGAGAGAATTCCAAAAAGAAAAGAATTTCCTCTGTAGTATTCAGCAGCTAATAAGTACAGGAAGGATTAAGATATTTTAATAGAAGTAATGTAAAAATCTGTTTAACTTTCCGGAGCCAGTTGATTTAAAAGAAAAAAAGTTTTCACCGGAGTACCCCTTTAAGCAATGGAAAAAATGTTTATCATGGTGTGGCTCTTCTCCTCCAGATCTTCTTAACCCAGATATTCCCAGAATATTAGATTTCCTGCAGGATGGTTTTGATTTAGGTTTATCTTTAAGTACACTTAAAGTTCAGACGGCAGCCCTTGGCTGTTTTTTTTTTTTTTTTTAATATCAGCATTGCTGAACACAAATGGGTCAAAAGTAATTTTTCGGCAGTATCCAGAATAAGATAGAAAATATTGAATCTTACTTCCCCTTGGGATTTGAACCTTGTATTTTCATATCTAACTTAAAGTCCCTTTGAGCTTTTATCGGAATCAGCTATCAAGTTTCTTACCGGGAAAACTTTTTTCTAGATTTTTCATAGATCTTAAAATTTTCATAGATCTCAAGACATAATTCTTCCCTCTTTCTGTGCCAATCCCAAGAATAATAAGGAAGAGTTCCATAAACTGGATGTCAGGAGAGTGGTCTTACACCATCTAGAAACTACTAAGACCTGGAGGAAAGACTCTACACTGTTTGTTCAATATCAAGGACCAAATAGGGGGACGAAAGCATAAAAAAACTCAATTTCCAGATGACTGCAATCAGTCAGTCATATACTGCTGCAGGTCAAGATGTTTCAGTAGGCATTAAAGCTCATTGCACAAAGCTCATTGCTCAAAGCTCATTGTTTCAGTCTCTTAGGCCGAGAGAGCTTCAGCCTCTCTAGAACAGATATACAGAGCGGCTACATGGTCTTCTCCGCACACTTTCTTGAAGCATTATAAGCTGGATGTGGCCTCTTCTCAGGACCTTGGGTTTGGCCGAAATGTGCTGCAGGCCATGTTCCCTCCCTAAGTCTACATTTATCTGGTATGTCTCATGTGGTGCTGTCGTGAGGGACAATCTGAAAAGTCGGAATTATTACTTACCGATAATTCAATTTTCATGAGTCCATCACCACAGCACCTATTTATTCCCACCCTTATTTTATATATGTATTTGTATATGTATATTTAATAATTGCTCTCTTAGTAATTTATAAACACTGAGGGAGTATGGAGGGAAGGACCTTTTAACCTCTCTTGTGCTTCCTGTTCCTATGCAGATAGGGGGCAATCTCATGTGGTGCTGTCGTGATGGACTCATGGAAACTGAATTATCTGTAAGTAATAATTCCGACTTTTCTACTTGTTTCCACCGGAGTTCCACTTTAAGCAACAGGTACACACACACTGCGGCTACAGGCTGGTTCGTATGTAGTGTGTACACGAACTATGCAGCAAAATTACATGCGATTAGTATTTAAAGTAGCACCCAGGAGCATATAATATATTGGTAATAATTGTTCTGTTATCTTGTATGTCAGGAGGCTGTTTGGCTAGAGAATGTAGAAAGTAAGTAAAGATAAAAAAAATGACTATTTCTGAGTGTGGAATTTAGATGGGCATGGCTCATTAAGCTTACCCTATTTGCCTGTACTGAAGACTATTTTGAGGAGAGGTATATGCTTATGAATGTAAAAGACAGGAGTCAAATAAGTTAATGAGAATATGATTTAATTGTTTTAGAAAAATAAAAATCCCAAGGTTATTTAAGAAAAATGTTTGGGAATTGAGATATAATGAGATTCTGGCACAAACACATATTGATAGATTTAAGCCATCAGAGGATCAAAACTAGTGGAAGAGTGATGATTTCAAGGAATGAGAAGCATCTGAAGGTCTTCTGCATCAAATGCTGCAGTGAGGCTGGGATACTGAACTTGCTTATGGATGGAGGTCACTAACAAGCTTGGAACCTATACAGCATTCTGATATTCTAAATAAAGAAACAAGTGGAATCTTCAACTAATTTGCTCTAGTAATTGCTGCTTATGTGCATTTAGGGGTTAAGTGAAAATTAAAGCATTATGACTATAGGGTCACTGGAGATGTTCTTTATTAAGCACGAGCTTACAGTCAGATGCCATTTTACATTAGCTATTCATTATAACATCCATTAAAATGTCACGATCTTTGCTTGCATACCTTCTTAACCTCTTGGGGACTCAGGGCGTAAGTCCTTAAGGAGCCAGTACCCACGGCTAATGACGGACACTGCCAATACGGCCGATGCCCGGCATTAACCCTTTAGACGCCACGATCACAGTGGATCACGGCACCTAAAGTGAAAGTAAAGGAATCCTGTCAGCTCAGTGGAGCTGATCTGGACTATCGCGACAAAATCGTGATGTCTCGATCAGCGTACTGGACGATGGGAAGGTCCTGACCTGCCTCTCCGTTGTCGGATCGGCGATCTACTGCTCCATGCCTGCGAAGGCTGTTCGATTTCACCGTGGCGGTCCAGAACAGCACCACTGAGCTAACTGGCATTATTTTCTTTTGTTTTAGACGTGGCGATCAAACTTGAGGGTTAATGCCGGACATCAGCCGGATCAGCGGTCCGGCATTAGCCGTGGGTCCCGGTTGCTTATAGCAACCGGGACCCACCCAAATTAATGATTAATTCACATCTACAATATGTCTACTTTATGTTCCCTTCATTTGGTAAACATTCTTTAATTATTTTAGAATGTTAGAAGGTTTATAAGTTTAGCAGCAATTTCCCAGATTTTCAAGAAAATTGCTAAATCTGATTTTTCTGGGACCAGTTCAGTTCTGAGGTGGAATTGAGGGGCCTGTATGTTTGATACCCCTATAAATTACCGTTTTATAAACTGCACCCCTTAACTCCTTAAAGGGGTACTCCGCCCCTACCATCTTATTCCCTATCCAAAGGATAGGGGATAAGATGTTAGATCGCGGGGGTCCCGCCGCTGGAGACCCACGGAATTTCCGCTGCAGCGCCCCACTATCATAACTGCACAGAGCAAACTCGCTCTGTGCGTAATGATGGGCAATACAGGGGCCGGAGTAGCATGATGTCACGGCCCGCCCCCTTAACCTGTTAAAGACCCAGGGCGTATGGGTACGTCCTGACACCCTGTTACTTAAGGACCCAGGATGTACCTGTACGCCCATGGGAATTTCGTTCCCTGCCGGCGGGGACCGGGGTGCCTGCTGATCCATATCAGCAGTCACCCCGGTCCCCGCCGGCAGGGAACGAAATTCCCACGGGCGTACAGGTACATCCTGGGTCCTTAAGGAACAGGGTGTCAGGACGTCAGACCCCCCCCCATGTCGGCGATGGCCGCAAATCGCTGGTGAATTCACACCGGTGATTTGTGGCAATACCAGGTAATACGGGTCTATGGTGACCCGGTGACCTGGAAAATAAAGGGGATCGGGGTTGTCAAAGACCCCCACGATCCCCCTTAAGGGATAGCAGTGAGGTGGCAGGGGTGCCACCCCTCCTATCCCTGCTATTGGTCGTATAGAAGCGACGGCCAAGAGCAGATCGAGGGCAGGGGTTATCTTTCTGTTTCCCTGTTCTGCCCACCCACAATAGGCAGGGCAGAACGGGGAAACCGACAGAGGACCGGCGCCGAAGTCCACTTACCCATCGGCGGAGGCTGTGGGCGGCGATCGGCTGCGGTGCTCGGCGGGCGGCGATGTCGTGAGGCTGGCTCCCTGGATCCTGCGGAACCCGGTGAGTTGCCAAGCAACATCTGGAGGGCTACAGTTTGAGACCACTATACAGCATGCCCAAACAGCTGTCTCGGCATGCCCATCCCAGCATGCCCAAACAGCTGTCTCGGCATGCTGGGAGTTGTAGTTGTGTACCTCCAGCTGTTGCATAACTACATCTCCCAGCATGCCCTTCGGCGATCAGTATATGCAGGGAGGTGTAGTTTTGCAACAGCTGGAGGCACACTGGTTGGAAAATACTGAGTTAGGTAACATAACCTAACTGAAGGTTTTCCAACCAGTCTGCCTCCAGCTGTTGCAAAAGTACAACTCCCAGCATGCACGGTCTGTCAGTACATGCTGTGAGTTGTAGTTTTGAAACAGCTGGAGGTTTGCCCCCCCCATGTGAATGTACAGGGTACATTCACATGGGCGAGTTTACAGTAAGTTTCCTGCTTGAAGTTTTCGCCGCAGCGCAAACTCCTAGTGGGAAACTCACTGTAATCCTCCGCCAGTGCAAATTTACCCTAAAAACACTACACTACACTACTCTAACACATAATAAAGGGTAAAACACAACATATACACCCCCTTGCACTGCCCCCCCCCCCCCCAATAAAAATGAAAAATGTATTGTATGACAGTGTTTCCAAAACGGAGCCTCCAGCTGTTGCAAAACAAAAAACTCCCAGCATTTCCGGACAGCCACTGACTTTCCAGGCATGCTGAGAGTTTAGCAACAGCTGGAAGCACCCTGTTAAGGAATCACTGGCGTAGAATACCCCTATGTCCACCCCTATGCAATCCCTAATTTATGGCGCTCTCTCACTTCGGAGCCCTGTCATATTTCAAGGAAACAGTTTGGAGCCACATATGGAGTATTTCCGTACTCGGGAGAAATGGCACTACAAATTTTGGGGGGCTTTTTCTCCTTTTACCCCTTATGAAAAGGAAAAAAAAAATTTACACTAAAATGCTGGTGTTGCCCCATACTTTTTATTTTCACAAGAGGTAAAATTTGCAAAGACCCCCAAAATTTGTAAATACCCCATATGTGGGTGTAAAATGCTATGCAGGTGCACAACAAGGCTCTGGAGTGAGAGTGCACTATGTACATTTGAGGCCTAAATTGGTGATTTGCACAGTCCCCCTGATTTTACAGCGGTTCTGACATAAACGCAAAAAAATAAATACCCACATGTGACCCCATTTTGGAAACTGCACCCCTCACGGAACATAACAATTGGTATAGTGAGAATTTGGGTAGAAAAACAGACATGGTGCACATCTACAATCTTGTATAATGATCTGATTGCTTCTCAGCATAATATCAAAAACTAACAGGTTGTTAGTATACATTTTTGATCAAAAAGTACAAGCCCACTCGCCACGTCAAGGCCACCTATCCAGAGTGGGTCCCTAACGTCCCTAGCATAAAATGGCGCAGCACCGGGCGGCGACCACCACCGCCGCGACGCCAATGCCCACAGGGGGGGAACGACCCACCGGCAGAGCGGCCCCAATGCCACTCAAACCAGTCTATGGGCCGCACCCCCCCGCAGACATGGCGCCACGGCAGCAACGGACACCGCACAGCACCACACCAGTGTGAACAGGGATGTGATAGCTCACTTACCATACTCTCCCAGTCAGACTGGGAGGCAGCTAGGAAAGAAATGGCCCATGTGCAGCTAACTACTGCTTATATAGGGTTGGGCTGAGGGGGTAGGGAAGAGTGCAGCACATGTTAAAACAAAGAAAAAGGAGGGGATAGAAATCACAGTGTGAATTCGGGTAGAAAAACAGACATGGTGCACATCTACAATCTTGTATAATGATCTGATTGCTTCTCAGCATAATATCAAAAACTAACAGGTTGTTAGTATACATTTTTGATCAAAAAGTACAAGCCCACTCGCCACGTCAAGGCCACCTATCCAGAGTGGGTCCCTAATGTCCCTAGCATAAAATGGCGCAGCACCGGGCGGTGACCACCACCACCATTGGTATAGTGAGCCTTAACATCCCACAGGTGTTTAATGAAAATTCTTCAAAGTTGGATGGAAAAATGAAAAAAAAGTTTTCACTAAAATGCTGGTGTTACCCTAAATTTTTCATTTTCACAACGGAAAATAGGGGAAAAAGCCCCCCAAAATTTGTAACCCTATTTCTTCCGAGTAAGAACATACCCCATATTGTGATGTAAAGTGCTCTGCAGGTGCACTACAATGCTCAGAAGAGAAGGAGCGCCATTGGGCTTTTGAAGAGAAAATTTGTCAAGAATTGAAGGCCACGTGTATTTACAAAGCCCCCATAGTGCCAGAACAATGGACCCCCCCCCCACATGTGACCCCATTTTGGAAACTACACCCCTCATGGAATGTTATAAGGGGTACAGTGAGCATTTACGCCCCACAGGTGTCTGACAGATTTTTGGAACAGTGGTCCGTGAAAATGAAAAATGTAACTTTTCATTTGCACAGCCCACTGTTCCAAAGATCTGTCAAACGTCAGTGGGGTGTAAATACTCACTGCACCCCTTATTAAATTCTGTGACGGGTGTAGTTTCCAAAATGGGGACACGTGGGGGGGGGTCCACTGTTCTGGCACTATGGGGGCTTTGTAAACACACGTGGCCCCTGACTTCCATTCTCACACCAAAACAAAGAGAATGCACCACAACAAAGATTTTTTTTATATAAATATAACTTTTTTTTGCTTTATTTCATCACATATTAAAATTGATACATATATAAAGATACATATAGAAAGTAAGAAAGCGCAGCACCAGATGCATACACGTACAGGTCGGGAGGCTATCCCACAAGGCATACATGAGAAATGGAACAGGTCACAAGCACCAAGTCAATACGGCATGATAACCAAAGTAGACAATATAAAGTGCAAACATGCTAACTATAGCAGACCTGAACACAAAGAAACAGAATGTATCATGACGTAATGGGGAAGTGCCAACCGTACCTACCGTGTTTCTCCGAAAATAAGACCGGGTCTTATATTAATTTTAGTCACAAAAAACACACTAGGGCTTATTTTCAGGGTAGGGCTTATTTATTTATGGTATGTACCTTGAAAAACATGGAGGGCTGTAGCAGTGTGGAGGATGGGGAGCTGTAGCAGTGTGGAGGATGCCACCCCCCCATCTTCCACACTGCTACAGCCCCCCATCCTCGACACTCCCGCAGCCCCCCATCCTCCACACTCCTACAGCCCCCCACCCCTCTGCCATAATAAATTACGGTACACATTTCATCCCCAGTGGAGACCAGCACTTCCCCACCTTCATACGGTAGCGTCCTCAACTTATACTGTACGGAAGCTTTAGCTCTCGGCGGCGGCGGGATCTCCTTCTGTTGCTTAGCAGCCAGGGGCAGGGACACGTCCGTGAAGTCGGCCGTGCGTACGCGCTGACGTTTTAAAGCGACAGCGTCCCTGCCCCAGCTCAATTACGGTAACTTGCCGCGGGACCAGCCAAGGGGGGTTGGGAAGTTTGCGGGCATTACTGGCGGCCATGGTCCGGATCTGGACCGCGGTCTGCCAGTTGATTACCCCTGGCCTGGGTCTTATTTTCAGGGTAGGGCTTATATTGCAGCCCACCCTGATAATCCTGCTAGGGCTTACTTTTGGGGTGGGGTTTATTTTCGGGGAAACGGGGTATACAAACCCCATCGACCGTTTCACTGTCAGAACGCTTCCTCAGGGGGCGTGACTCCCTGACTTCCATTCCAAACAAATTTTCTTTCCAAAAGCTCAATGGCGCTCCTTCTGAGCATTGTAGTGCGCCAGCACATGGGGTATTTCCATACTCAGTAGAAAATGACCCCCAAAATTTGCAACCCCATTTGTTCTATTAACCCTTGTGGAAATGTAAAATTTGGGGGAAAAAACTGCATTTTAGTGAAAAAATTTTTTTTTCCATTTACACATCCAACCTTAACAAAAAGTCGTCAAATAACTGTGAGGTCTTAAGGCTCACTGTACCCCTTGTTAAGTTCCTTGAGGGTGTAGTTTCCAAAATAGTATGCCATGTGGTTTTTTTTTTTGCTGATCTGGCAACATAGGGACTTCCTAAATGCGACATGCCCCCAAAAACCATTTCAGCAAAATTTGCTTTCCAAAAGCCAAATGTGACTCGTTTTCTTCTGAGCATTGTAGTGTGCCAGCAGAGCACTTGACGTCCACACATGGGGTATTTCCATACTCAGAAGAGATGGGGTTACACATTTTGGGGGGCATTTTCTCCTATTACCCCTTGTAAAAATTTTAAATTTGGGGGAAATCTAGCATTTTAGTGGAAAAAAAATCATTTACACATCCAACTTTAACAAAAAGTCGTTAAACACCTGTGGGGTATTAAGGCTCACTGTACCCCTTGTTACGTTCCTTGAGGGGTGTAGTTTCCAAAATAGTATGTCATGTGTTTTTTTTCCGCTGTTCTGGCAGCATAGGGGCTTCCTAAATGCGACATGCCCCTCAAAAACCATTTCAGCAAAATTCTCTTTCCAAAAGCCTAATGTGACTCCTTCTCTTCTGAGCATTGTAGTTCACCCGCAGAGCATTTTACGTCCTAACATGGGGTATTTCCATACTCAGAAGAACTCAAGAACTATTTCAGAAAAACTCACTCTCCAAAATCCCACTGTCGCTCCTTCTCTTCTGAGCCCTCTAGTGCACCCGCTGAACACTTGACATACACTTATGAGGTATTTCCTTACTCGAGAGAAATTGGGTTACACATTTTAGGAAGATTTCTCTCCTTTTACCCCTTGTAAAAATAAAAAATTTGGGTCTATAAGAACATGCCAGTGTAAAAAATGAAGATTTTGAATTTTCTCCTTCAATTTGCTGCTATTCCTGTGAAACACCTAAAATGTTAATTTGAATACTTTGAGGGGTGTAGTTTTTATATTGTAATTATAAGTTTTATATGTAATTTATGGGGTATTTCTAATATGAAGGCCCTTCAAATCCACTTCAAAACTGAACCAGTCCCTGAAAAATTTTGATTTTCAAAATTTTGTGAAAAATTGGAAAATTGCTGCTATACTTTGAAGCCCTCTGTTGTCTTCCAAAAGTAAAAACATAGTTACATAGTTACAAAGTTAGTATAGTTGAAAAAAGACATACGTCCATCAAGTCCAACCAGGGAATTGAAGGGAAGGGTGTAAGGGGATAAGGGAAAGGGATGTAGTTTTATAATTCTGCATAAGCATTAATGTTATTTTGTTCCAAGAATGTATCTAACCCTGTTTTAAAGCTGTTAATTGTTCCTGCTGTGACCAGTTCCTGAGGTAGACCGTTCCATAAATTCACAGTCCTCACGGTAAAGAAGGCGTGTTGCCCCTTTAGACTAAACCTTTTCTTCTCCAGACGGAGGGAGTGCCCCCTCGTCCTTTGGGGGGGGGGGGGGGGGTTTAACCTGGAACAGTTTTTCTCCATATTTTTTGTATGGGCCATTTATATACTTATATACGTTTATCATATCCCCCTTAAACGTCTTTTCTCAAGACTAAACAATTGTAACTCTTTTAATCGCTCCTCATAGATAAGATGTTCCATGCCCCTTATTAGTTTAGTCGTGCATCTCTGAACCCTTTCCAACTCCGCAGTGTCCCTTTTATGAACAGGCGACCAAAACTGAACCGCATATTCCAGGTGAGGCCGTACCAATGCTTTATAAAGGGGAAGTATTATGTCCCTGTCCCTCGAGTCCATGCCTCTTTTTATACATGGCAATATCCTGCTGGCTTTGGAAGCAGCAGCCTGACATTGCATGCTATTCTGTAGTCTTTGATCTACAAGTACACCCAGATCCTTCTCTACCAGTGACTCTGCCAGTTTAATCCCCCCTAAGACATACGATGCATGCATGTTCTTAGTACCCAGATACATAACTTTACATTTATCCACATTGAACCTCATTTGCCAAGTGGATGCCCAGACACTTAGTCTATCCAAGTCATCTTGTAACTTATGCACATCCTCTATAGACTGTACCGTGCTACAAAGCTTGGTGTCATCTGCAAAGAAAGAAACAGAGCTGTTAATACCATCCTCTATATCAGGGGTCCTCAAACTTTTTAAACGGGGGGCCAGTTCACGGTCCCTCAGACCGTTGGAGGGCCGGACTATAGATAACAAAACATGAATAAATTCCTATGAACACTTATATATCTTATTAGTGGACTACCACTTTAAGTACACAGCACAGTTCCTCCCACATTAGGTTGGCAGTATAGATCCCCCACATTAGGTTGTAGTTCCCCCACATTAGGGTTTGCAGTACAGTTCCCCCACATTAGGTGCAGTACAATTCCCCCACATTAGGTGCAGTACAATTCCCCCACATTAGGTGCAGTACAATTCCGCCACATTAGGTGCAGTATACTTCCCCCATATTAGGTTGGCAGTATAGTTCCCCCACATTAGGTAGTAGTTCCCCTACATTAGGTTGTAGTTCCCCCCCACATTAGGTGCAGTATAGTTCACCCACATTAGGTTGTAGTTCCCCCCCCCCCACATTAGGTGCAGTATAGTTCATCCACATTAGGTTGTAGTTCCCCCACAGTAGGTGCAGTATAGTTCCCCCACATTAGGTGCAATATAGTCCCCCACATTAGGCTGGCAGTATAGTTCCCCCACATTAGGTGCAATATAGTCCCCCACATTAGGCTGGCAGTATGTTCCCCCACATTAGGCTGGCAGTATGTTCCCCCACATTAGGCTGGCAGTATAGTTCCCCCACATTAGGTGCAATATAGTCCCCCACATTAGGCTTGCAGTATGTTCCCCGACATTAGGTGCAATATAGTCCCCCACATTAGGCTGGCAGTATGTTCCCCCACATTAAGTGCAGTATAGTTCCCCCACATTAGGTGCAGTATGTTCCCCCACATTAGGTGCAGTATAGCTCCCCCACATTAGGTGCAGTATAGCTCCACCACATTAGGTGCAGTATAGTTCCCCCACATTAGGTGCAGTATGTTCCACCACATTAGCTGCAGTATAGTTCCCCCACATTAGGTGCAGTATAGTTCCCCCATATTAGGTTGGCAGTATAGTTCCCCCACATTAGGTAGTAGTTCCCCTACATTAGGTTGTAGTTCCCCCCCCCCCCCACATTAGGTGCAGTATAGTTCACCCACATTAGGTTGTAGTTCCCCCACATTAGGTGCAGTATAGTTCCCCCACATTAGGTGCAATATAGTCCCCCACATTACGTTGGCAGTATGTCCCCCCACATTAGGTGCAATATAGTCCCCCACATTAGGTTGGCAGTATGTTCCCCCACATTAGGCTGGCAGTATAGTTCCCCCACATTAGGTGCAATATAGTCCCCCACATTAGGCTTGCAGTATGTTCCCCCACATTAGGTGCAATATAGTGCCCCACATTAGGCTGACAGTATGTTCCCCCACATTAGGAGCAATATAGTCCCCCACATTAGGCTGGCAGTATGTTCCCCCCACATTAGGTGCAATATAGTCCCCCACATTAGGTGCAATATAGTCCCCCCACATTACGTTGGCAGTATGTTCCCCCACATTAGGTGCAATATAGTCCCCCACATTAGGCTGGCAGTATAGTTCCCCCACATTAGGTGCAATATAGTCCCCCACATTAGGCTGGCAGTATAGTTCCCCCACATTAGGTGCAATATAGTCCCCCCACATTAGGCTTGCAGTATGTTCCCCCACATTAGGTGCAATATAGTCCCCCACATTACGTTGGCAGTGTGTTCCCCCACATTAGGTGCAATATAGTCCCCCACATTAGGCTGGCAGTATAGTCCCCGGACATTAGGTGCAATATAGTCCCCCACATTAGGCTGGCAGTATGTTCCCCCACATTAGGTGCAGTATAGCTCCACCACATTAGGTGCAGTATAGTTCCCCACATTAGGTGCAGTATAGCTCCACCACATTAGGTGCAGTATAGCTCCACCACTTTAGGTGCAGTATAGTTCCCCCACATTAGGTGCAGTATGTTCCCCCACATTAGGAGCAATATAGTCCCCCACATTAGGCTGGCAGTATGTTCCCCCACATTAGGTGCAATATAGTCCCCCACATTAGGTGCAATATAGTCCCCCCACATTAGGTGCAATATAGTCCCCCCACATAACGTTGGCAGTATGTTCCCCCACATTAGGTGCAATATAGTCCCCCACATTAGGCTGGCAGTATAGTTCCCCCACATTAGGTGCAATATAGTCCCCCACATTAGGCTGGCAGTATAGTTCCCCCACATTAGGTGCAATATAGTCCCCCACATTAGGCTGGCAGTATAGTCCCCCACATTAGGTGCAGTATAGCTCCACCACATTAGGTTCAGTATAGTTCCCCCACATTAGGTGCAGTATGTTCCCCCACATTAGGTGCAGTATGTTCCCCCACATTAGGTGCAGTATAGCTCCACCACATTAGGTGCAGTATAGTTCCCCCACATTAGGTGCAGTATGTTCCACCATATTAGGTGCAGTATAGTACCACCACATTAGGTGCAGTATAGTTCCACCACATTAGGTGCAATATAGGTCCTGCTGAGGTCCTGGTAGTTAAGGACACAGGTGTACCTGTACGCCCGTGGGAATTTCAGTAATTCAGCAGGCACCCCATGCAAACCCCTGGGGGGTTTCAATTCAGACCGGCGATTCCAGGTCTTTCAGGTCTCTGGTGACCTGGAAAAAATAGGTGAATGGGGCTGATTGTTCAATATCAAGGACCAAATAGGGGTACGAAAGCATAAAAAAACCTCAATTTCCAGATGGCTCAAGTCTGCAATCAGTCAGTCATATACTGCTGTGGGTCAAGATGTTCTGGTAGGCATTAAAGCTCATTCCACTAGGGCTGTCTGTCTCCTGGGCCGAGAGAGCTTCGGCCTCTCTAGAACAGATATGCAGAGCAGCGACATGGTCTTCTCAACACACTTTCTTCAAGCATTATAAGCAACAGCTGGAGTTCCAACTACAACTCCCAGCATGCCCATTGGTAGTCTGTGCATGCATTTTTCTATGAAAAAGTGTGCATCCAGCTGTTGCATAACTACAACTCCCAGCATGCACGGACAGCCGAAGAGCATGCTGGGAGTTGTAGCAGTGTGCCACCAGCTGTTGCAAAACTACAGCTCTCAGCATGGCATGTCCTTCAACTGTCATATGCATGCTGAGTGTTGCAGTTTTGCAACTGGCAGGGACACATTGATTGTGAAACAGAGTTTGTATCCTAACTCAGTGTTTCGCTACCAGTGTGCCTCCAACTGTTGCAAAAATACAACTCCCAGTATGCACTGAGAGACTGTACATGGCGGGAGTTCAAGTTTTGCAACAGCTGAATGCACACTGGTTGCGAAACACTGAGTTAAGGAACAAACTCTGCGTTTCGCAACCAATGTGCCTCCAGCTGTTGCATAACTACAACTCCAAGCATGTATGGTCTGTCAGTGCATGCTGGGAGTTGTAGTTTTGCAACAGCTGAAGGTTTGCCCCCCCCCCCCCCCCCCCCATGTGAATGTACAGGGCACACTCACACGGGCGGGGGTTTACAGCAAGTTCTCTTCTGCAAGTTTGAGATGCGGCAAATTTTCCATCGCAGCTCAAACTCCCAGCTCAAACTCACTGTATACCCCCTCCCGTGCGAATGTACCCTAAAAAAACACTACACTATGCTAACACAAAATAAGACACTACATGTACATATACCCCTACACAGTCTCCCCCCCCCCCCCCCCCCAATAAAATAAAAAAAGTCTCGTATGGCACTGTTTTCAAAACGGAGCCTCCAGCTGGTGCCCCCCCCCCCACATGTGACCCCATTTTGGAAACTACACCCCTCACAGAATTTAATAAGGGTTGCATTGAGCATTTAGACCCCACAGTTGTCTGACAGATTTCTTGAACAGTGGTCCGTGAAAATGAAAAATTAAATTTTTCCTTTGCACAGCCCACTGTTCCAGAGATCTGTCAAATGCCAGTGGGGTGTAAATGCTTTTAGTTTAGGATATTTTGTTGGCATCATACAAAATTACAGCAGGGGCCTTGGGGTGCAAACATTTTTTTTTTTTGAGAGACAAGTTGGCGCTTTCATTGGTACCATTCTGGGGTACATGTGACACTCAGTTTTTCATTTAATTTTTTATGAGGTGGTATACATAAAAAAAAATCTATTCTGTGGTTATTTATTTATTTAGGTCATTCATCATGCGATATAAATGACATGTTAACGTTGCACTGCAGGTTGAGACGATTACGGCGATACCAAATTTATATACTTTTTTATATTTTAGTTCATTTATGGCATAAAAACTGTATATTTTATTTTAAAGGGGTTCTCCGGTGCTTACACATCTTATCCCCTATCCAAAGGATAAGGGATAAGATGCCTGATCGCGGGAGTCCCGCCTCTGGGGACGCCCGTGATCATGCACGCGGCACCCCGTTTGTAATCAGTCCCTGGACCGTGTTCGCTCCGGGTCTGATTATGGGCGACCACCGGGCCGGCGGCGTGTGACGTCACGCCTCCGCCCCCGTGTGACATCACGCTCCGCCCCTCAATACAAGCCTACGTGAGAAGGCGTGATAGCTATGGATCCTTTGGATAGGGGATAAGATGTGTAGGCATCGGAGAACCCCTTTAAATCATGTTTTAATCAAGTCGCCGCTTTCTGTGAGCTGTAACTCTTTTATTTTTTCACTGACTCAATTGTATGAGGACTCTTTTTTTTTTTTTTTGTGAGACATGTTGATGTATTTGGGAGGACTATTTTTGGGGGTGTATTATATATTTTTGGGGGTGTACTTTTATTTAAAACATTTTTTGGGGGTGTATTATATATTTTTGGGGGTGTACTTTTATTTAAAAAAAAAAATTCAAATTCTTTTCTTGTTTTCACTTTTCACATCTGTACTCCATTGAATTATGCCTATGTCTGTCAGTACTGACAGGCATAGGATAGATCAGTCTCTACCTTAGACTGATCTGTTGCCATGACAATGGAGGCTCTCTCCCTCTGTAACCCCCGCCAGATCCCTGCTATTGGTCCTTCTGTATTGACAGACCAATAGCTGCGATCGCCGGCCGTGGACCGCTGCGATTGGTCCCTGGTCGGCATCAGGGAGACTCGGCTGTGCAGCACAGCTGAGCTCAATACAATGTCACAGCACCCGGCGGCGCTGTGACAGTTTAAAGTTATCAGGTACATGTACAAGGTGATGCGGGAAGTCATCCCTAATTACCACATACATGCACCTGATTTTGCGTAGTATGGGAAGTATGGGTTTCATTGGTGTTGCACATTGGGTAAACAACCACAGTGCAGGGAGAAAAAGTAAGTGACCCCTTGAGTTTCATAACCAAAAGTGTTATGTAGCTGCAAATAACATGTGCTGCAATAAGGAGGAATTTTGGAGCATTCCTCCCTGCAAATGTGTTTGTCCATCAGAATTTCTGAGATGTCTTGCATGCACGCCCCTCTTCGCATAGTGCAACAGCATATCAATAGTTAAAGGGGTATTCCAGGATTTTTTTTTATTTTACTATGCTACAGGGGCTGTAAAGTTAGAGTAGTTGATAATATAGTGTCTGCACCTGTGTGTGACAATTTTCTCACAATTCTTCTGGGATTTTTACCCCAATATTTATTTTTAACAGCATACAAATTGACTATTGTCTCGGATTTTTCCCAGTTTGCAATGCGGCCAAGACCTGACTCACTAGTCAGCTGATGACAGGGAGCCTGTCTGCTTCAATGGGTGGAGAGATCGCTTGGTAGGAGAGAGATCAATCTGCAACTAATGCAACAGCTGTAGGGACCCTGATTGAAAACCACAGGTCTTTAAATGGATGCAGCTCAATGGGTGGGGTGGCTGATGTGTGGGAGGGAGGAAAATGGAGTTGTGGGATTTGTAGTCAAAAAAGAAAAGTCAAACAGGAAATACAAGTTCACAAAAAGCTAGCCACAGTGTTATTGTAATCTCACAACATAACCATTTAGTCCCAAGACAAGTGCAGATACTTCCTAAGCATGTCCATTACTGTCTGCCAGGTATGTTGCAAAATCCCCGTATGGTGGATAACCCCTTTTAAAGGGTTACTCCGCTGGAAAACATTTTTTTTTTTAAATCAACTGGTACAAGAAAGTTAAACAGATTTGTAAATTATGGCTAATAAAGAGACAGTCATCCTGCACTCGCTGCAATCCAACACTGTAGGAGGCCCTATATTCTACATAATTCCCCTTACTGGATTCCTATGAAATATTTTTTTAGGATTCAGTCTTTGTTTAGGGAGCTCATTTGGAATGGCAAACCGACTAGGATCCGTCTTGAAACATTGCAACGTGGCAAAGAGGTGGGTGGTTTGTCCATTCCAAATCCTTGGCTATACTTTTAGCGTCACAGGTTCAACAGTTGAAGGGGTGGGCACAATTTGCTAATATGGGGGGTACGGGTCATCTAGTCACAAGGCGTATTGGCAAAGTGACTTCTATTTATCTACTGGAAATGGCTGCGCAGACTCGCCCCCTCCCTCCTACATTTGTGCTTATCCAAATAAGGTGTGGATGAAATGTAGGACCCTTATGCACTATCCTGTTTTCGTTACATATTCTCCTCTTTGGCATAATCCTGTTCTATCTGAACTGTGTTCGTTACCTGATATCTCCCTTTGGATTACCCATGGTATTCTGTATCTTTCCCAGCTGTATGATGGGCCGATTTTGAAGTCATTTGCTCAATTACAGAAGGAATTTATTCTGCCTTACTAATTTTTTTAATCGTTCCCTACAACTATGACATGCCCTTGATGCGCAGTCTCGAGCTTGTGATTTGATAGTCAGCTCGTCCGTGGTGGTAAATGATTTGTTCACTCAGATTTCTACTAAAGGTGTGACCTCTGTGTTGTATAGGGAACTGCTGTCCTCTTATCATGAGGCCTATCCGTTGAGTATTAAGGATAAATGGGAGGTGGATTTGGGTCCCATGTCGGATGAGCAGTGGGCACAGATTATGACTATGACCCCGCGGCTTGCAGTGTCGGAAGCCCACCGAGGGTCCAAAATCTTTCTACTACATCGGGTGTATCATACTCCTGCCTTGTTACATAGGATCGGGGTGCTGTCCCCGTTGTTCCTTGTCAGATGCTCACTTGCTTCATGTGATGTGGGACTGTACTCCTCTTACACCATTTTGGAATGATTTGGGAAAATTGATTAGGCAGGTGTATGGTTGTCCGTTCAGCTTGTCCGCCTTGACATGTGTACTGGGATATTTGGACAGGTTGGATGAGGATGGAGGCTTGTACATAGGTATAAGTAGGATTTTATACCAAGTGCGTAAACTGATTGCACTGCATTGGTTGCGGGCCTCCCCTCCCACTAGTTCCAAATTGATTATAAAATTAAATCATATAATTAGATTGGAAAAAGGTGTGTATCGTTAACCCCTTAACGACCACGGACGAGTATAGACGTCCAGGTTGGCGGCCGTACCGGCACCTGGACATCTATACTCGTCCATGCTTCTCTTGGGTGCTGCCAAGTGCACCCATGAGATTGCGGTGGGGACTCGGCTGTAACACACAGCCGGGACCCTGCAGCACTGCCGGGAACGAAGTAAACTTCGGTCCCGGCAGTTTAACCCTTACAGCCGCGGTCGGAAGTGACCGCGGGCTGTAAGTGTTATGACAGAGGGAGCTCCCTCTATCACCCCTGCAGCACCCCGCAGCGCGATCGGGGCGGGCGGGGACCTGCGTTACTGCCGGGACAGAAGAAAACTTCGGTCCCGGCAGTTCAACCCTTACAGTCGCGGTCGGAAGCGACCGCGAGCTGTTAAGGAGTTTTGACAGAGGGAGGGGGCTCCCTCTGTCTCTCTCCTGTAGCACCCCGCAACTATTGCGGGGTGCTGCTGCTTACCTGGGCAGCCTGGGGTCTTTACTAGGACCCCCAGGACTGCCCCGGTTATTGCCTGTGAGGACGTGCCAGAGGCAAGTCCTCAAATGCTGCCTGCAAGTGTAAAACTAGCAGGCAGCATATATCTGCAATGCTTTGGAATACTAAGTATTCCAAAGCATTAAAAAAAAGTGAAACAAATATAAAATAAATAAAAGTGTAACAACAATAAGTATTTTAAAAAAGTGTAAAAAAAAGTGTAAAAAAATTAAATAAAAATACATTTATTAAATAAATATAATGAAAAATAAAAATGTATGTGTAGGATCACACGGCGCACATCCACAGCATATTACATGCTGCGGATGTCTGCCAACAGTCACAATATGCGGCTGGGTAGCTTTGTGTGTCCACTAATAGTGTCGGATTTCCTGCCGGAAGTCATGAGCGGACAGACTGAGCTACCCAGCCACAGCAGTGATTTCACCCTTGTGACTGCTGGGGGGCATCCGCGGTGTGTGAAATATGCTGTGGATGCGCTCTATGTGACCCTACACTGCGTCCCATTCATACTGCGTTTCCGCAGTGTTAGAGGTATCCGTCAGCATCATGTCAAAAAGAGTGATGCTGACGTATACTGTAGCAGCTCCATTCATTTCTGAATGAGACGGTACAGTATACATTGGATCCCTGTTTTGACATGACAACGGACACCTATACTGCAGAAACGCAGTATGAATGGGGACTATTCATATAATGATGCCCTGAAAGCCAAAGGGGGCTCCTCTCTTTTGGGGTCCTACCACGCGGCCAAGGAACCAAATATGGCATAAGCGGGGGTATTTCCAAACACGGCCGAGCAGCTTAATAAAATATAGGGTGCATTTCTTGCAATATCAGAAGTGATGTACAAAAAATATGCCCCACAAATGATGCATTTGTGAAAAATTGCAAATTTCGAATTTTTAACACTGACTTTGTAATAAGTCCCCTTGATACATTCCATGAGGGGTGAGGTTTCCAAAATGGAGTCACATGATGGTGTAAGCGGGGGTATTTCCAAACACGGCCGAGCAGCTTAATAAAATATAGGGTGCATTTCTTGCAATATCAGAAGTGATGTACAAAAAATATGCCCCACAAATGATGCATTTGTGAAAAATTGCAAATTTCGAATTTTTAACACTGACTTTGTAATAATTCCTGCCAAAAAACTATGGTGTTAAAATACTCACTGTACCCCCTAGCGAATACCTTGAGGGGTCTAGTTTTTAAAATGGGGTCATTTGGGGGTGTTCCTATGTTCTACCATCTTCAAATTTCAGCAAACCTTGCATAGCACATAAAAAAATGTACTTTTCAAATTTTCTAAATTTTCTAAATTTCAAGTTAAATTGTTAGGCTTCTAATTAATTTAAAATGTGAATTAAAAACAAAAAAATGCTGTCAAAATAAAGTAGACAGTATAAGTATAAGTTTCATAAACTATTTGGTCAGTAAGTATAAATATATGCAACCTATTAGTGTTAAAATAGCAAAAAATCGTAATTTTTTTCAAAAATGTCATGACTTTTTGCATTGTAAAAAAAAAACTACAAATGATATCGGCTTACTTTTACTATGTACATGAAGGACAACTTGTGACAAAAAAAACAATTTCAGAATTATTGTGATTGGCAAAACGTTACCAGAGTTATTCTCTAATAAAGACAGACATCCCCGATGTGAAAAAACAGGCTTGGCCTTTCAGGGGCGTACATGTTTATTTGTATTGGTCCTTAAGGGGTTAAAAAAAAAAGCAATACGCAAATTTGAGTCAATTTGGGGGCCTTGGAGTGATACCTCTGGTTTGCCATCATCTTACTTCCGGAGAACTCCTATGGAGGTGTTTTTGGGGAGGTTGGGAGAGTCTAACCACTAATATTTTTTATGTTTTGCTTGTCACCTATTCTAGTCTCATCTACATGTGTGTTATGTGTTTGCGTTGGTATGTTGTCTGTTGTTTGTTTTCTGTGTACGGGTTACATACGCCACTTGTTATTGCCCCCTCTATAGTGTTACTTAAAGGGGTAATCCAGGGGGAAAAAAATTATATATATCAACCGGCTACAGAAAGTTAAACAGATTTGTAAATTACTTCTATTAGAAAATCTTAATCATTTCAGTACTTATGAGCTTCTGAAGTTGAGTTGTTCTTTTCTGTCTAAGTGCTCTCTGATGACACGTGTCTCGGGAGCCGCCCAGCTTAGAAGCAAATCCCCATAGCAAACTTCTACTCTGTGCAGTTCCCGATATAAGCAAAGAGCACTGTTGCCAGACAGAAAACAACAACTCAACTTCAGCAGCTGATAATTATTGAAAGGATTAAGATTTTTTAATAGAAGTAATTTACAAATCTGTTTAACTTTCTGGAGCCGGTTGATATAAAAAAAAAAATAAAAAAAAAAAGTTTTTCCCTGGAATACCCCTTTATTTTTGCACTTATGAGAGGCTAGTACAGTATTTTTGAATATGTTCTTTGCCTTGATTATGCCTCTTGCTTGTGGGATAATCTATTGTATTGCACTGCATTATTCATAACGCTATTGTTTTTGTTTTTTTTCCTCTACTGTGAAGAAAGGACACAGGGGTTTGGGGGAGGGTATTTCTGTGTGGGTGGGATGGGTTTTCTGGATTTCTGTATTTTTATTTTTTTTGTATGTTGTATATAAAAAACTTTTAATAAAAATGTATATATAAAAATATAAATTTTTCTACTTAATAGGTGTAGTCCAAGGCACCAGGCAGTATATGCGTGCAGGCTTTTAAAAGTAATATCATAAAATCTTAAACACAACTAAACATCATTTACATCCTGTGGGGGATAATCACTGTGAAAAAGTTGAATATTTCATTCTAAACTAATCCCCATTCTAATAGTCTAGCTGCCGGTTTACTACCATGTTTGAAGCTTAAAGGGGTTATCCAGGCAAAAACTTTTTTTTATATATCAACTGGCTCCGGAAAGTTAAACAGATTTGTAATTTACTTCTATTACAAAATCTTAATCCTTCCAATAGTTATTAGCTTCTGAAGTTTTCTGTCTAACTGCTCAATGATGATGTCACGTCCCAGGAGCTGTGCATGATGGGAGAATATCCCTTGCATGATGGGAGAATATCCCCATAGGAGCTGGGCAGCTCATGGGACGTGAGTCATCAGAAAGCAGTTAGACAGAAAAAAGCAACTCAACTTCAGAAGCTATTAACTATTGTAAGGATTAAGATTTTTTAATAGAAGTAATTTACAAATCTGTTTAACTTTCCGGAGCCAGTTGATATATAAAAAAAAGTTTTTGCCTGGAATAGCCCTTTAAAGTCAGCTTTTAAGTGCACGCTGAAAGACTGCAAGCCCTGACATCTTCCTCTTTCCTCTGGTATTGCGAGACCTGACCATGATACTGCAGGAGACAAGCACTAGTGCTCCTTTTTAAAGCTTTAGCCAACCTTCCACCTATCCCATCTGTTCACATTGCAATATCCGTCTTCATCAGCTTTCATGTGACTGCAGGGGCTGGAAAACCATGCATGAATTTCCCGATATCTTGACTCCTAGTCCTCTTTGATATCATTTTCTACTGCAGACTACACTTCCCGTAATGCCCCTGGGTTTGCAGAGAGTGGGGGCTGATGCCTCTGATGGGTGATGATGTAACCCTGTAGATCATAGGAAGTTAGATGGCACAAAACAGATCACTTCCAGTGACACATTAAGCACTGCTATTATCTGGTTGTCAAACTGGTGGTCACATGACAGGCTACAGCTGAATCCAGCAGGGCTGGGAGTAAACAGATGCCACTTTAGGAACAGTGGGGGTGAGTGTTCATTATACAGTATAGACACAAAAAAAACCCTGGGTTAATCTTTAAGACGGCAATCCAGTAGTAGTAGTACTCACTGGTACATTCTGGGCAATATGTATTGTATCGCCTAATTTTACTGCGGAGTGATATGTGATCAGTATTACTGCTGCTGTCAGAATCCAGAACCATGTCTGATTCCGATTACATGAGTTATCTAAACTGGTGCAAAGGAAAACGGAGAACTTGTTCATATCAACCAACTAGATGGCTTCTTTCATTTTCTCTAGGATGTCTGAAAAAATTAATATTTTTGTCTTCGTGAAATATTCCAATTTTGCTTTGCATTAGCTTTCATATGTGCCCATTTAAGATTGTGGGTATCCAGGCAAAATACTTGTTTTATTGAGATAGTGACTAGGTATAAACCATATTTTCCTGTTAGCCTCACTACCTTTCTACTATTCCTTTGTATTAGAAAGTACATCATATACAACATATACAGAAAATGAATCAGAACATGCGCCAAACACATTGGTTACTTTACAAAATATTTTCTAATATACAGATAACACAGAGAAAACATAAAAAGCTGCAATGTCACATTCTTTTGTCTTAAATAGCTGTTCATCTCCCAGGGTAGCTTTATTTATAGTGCTAATAAAGCTAATGAGAAGCAGCAATGTGTTGTACAACATCCAGGAAACAGCTATATATTTATCATTTATGACAGTTAGCTTTTATTATGTGGAGTGCATGAAATACTCTTGCATTCTTCTACAGTTTATGTTGATTTATTATAGTTATTTTTTGGCTTGCTAAGAAACCTGCTTTCTTTAATGTGATGTTACTCAATCCCCAAGCAGACAATTCTAACATACACTGCATTTCCATTGGTTATGGGCAGCTCAGTCTTATCAAAAGATAGCTCACAAGTTTTTTGGCAATCGTTCTTCTCATAGGATTTCATACAGCAACTAAGGTTAGAGCTTTATTCTTATGAAAAATATCTCTTTAAAGGGGTATTCCAGGCAAAACCTTTTTTTTATATATATCAACTGGCTCTGGAAAGTTAAACAGATTTGTAAATTACTTCTATTAAAAAAAATCTTAATCCTTCCAATAGTTATTAGCTTCTGAAGTTTTCTGTCTAACTGCTCAATGATGATGTCACGTCCCGGGAGCTGTGCATGATGGGAGAATATCCCCATAGGAACTGCACAGCTCCCGGGACGTGAGTCATCAGAGAGCAGTTAGACAGAAAGCAACAACTCAACTTCAGAAACTAATAACTATTGGAAGGATTAAGATTTTTTAATAGAAGTAATTTACAAATCTGTTTAACTTTCTGGAGCCAGTTGATATATATAAAAAAAAAGTTTTGGCCTGGAACGACCCTTTAAGATTATTTGGACCATAAATGATACACAGAACAGAAAGCGTCAGATGAATGATGAAACTGCCCTAAACCATGTCATATAATAAAATATTTGCTAAACATATAAATCTTTATCATACTGTAGTATTACACACACTCACAGATAGTTTTATATATATATATATATATACATATATATATATATATATATATATATAGATTATATAAAAGATCTTTAAACTTGAAGCATCTTAATAAACCTTTTCTGATGTCTTCTGGTATAAGGTATGTTTGCATTGTATGCTGGATCAAGCAAATAAAGAGTCCACGTAACTTTATCTTCTGCACGTTTAACCAATACTATAGGATTTTAGTGACTAAAAGATGACCTGGTAGATGGAGCAAATCCCCATAGCAAACCTATCCTGCTCCAGACAGTTCCTGACATGGTGTCAGCAGAGGGCACTGTGGTCAGACACAAAAGAACAACTCAACTTCCTCTGTAGGATACAGCAGCTGATAAGTACTGGAAGGGTTAAGACTTTTTAATAAGAATAACTTACAAATCTGTTTAACTTTCTCGCACCAGTTGATTTAAAAAAAAATTGTTTTCCACCAGAGTACCCCTTTAACCCCTTAAGGACGCAGCCCATTTTGACCATAAGTACGCAGCCGTTTTTTGCAAATCTGACCACTGTCACTTTAAGCATTAATAACTCTGGGATTCTTTAACTTATGACTTTGATTCCAGGAGTTTTTTTGTAACATATTCTACTTTGTTAGTGGTAAATTTTAATAGATACTTACATCATTTCTTGGTGAAAAAATCCCAAATTTCATGAAAATTTTTAAAATGTATAATTTTTCTAACTTTGAAGCTCTCTGCTTGTAAGGAAATTGGACATTCCAAATAAATTATACATTGATTCACATATACAATATGTATAGTTTTTGTTTGCATCATAAAGTTGACAGGTTTTTACTTTTTGAAGACATTAGAGGGCTTCAAAGTTTAGCAACAATTTTCCAATTTTTCATGAAAATTTCTAAATCGGGATTTTTCAGGGTCCTGTTTCAAAGTGAATTTGAGGGTCTTTAGGTTAGAAATACCCTATAATGGACCCCATTATGAAAATTGTACCCCTTAAAGTATTCAAAATGACATTCAGAAAGTTTAACCCTTTAGGTGTTTCACAGGAATAGCAGCAAAGTGGAAGAGAAAATTCAAAATCTTCATTTTTTGCACTCGCATGTTCTTGTAGACCAATTTTTTTTCCATTTTACAAGGGGTAATAGGTAAAAATGTCCCCCAAAATTTGTAACCCCATTTCTCTTGAGTAAGGAAATACCTCATATGTGGATGTGGGTGCAGTAGAGGGCTCAGAAGGGAAGGAGCAACAATGGGATTTTGGAGAATGAATTTCGCTGAAATGGTTTTTGGGAGGCATGCCTCATTTAGGAAGCCCCCATGGTGCCATAACAGCAAAAAAAAAAAAAAAAAAACACATGGCACACTATTTGGAAAACTACACCCCTCAATGAACGTAACAAGGGGTACAGTGAGCCTTAACACCCCACAGGTGTTTGACAAATTTTCGCTAAAGTTGGACATGAAAATGAATTTTATTTTTTTCACTAAAATGCTGGTGTTACCCCAAATTTTTCATTATTACAAGGGGTAATTGGAGAAAAAGCCCCCCGAAATTTGTAACCCCATTTCTTCTGAGTATGGAAATACCCTACATGTGGATGTAAAGTGCTCTATGGGATAACTAAAATGCACAGAAGAGAAGGAGCGCCATTGGGCTTTTGGAGAGAGAATTTGGTTGGAATAGAAGTCGGAGGCCGTGTGTGTTTACAAAGCCACAAAGGTCACGTGGGGGGGGGGGTTCCCACTGTTCTGGCAGCATGGGGGCTTTGTAAACGAACATGGCCTTCTATTCCAGCCAAATTCTCTCTACAAAAGCCCAATGGTGCTCCTTCTCTTCTGAGCCCTGTAGTGCGCCCGCAGAGCACTTTACATCCACATATGGGGTATCTCCTTACTCAGAAAAAATGGTGTTACAAATGTTGTGGGATTTTTCTCCTATTATCCCTTGTAAAAATAAAAACTTTGGGGTAACATCAGCATTTTACAGAAAAAAATCTGATTTTTCATTTTCACGTCCAACTTTAAAGAAAATTTGTCAAACACCTTTTGACTATACCCCTTGATACATTCCATGAGGGGTGAGGTTTCCAAAATGGAGTCACATGATGGTGTTTTTTTTTTTTTTTTTTTTTGTGTTTCTCAGAACTGCTGTAAAATCAGCCACCCCTGTGCAAATCACCAATTTAGACCTCAAATGTACATAGTGCGCTCTCACTCCTGAGCCATGTTGTGCTGTCCGGCAATACTGGGAGTTATTTTGCAACAGCTGGAGGCTCCGTTTTGGAAACCCTGCCATATGAGATGTTTTACCCTTTATTTTGTGTAGTGTAGTGTTTTTATGGTACAGTCACACAGGCGGGGGGGGGTTCACAGTGAGTTTGAGAATTAGAGCTGCAGCAGAAAATTCACATGGGGGGCTAACCTTCAACTGTTGCAAAACTACAACTCCCAGCATGCACTGACAGACCGTGAATGCTGGGAGTTGTTGTTATGCAACAGTTGGAGGCACACTGGTTGGGAAACACAAAGTTAGGTAACAGACTACCACAGTGTTTCCGCACCAGTGTACCTTCAGCTGTTGCAAAACTACAACTCCCTGCATTCATGGTTTGTCAGTGCATGCTGGGAGTTGTAGTTTTGCAACAGCTGGAGGCACGCTGGTTGGAAAACACTGAGTTAGAAAACAGACAGTGTTTCCCAACCAGTGTGCATTCAGATGTTGCCGAACTACAACAGTCTTGGCATGCTGAGAGTTGTAGTTTTGCAACATCTGGAAGTGTACTGTTTGGGGACCACTATACAGGGGTCTCCAAACTGTAGCCCTCCAGATGTTGCAAAACTACAACTCCCAGCATGCCCAGACAGCTATCTGGGTATGCTGGGAGTAGTGAAACTACAAGGTAGCAGTGAAGATCTCTTACCAGATCTTTACTGCTGCCTCTGTCTCCGCCACCGCCGCCTGCATTCTGCTGCCGCCGGTCCCCCACTGTCTGCTGCTGTCCCCCCGCTGTCTGCTGCAGGTAACCTCTGCTGCCATCTTTACCCCGCTCTGCCCGGACTTCCAGGGGCGGACAGAGCAGGGATCTCCCCCCCCCCCCCCCCTGCCCCTTCCCTGTGATTCGCCGGTCAGTCGCAGGGGATAGGAGGAGGTGGCACCCCTCCAATCATACCTATTTTCCAGGCGATCGGGTCACCAGAGACCTGATCAGCCCGGAAAAGCCGTGATTCGGCATTCAGAATTGACCGGCGAATCACGATCTCAGGACCCCCCTGGGCGATATGCCGGGATGGCTGTTGATAGATATCAGCAGTCATCCCGTTTCGATCACCACGTCCGGAGATCCGGTGATCAAGGAACGCAGCGCCGTAAATGTACGGCGCTGTGCATGAAGTGACACTTCACAGCGCCATACATTTACGGCGCTTGTCGGGTGTACTTCTCGCAACTAGAACAACCACATCTCAACCAAGCAAAACATTTGACATGTCAGGGGCACTTTTAAAGTTTTCTGCAGAGTTTTGCCATAGATTACAGTTGAAAAACAGGGGTTTTCAGCAGCAGGATAACTTGTGATGTTCTAAATGCCTTCAATAAAATAGGAGAATAGGGATAAGAAATGACGTACAAATATGTAAACTTTTTAGATGCCTGCACATCCGTTTACAGTATAGAAGTGAATACATGTGCTTCATTTACAGATTGTTTAGTCATTTTTTTATAACTTTGTATTTTCTAGATTCCATAACCCAGCAAAAACTACTCCCTATTCAGAACTACCTCTTGGAACAATAATAATGCCGCTGCACAATGTCTGAGGCCCCTCCGGGGATGAAGAACAGAGCACAACTGTGAATAAATGAATTACTGCTTGGATAATTACTAGACGTTCTCTGAAATGTTTTTATGCCTATGGTCTTTTATTGTCTAACATGTTGCAGAATTGGAACAACTTCACAACTGGATGTGAATTGTTAGAATATTTTCTACTAATAAAATACATACACAGGGGAGAAAGTTCCCATATTTTATATGATAAATCGTTGTTCTGTTAATCTTTCCATTGGGAATGAAGCTATTTATCTAATAATAATGTACAGTCATTGCTTTCAAGAACAGATCTGAGCGCTGAATTTTCTGTCTTTAGAAAATTGCAGAAGTTACATAATATTAAGACATAGTAACATTAACATATGAAGGGATTTGAGCTCCAGAGAATAATAACAATGAATACACATTACACAAAGATATTACTAAATGGCCATTATAAGTGAAGAAAATCTCTCTGCATAAACTCAAAATACTATCCATATAGGGAGCAATGCTACAGCACTGTGGCGAGGGGCACTGCCAGCACCTATGATTATTGTAATCATAGTTCTAATTCCTATTCTTGAACCACAACCAATTATTTAACCCCTTAATGACCAGGCCATAGGGACCTGGCTTGTGTTTTGCAGGACTATCTGGACTTTGTAATAACACCTTTTATTTTGGCAAAAAAATGTACAGGGGGAATTATGGGGGGGAAAAAAAGTTTACATTCACTTTAAAAAAATGCAATCTTTATTCTGTCGGTCGATACGACAATTCTACCCATGTTTACATAGCTTTTGTAATATTTTACTACTTCTAAGAAAGTCAGTCTCTTTTTTCAAATAATAAATATGCTTAAAATTGCCCTTTTCTGACCCATATAACTTTTCTTTTATTTTTTACCTACAGGACTGTATTAGGGCTAATTTTTTTGTGCAGTAGTTATTTTTTTTTTTCATTCACAACGTTGATTTATTGTGGAAAGGGATTTATAATATTTTATGAAAAATGTTTTTTCAGTGGAGGCCTCTGGTTGCGAAAGAAACTGATCAGCTCCCCACAAATATTTTGCGGAGGTGCCAATCGATCACCTAGCAGGTGTGTCACCTGTCATTCTAGCATGATCGCTGTTGATTGCACCACTTAAGGGGTTAAATGATCAACATCAGCCTGATGATCCCAGCTCAATGTGCCCACTTTATATAGACTCACTGCAGTGCATAACATACATGTATAGCATGGTGTGTCGAATATCAGACAGCCAAACACACATATAAGTCTGATGTTGCCAAGAGGTTAAAGGGGTATTCCATGGAAAAACTTTTTTTTTCTAAATCAACAGGCTCCAGAAAGTTAAACAGATGTGTAAATTACTTCTATTAAAAAATCTTAATCCTACCAGTACTTATCAGCTGCTAAAGTTGAATTGTTGTTTTCTGTCTGACAACAGTGCTCTCTGCTGACACCTCTGTCTCAGGAACTGTCCAGAGCAGGAGAGGTTTGCTATGGGGATTTGCTGCTACTCTGGACAGTTCCTGAGACAGACAGAGGTGTCAGTAGAGAGCACTGTTGTCAGACAGAAAAGAACAACTCAACCTAAGCAGCTGATAAGTAATTGTAGGATTAATAATTTTTAATGAAGTAATTTACAAATCTGTTTAACTTTCTGAAGCCAGTTGATATGAAAAAAGAAAGTGTTGTTTTATCAGGACCTTGATTCTTGAGTCAACCATGCATGTTAAACATTTTAAATTGTTGATAGAAAATACGCACATGCATACGCTAAATGGCCACTGTATGAGATGCCTGCCTCCCTGTATTGAAATTAGGCATGTGATATTGAAGTGCAACATAAATTCATGTGAATAAGTTTTCTTTGGATGAGTTTTGGTGTGAATCCACATGTGCTAGACAAGCCTGCATTTCACAAACTGCTCACCTTATAAGGTTTTCTTCTAGAAGAATGAGAAAAAAAAGATTCTCCAAAAGAGAAAAAAACAACCTGTCCATGTAATTGGCTAGGCAAGTGTCATCTTTCCACAGTCAATAAAATGCAGCCAAATTCACTGCTGGGGCTTCAACAAATGTGTCTGAACACACAGCTTGTTCATTAGCATGGATGGGCTAGAACAGTAGACAACCAGTATGAGTGCATTGCTGTCTAAGGCTGGGTTCACATCAAGGCAATACGGGAATGCATACGGCTGGAGGGAGCTAAAACCGGGCGGCTCATTTTTGCCCTGTATGCGGTTTTCCCACCGGACCTAAAACCGTGGTGGACCACGGTTTTAGGTCCGGTAGAAAACCGCATACGGGGCAAAAATGAGCCAACCGGAGTCAACGTTTCACCGTAGTGAACAGGCGGCATATGGCAGGGATACGGGAGCGCCCGGTTTTAGCTCCCTCCAGTCGTATGCGGACCCGTATGGCTGAAAACGTGATGTGAACCCAGCGTAAGGCAGGGCCGACATTCTGCACATCTGAATAATCCAGCAGGCACTAGGACTGATCAGAAATGGACAGTCTCATAGACTGCAATATATTTCTGAGCGAAATCTGCAAAAAGATTAGACTGAGCTCCATGATATATATGTTTATATGGTTTGCAGGAGAATTTGTGAATAAAAGCAAAGTAAATCCTGACTGAACTCTTAGAAGAGACAGAGAGAGGTCTAAACACCCCACACACACCAGATCATTGACGGCTTTTTCTGTATCAATGTGTTTACAAAATATGGGCAGGAGTCTTATTGTCTCTCCTAGGAGTCCTGTCAGGATTTACTCTGCTTTTTACTCTAACGCATATACTGTAAACCTATATATGATGGAATTTCTTTTTCCATCATCTTTGCATATTGGTCTGTCTCTAAGCAACCTGTCTTTCATACCTTCTCAGTATTTGATTTATTCTCTGGATCTGTGTATTTCTGTGAGATTGTGAGTAGTTGTGGGGATACATGTTTTTATGTATGAGATGAGACTACTAAACATTGCTTTAATGAGGGACTTGACCATAACATTATGAATTTTCCTAATTCGCTTTTTATTTTTTTCTGAACTGTTTTTATTTTATTTATTTTATTACTTTAATGTCTGGTATATTTTATATGATCTAATAAAGTTTTGATATACTTGTATTGCAGTGTATGCACTATTTTTGGGGATTTTACTTACATATTCAGCATATTTAAAGGAGTTTCACACCATAAAAATAGATGGCATATAGATAACCCCTTTACCATTGCCCCTATTGAGAATTAGTAATGCCTGCGAAATCGTCAGCACGTTATAGACAATTATACAGTCACCCACTCCTTCGCTCATATTTCCTACATTCTGCCGACCAACAATCTTGACAGTCCCTCATAGCGCATGCGGCAGTGCTTCACTTCCTCACACATGGAGAGGAGAGGTGTGAGTAAGGCTACATGCACACCACGTTTTCCCTACATTTTGAACCGTATACGGCTGGGGAGAGGTGGGGGGAGTCGGGGGGAGTCGGGGGCGGGGCAACCGCATGCTGCCGTATGCGGTCCCCTATCTAATGTATTTTAATGAGCGACCGGAGTGAAACGCTGCCTCCGGTCGGCTCCGTTTTGCCCCGTATACGGTTTCCCGACCGGACCTGCAAATGCTGTCGACAGCGTTTGTAGGTCTGGTCGGGAAACCATATACGGGGCAAAACGGAGACGATCGGAGGCAGCGTTTCACTCCGGTCGCTCATTGAAATACATTAGATAGGGGACCGCATACGGCAGCATGCGGTTGCTCCGCCCCCGACTCTCCGCCCCCTCTCCCCAGCCGTATACAGTTCAAAACGTAGGGAAAACGTGGTGTGCATGTAGCCTAAGGCTTAACCCCTTAAGGACTCAGCCCATTTTGGCCTTAAGGACTCAGACAATTACATTTTAACGTTTTAATTTTTTCCTCCTCGCCTTCTAAAAATCATAACTCTCTTATATTTTCATCCACAGACTAGTATGAGGGCTTGTTTTTTGCGCGACCAGTTGTCCTTTGTAATGACATAACTCATTATATCATAAAATGTATGGCGCAACCAAAAAACACTATTTTTGTGGGGAAATTAAAACGAAAAACGCAATTTTGCTAATTTTGGAAGGTTTCAATTTCACGCCGTACAATTTATGGTAAAAATGACGTGTTCTTTATTCTGAGGGTCAATACGATTAAAATGATACCCATGATAACATACTTTTCTATTATTGTTGCGCTTAAAAAAAAATCACAAACTTTTTAACCAAATTAGTACGTTTATAATCCCTTTATTTTGATGACCTCTAACTTTTTTATTTTTCCGTTTTGCGCCATGATCTGTACTTTTTTTTGATACCACATTTGCATATAAAAAACTTTTAATACATTTTTTATAATTTTTTTTTAATAAAATGTATTAAAAAAGTAGCAATTTTGGACTTTTTTTTTTTTCGTTCACGCCGTTCACCGTACGGGATCATTAACATTTTATTTTAACAGTTCGGACATTTACGCACGCGGCAATACCAAATATGTCTATAAAATTTATTTTTTACGCTTTTTGGGGGTAAAATAGGAAAAAACGGATGTTTTACTTTTTTATTGGGGGAGGGGATTTTTCACTTTTTTTTTTACGTTTACATTTTTTTACATTTTTTTTTACACTTGAATAGTCCCCATAGGGGACTATTCATAGCAATACCGTGATTGCTAATACTGATCTGTTCTATGTATAGGACATAGAACAGATCAGTATTATCGGTCATCTCCTGCTCTGGTCTGCTCGATCACAGACCAGAGCAGGAGACGCCGGGAGCCGCACGGAGGAAGGAGAGGGTACCTCCGTGCGGCGTTCTGAATGATCGGATCCCCGCAGCGGGCGATCCGATCATTCATTCAAATAGCGCACTGCCGCAGATGCCGGGATCTGTATTGATCCCGGCACGTGAGGGGTTAATGGCGGACGTCCGCGAGATCGCGGGCGTCGGCCATTGCCGGCGGGTCCCTGGCTGCGATCAGCAGCCGGGATCAGCCGCGCATGACACGGGCATCGCTCCGATGCCCGCGGTTATGCACAGGACGTAAATGTACGTCCTGGTGCGTTAAGTATCACCGCACCAGGACGTACATTTACGTCCTGCGTCCTTAAGGGGTTAAAGGGGTATTCCAGGAGAAAACTTTTTTTTTTTATATCAACTGGCTCCAGAAAGTTAAACAGATATGTAAATTACTTCTATTAAAAAATCTTAATCCTTTCAATAATTATCAGCTGCTGAAGTTGAGTTGTTGTTTTCTGTCTGGCAACAGTGCTCTCTGCTGACATCTCTGCTTGTCTCGGGAACTGCACAGAGTAGAAGAGGTTTGCTATGGGGATTTGCTTCTAAACTGGGCGGTTCCCAAGACACACGTCATCAAAGAGCACTTAGACAGAAAAGAACCACTCAACTTCAGCAGCTCATAAGTACTGAAAGGATTAATATTTTTTAATAGAAGTCATTTACAAATCTGTTTAACTTTCTGGAGCCAGTTGATTATATTTATATATATGTCTTCTAAATGGCAGAGAAGCTGATCTGTCATTCAGGAGTCTGGAAAGGTTGAATAACATACTTTGTGACAGCCATTAGCCATGCTGGTTGTCTTTCAGCTTTCCCGGACTTCTGAATGGCAGAGAAGTTGATGCCATTCAAGAGTCTGGGAAAGCTTTCCAAAGCTCTTAAATGGCAGATCTGCTTCTCTGCCCTTCAGGAGTGTGGAAAAAACTATTGACACATAGTTTTGAAAGCCATGTTTGTTGCCATTCAACTTTCCGAGACTTCTGAATGGCAGAGAATTTTGTGAGCATACCCCTAGGACCACCCTGTACCCCAGTCTTGGAACTGCTGCTCTAAAGTGTTTACTTCTGGTGCCAAAACTGATTGGCAGGGATGCTGAATGTAGGCACCCCACCAATCAACTGTTGAAGGTCCTATCCTTTGAATAGAAATTTTTAATAAATTTGGCCAAATTGTATGCATGTGATAAAAGTTAATAAAATGTAATTATGGAACTTTACGTTTTTGTATAAATTAACAAATAATTATTCCAGCATTGTCCAGATATACCGCCTAGTGTATATTTCTCTACCTCTAGAAGTATACTTTGCATTATTGAGCTGCAGGAATTTATAATGCTTTGGGATGAGTGATAATACATATGACTGTTTATTTTCTGTGAAGATTTCACAGCTGTCTAGTTGATACCCTTATAATGTACTTAACCTCTTCAGGACACAGGGCGTATGGATACGCCCTGCATTCCGAGTCCTTAAGGACCGAGGGCGTATCCATACGCCCGTGGGAAATCCGGTCCCCACTGCTAGCCGGTTGGGGACCAGAGCCGGATGCCTGCTGAAATCATTCAGCAGGCACCCTGGCACATCGCCCAGGGGGGTCCTGAGCCATGGCAACCCCCCGTTCTGCCCGCCCCTGGATGTCGAGGGGCTCTGGGAAGAAGATGCAGGAGAAGATGCCTGGGGACCTGGGATCTTCGCTGGAGCCTGCTGGATCTTTGCTCAGGTAGGGAATCGACAGTGGGGGGAGTAAAACGATCTTAACTGTGGCAACCACTAGGGGGGCCAAACTGCAACTCCCAGCATCCCCAGACAGCCAAAGGCTGTCTGGGCATGCTGGGAGTTGTAGTTTTGCAACATCTGGAGGGTCACAGTTTGGAGACCACTGTTACAGTGGTGCCCAAACAGTAGCCCTCCAGATGTTGCCAAACTACAACTCTCAGCATGCCTCGACTGCCCAGGCATGCTGGGAGTTGTAGTTCTGTAACATCTGTCCCTTCAGATTTAGCAATTTTCATGAAATTTTTGAAAATTGATGCTCTACTTTGAAGCCCTCTAATTTTTTCAAAAAGCAAAAGTATGTCCATTTTATGATGCCAACATAAGGTGGACATATTGTATTTGTGAAGAAAAATAAAATTTATTTGGAATATCCATTTTCCTTACAATTAGAGAGCTTCAAAGTTAGAAAAATGCAAAATTTTCATGAAATTTTGGGATTTTTCACTAAAAAAGGATGCAAGTAACGCCGAAAATTTACCACCAAAATAAAGTAGAATATGTCACGAAAAAACAATCTCAGAATCAGAATATTCGGTAAAAGCGTTTTCGCGTTATTAATTCGTAAAGTGACGGTGGTCAGAATTGCGAAAAAGGGCTCAGTCCTTAAGGTGAAAAAGGGCTGCGTCCTTAAGGGGTTAAAGGGTTATTCTGGCTTTATAAATCTTATCACCTATCCAGAGGATAGGGGATAAGATGTATGATTGCAGGGGGCCCGCATCTGGGGAACCCCACGATCTCTGTGCGGCCCCTGTCATTCTGCGCCGGGCGCTGCCTCCGTGGCGTGTCATCATGGCCATGCCCCCTAGTGACGCCGCGCCCCTCCATTCATGTCTATGAGAGGGAGCATGACGGACGTCATGCCCCCTCCCATAGACATGAATGGAGGGGCATGGCATGACATCACTAGGGGGCGTGTTTGTGACGTCACGTCCCCATCTCAGAGGCAGCGCCCAGCACAAAATGCTGGGGGCTGCACCGAGGTTGTGGGGGTGCCCAGAGGTGGGACCCCTGCAATCATACATCTTATCCCCTATCCATTGGATAGGACATAAGATGTATAAAGCTGGAATACCCCTTTTAATCCTTTCTCATAGAAATAACATTAAAAAACCCCTCTAGACAGTCATGACGCTGATGTAAATTTGCTTCTCAGTTTTCTATTCAATTAGAAGGTTACAGTTATTGTATTACTTCCAAGTAAGATCCTCAGTTTTCTTTATGGTTTCCTTAATGGTTCATTCCTCTTTCCATCACTTTTTGACTATAAATTACTAGATAATAAGAGACAGGTAGAATATTTATTGCTTCTTCTATAGAAATAACAACTATATATTCATGTGGCTCCTTTTCGGGCAGTCAGTATAGTATATCATATCAAAAAAAGAACTAATGTGTACATTTGACTCTTAGATTCACAAAATCTCTAGGAAGGTCCATGGCTTTCATTTATCATCTTCAGACCTCAGGAAATAATAGTTTAAACTCTTCTCCTTTAGAGACACCTGTAATATATCATGCCTCCTTGCCTTGCTGCTTTACTGGACTGGAAATCTACAGGTCATAAACATCTCTTGACTTCATTGAACTCTATTGGTCAGAACAGAATGTATTTAAGTGCTCAATGTACATACATTTTGTAGCATATATTGTGTTCAGAATCAATATTAAATTAATCTGTTTTTAAGTTTGGAGAGCAGTCAAGCTTCTACGAGAGTACCTGTGAAAAAGTCTGTTGTTAACATTCCTCTCTTACAGCCATGTCATTTTTTTCACTAGCTATTCTATACACAAGAGACCAGTAGCCAAAAAATAATGCTAACCTCATAAAATGGCCTAAGGACTAGTGTTGCTCGCGAATATTCGCAATTCGAATATTATTCGCGAATATCGCATATTCGCGAATTCGCGAATATCGCGAATATAGCGCTATATATTCGTAATTACGAATATTCGTTGTTTTTTTTTTGTTTTTTTTTTCTTCACAGTACACATCACAGTGATCACCCCTCTCTGCTTCCAGCTTGTGTGGTGTAAAGAAGGCTGTAATACTACTGTGTGAGACTGGCGTGCGAATATTCGCATATACGAAAATTAGCATATGCTAATTTTCGCATATGCGAATTTCCACATATGCAAATTTTCGCATGCGCGTATTTTCGCGAACGCGAAAATAAAACGAGGATATAACGAATATGCGAATATTCGCGAATATATGACGAATATTCGTCCATATATTCGCGAATATTCGCGAATTCGAATATGGCCTATGCCGCTCAACACTACTAAGGACTAGCACCAGTTCCAGCAGCCCGATCAAATTTTCACATTTTGTCATTTAACATGTATGTGCTTACACAATGTCAGCAATAGTGCCCATTTATAGTGTCAGCCATACTGTTCCTCCGTATAAGTTTTAGTTACCTTCTATACAGATACTGGGCATTTGCATGAGTACTTGTACTTGTGCAAATGTCCCCAATACCCAATCCGATACCTGCCGGCAGGACTCCCGCCGGCAGGTATCACAGAGGTGCAGTAAGCTGCCCGCACTCTATGCTCCCGAGCTATGCTGCAGCTGAGTGCACATCATAGCCAGGACCCACATTAACCCTTTAGACGCCACAGTCAAAGTTGATCGTGGCATATAAAAGTCCTGAGATGTACTGCCAGTTAGCTCAGGGATGCTGATCGGGATCACCTCAGTGAAATTGCGGTGTCCCGATCAGCTGTGAGGACGGCCGGAGGTCCCTTACCCTGCTCCATGCATCCGGTTGTCGCTCCTTTACTGCTGCCAGCCATGGCAGGCAGTAGTAAAGGAGCAAAGATAACACTGAGCACTACTATGCTATGGCATAGTATTGATCAGTGTATGCAATCTACAGATTGCATGTAATAGTCCCCTATGGGGACTAAAAAAGTGTGTGGGGGGGGGGGGAATTGTAAAATATAATAAATGTGAAATAACCCCTTCCTAATAAAAAAAAATTTCTAACCCCCCCTTTCCAAAAAATTTTAAATAAAATAAACATATTTTTTTTTTATATATAAAAAAGGCCCTTTCTCTTATATAAAAAAAAAATTTAAAAAAAAATTTAAAAAAAAACACCCCTTTTTCCCATTAAGGGTACTTTCACACTGGCGGATCCACAGCATATTTTACGCTGCGGATCCGCCACTGAAGGACCACTACATGCTGCCTTTAGATGTGCCTGCTCGGAGTGGCAATATGCCGCTACGAGCAGACACACTGAAGTGATGTGTGAGTCACCACGCCTACGCGTGTACTTGCACACATCTCAGCCGCTCCCCCTGCTTCACGAGCTATGCCGAGCTATTTGTGAGTACATTGTGCATGCGCGCTGTGACTCGCACATCGCAGTGTGTCTTCTGGTAGTGGCGTATTGCCACTCTAAGCAGGCACATTTAAAGGCACTACGTAGCGGTCCTTCAGCAGCAGATCCGCAGCGTAAAATACGCTGTGGATCCACCCATGTGAACGTACCCTTAAGGGGGGAAAAAATTGTCACATGACATTGAAAAAAGTATCAGTAATTGGTGTCGTCAAGTACTTAAGAAAAACTCTTAAGTACTTAAGTACTCGTGCTCGGTCTTATAAAAATGGTATCGGGACATCCCTACCTTCTATAATATGCTGAAAGGGGTTGTCTGGCTAATGTTTTTTTTTTTTTATATATTAAAATGCCTGCTAAAGGAGAAGCTGGCAGCCTTATAAGAAGCTGTTAAAGAGATTGCATAAGATTACACAACAAATAAAGATTTGGTACTGTGTTAGCCTGAAATGATTTCAAATTGACTCAAGAAAACAAGGACTAAAAATGTATAGAAAATTTACTGATGAAAATTAGACATTGCTCTAGAATTGTGGTTCAGCAGAATTATTATTTTTTACATTATTTTTTTTAGAGAAAATTAATCTTTTCTCTTTTTTTATGTAGTAGACTTTTTCTATCTTTTTAATTTGCCTTTTCAAAATCTTTATTTACAAATCAATAGAATATTATTTTTCCAATAGTCTTAGTCAGTTCGTCTGCCTGTTGTAGAAATGTGTTATGATCACTATTTATCCGTAGGAATTGACTGTATGGTAGACTTTGTTTGACATAATTTGGAAATGTAATCACAAGCTTTTTGCAATGGGCTTCCTATATCCTGAAGTCTTTATGCTATCATCTATAGTAATCATAGTGTCTAGAAATTCCAATTTTTTTTCCTCCAAAGACGCTAGTGAAAAACATGTTCTCTCTATTGGTTATTATTTAATTATTCCACAAATTTCTGAAATGTTTCTTTGGGACCATCCCAGATGACAAAAATGTCATCCACGAATCGTAGATATAGTTTTTTGAATCTAACATAAGGATTCATGGAAGGAAAAACATAATTTATTTCAAGCATAGCACAGAAAATATTGGCATAAGTACAGGATATGGGCGTGCCCATGGCAATCCCATCTACCTGTCTATACCAATCCTTGCCATGCTTGAAGGCATTGTTGTGAGAATAAGTCTTAAAGAGTCCTCTACAAAACATAAATAAAATCTTCTGTTTTCTCAGTATAGTATAGAAATTGACAGTTAGCCTGTACACCCACATCATGTGGGATGGCTACATGCTTTCAACGTCTATATATGTAAGTTGATAAGAATCTTTCCAAACAAAATCATCTAGTTTTTTTTTTATCAAGGCTCCTGTATCTTTTATATAGGAGAGGATTTCTCTCAAAAGTGGTGATAGTAAACATTATAAGTAGCTGGATGAAAATTCTGTTGCAGAGTCAACCTCGGCCACTATAGGGTGTCTTGGTGGTCGGCTCGGCGATTTGTGTATTTTCAGTAGGATATACCAGTAAGGTTTTTTGGCAGTAATAGATGTTCTGAAATATTTATACAGATCACTCCTTTGTCACTATATTTTCTTAGGTGACTTCTTATTTTTTCTAGGATTTTATTAGTGAGGTAATTTGGGATTGGTTCATATATTATCACCTGACTGCCTCTGAACTTCAGAATTGTGATCACTTTTTTTTTCCAGATAATAATTGACCCTCCTTTATCAGCCCTTGATATAATGAGGAGTTCTTTATTTGTTAACCATGTTATAGCATTCTGATCTTCAGTCAAATGTTCTTGTATTTTAGGATACAATAGAGCATGAATGTCTGTTAGAACCTGGGGCTATTGGGGGGGGGGGGGGGGGGGGGGCTTGTTACATCTTGAATGATTGCCACCAGTGAAGTGCTGTTCATTTTCGACCTATGTGTCCTCCTGATTTCCCTACCTGCTAAAAACTCGATACATTCAAGCTCTTCATGTGATATATCCTCAATAGGGCTAAACCCTAATGATCCTATCCTACAATGTTTTTCTCCTCCTTGTTTAATCTGAGACTTCACATTATGAGTTTCATTGAAAATGTATGGAAATTTATTTTTCTTACACCTAGAAATAAATCAAGTTCAAATTGTCCCATATTAAATGATTCCGTTAGACCATAATTAAGTCATTTGGATAGTAGGGAGAGGATGTTATCTATATATATTGGAAGCAGTCTAATATGTAACTGCTTTGGCATGCCCATATATTTCTGTAAACTGATTCATGTATACTTACTACCCCTGTAAGAGAATTTATGATGTGTTTCTTAATGTTATGTAGGAAGTATTTTCGACATAAGGGATTTTTTTAGGTTTACGTGTGTAACTGATTTAAAACTTCCCAATGTGAATAATATATGGCCTGTTTTTAACTGTTATCAGTAGATTTTTACAATTCCTCTGTGCAGTGCCCCTGAAGCTTCTCGGCACTGTATTACCATACACATTCCAAGTCTTGCAAAGTGTAATTCCTTGCAATTATATTTTTATTTCCCAAGTTTTATTTGCAATTAGATTTTTATTTCCCAATTTATCTTATCAAATTTATCTTATCCCCATTGTCTGAGCAGTTGGATTGTAGAATTTTTCTATCATAGACAATAGGTTCTAAGAACATCAAGTTATATGGTATACACTGAAATTATTTAAAGGGGTGCTCTGGGGAAGTTCAGAAAAAGAAAATGCCCCAAAGCCACCACAATACCTCTTCTGTGTCCCCTTTAGTTATGTATGTGTTTTTGGCAGCTCCTGTGGCCCCTGTTGTCTCCTAAATATTCTTTTTCCTTGCTTGCAGCCCAGATTACAACTTCCAACAGTCAATGCAGCTCTGTGTAGTGGCTGCCAGCCAACTGCTCTTACTATCTGTGTGCTTGCTGTGTTATTGTAAACAGCACACACTGTACATGTCTTTTCATATGTATCCTCATATGTAAATCATGCTATGGTCTGAATGGCAGAAGTCAGTGATAAAATCGACAGCAGGAAAAGAGCAGCGTTATGTGCTGAGTTGTGACTGAGAATCTTCACTGGGCTTCTCTCACCGGCGAGCTCCTCACACAGGGAGAGGAGGGGAGGGGAGCTGTGGCTGTGTAGCCAGAAATAACGTGGTGTTTGTCTTGCAGGAGGGTGGGGGCTAGGTCTCAGTGAGGGGTTTACACAAAGACAAGCAGGATATGAGAATTATATCCTTCTCTCACTCCCTGCATGTAAGTGACAGCTGAAAGAGGAAACTGCTCAATATAGCTAATTAATATTTAAACAAATACATAGGTTGGTGAGAGTGAAAGGATGCGCTATAGGTTTAGTTCCCTGGAATAACCCTTTAAAGGGGTACTCCGCCCCTAGACATCTTAGGGGATAAGATGTCAGATCGCCGGGGTCCCGCTGCTGGGGACCCCGGGGATCGCTGCTGCAGCACCCCGCTATCATTACTGCGCAGAGCGAGATCGCTCTGCATGTAATGACGGGCAATTCAGGGGCCGGAGCATCGTTACGTCATGGCTCCGCCCCTCGTGACATCACAGCCCGCCCCCGTCAATACAAGTCTATGGGAGGGGGCGTGGTGGTCGGGGGTCACGCCCCCTGCCATAGACTTGCATTAAGGGGATGGGCCGTGATGTCATGAGGGGCGGAGCCATGAGGTCACGCTGCTCCGGCCCCTGTATTGCCCGTCATTATGCACAGAGTGAACTCGCTCTGTGCAGTAATGATGGCAGGGTGCCGCAGCGGCGATCCCCGGGGTTCCCAGCAGCAGGACCACGGCGATCTGACATCTTATCCCCTATCCTTTGGATAGGGGATAAGATGCCAGGGGCGGAGTACCCCTTTAATTATAGTGCAAGAACTGCCTCACTCAGCCATTCACTGACCCCAGCAGCTTCCCCCTCAGTTAGATTGAGCAGGGAAGTTCCTGCATGGCCTAGATCAGAGGAACCAGGAAGAAGCTGCCATGGGAAATATTTTCTTCCCCTTGACAAACGCTTTAAGCCAAAATATTGTTAGTTTGGATTAAAGCGCAACTGTCCTTAATAGGCTTGTGAAGCTGCCTACACCGTGCACTAGGGCTTCACAAGCATATTCTAGGCATACCTTTAGTGGTGTGTTAGGCTGCTTTATACTGCCTCTCTGAATGTAGGCCTAACTCCCCTAAGGGCTTTTAAAGCTGAAATTTGTAAGAAGCGGAGTGCAACTATAAATATATGTCTAGAATATGCTTGTGAAGCCCTAGTGCACAGTATGTGCAGCTTCACAAGCATATTCTTGGTGGCACTTTAAACTTACATTACTTTGCAACTGAACAATGAGTTTTACTGTCCATTTCTAGATTTTTTATTGGACTTTCAACCCTGTATAGATATAAAGGTAACTGATGGTGACTTTCCTTTAAGGTGCCCATGTGATTTATAAAAAAAAAAAAAAAAAAAAGTAACATGTCAACAGTTTTTATTAGTCAGGGTCTAAGTGCTGTGACCCCCACTAATCAAAAGAACGAGTGAGTATGAGTGCATGGTAGTACACTTTACTCTCCGCTCTAAGAGTTCTTTGTCTTGCTGCCCCATAGACTTATAATGGAGCAGCGAGACAAAGATTGCCGAGAGCCAGGTAGTAAAGCGTCACTACTGCACGCCTTTCCCTGCTCGCGCTGCTCATCGGAGGTAGTCTGAAGACCCCGACTGATTAAAAAAAACAAAAAACTTTTAATGTTAAATGTCAAAAGTTTATTTTTAAATGACAGGTACAGTTTAAGTATATTTAATTTATGACCATTCTTAAGCAACTTAACTGAACCAAGGTGAGGAAATTAGGAACAACTATGTACATACACATAAACAGATCCCAATTATATAATTATTTGATATAACACTGTATTATATAGTAGTAGGAAGCTGACATATAAACACAAGGATTGAAGCCTCTTAAAAAAGTCAAAATAATTTATACAAATGTTTCTGTTATCAGTGACCAGTGCTACTTATGTTTGTAACACAGAACATTCTGTCATGGAACAGGAGTTTATGGTCAAAAGAGTAAATGGGAATGGCACATAGGGTAAAGCTGTCAGTAAGTAGAGTATTAATTTATTAGATTGACTTGTGAGTAAATATACATGTTGTATCGTCTAACATCTCATCTTTTACAATAGCAGTAGACTCCATGTGCACTCCACACTACAGGCTACTATAAAACAGCCTCTGCATGTTGACAGACTTTAATGGGCACTCTCATTAAAACTAAATTTTGCTGTTGCACTCCTTATGGTAAATAAAACATCTTTCTAATGTACTTTCTAATGAAGTTTTCTATGTTTTATTTGTGTTTTAAAAAGCTGCCACTAGGTGTCTCCCTTCTTGTCCAGATCACATTTCCCCCATCTTTTTCACAGACGCTGGACTCCTGCTGGCCTGGCAGAAGTCCAAAAGAAGGAAGTAGTATTGAGGGTGTGTCTGCAGCCTTATCCAATCAGAGCTCACCTACACACTGAACTGCTCTGGGCTGTGTGTAGCAGAGTAAGGGAGGAAGTTCTCCCCTGTATGGCTTCAGATGATGTCATAATGAAATGAGGCCAGCTCAGCGTGGTGGATGGGGGACACGTTTTGATCAAAAAGTGCGCTAAGAGCCTCCATTTTTTGACCAAGAGTGCTGCTGCAACCTTCTTTTTTGTATACTCTGTATTTGCCACAGCAGCGTGCACCCGTGTATTAGGTAGTTGTGCTGGCTATGTTTGTTTTTGCTGTCAGATGATGTCACGCCTGCTGGGTAACGCCCCTTCCCAGTCTGGGCGTGACTGAGACTGAGCAGGAAATACAGAGCAATATCAAGGTAGAAAACTAACAAATAAAAATAAAGTCAGGGGGTGGTTTATCATGATGGGGGCAGTGAACTGGGAGGATTATAAAATTTAACAAAATCATGAGAGGTACTCTTTAAACAATAAAACTTGCCAGCTGAATTGCATACCTATGTTTGCAAGTCTACTGTAAATAAAAGTAGCAGAAGGTAGATTCAAAGGGGAAGTGAACCTATATTTGCACTCCACAGAAGAGAGACTAGCCTACCTACAAGCCTATATGTTAGATCTCCTGCAAGAAAGATAATGTCCCTTCACTGATCAAACATGCAGACAGAGGAAAACATCATTCTCAACATAATTTTTTAGTCACCTGTCATAGACTCATTTGCCTTTTCTCCCAACCCATTTCTGGTCCTGGTGAGATGTGGCCGGAAGCATTCGGACATCATGACAACTGGCTGTGGGTGGTGCAGAGCTACTTGTCACTGTGAGACAGGGCAGGTGAGCCAATAAGGAGGAGCTGAAAACTCCAGGTAAATCAGCTGTGGCACCAACGCTCACACCTCCTGAATGGTAGGACATTTAAACAGGCGTCTGCTTGTCACAGACGCCTGTAATTGTGGCCATTCCCTTCAATAAGATTTCTTGTTTCTTGTCCCTTCACTTGTTTCTGGACCCCGCCTCTTCCTTGCCATTTTGAACCTGAGTCTCCTGGTTTGACCTCTACTTGTAATGCTTTGCCTCTTTTTCTGATATGGTACTGTTTTGCCCTTTTGTGTTCTGACCATCTAGCTTTTTTCTGGTTATACCTTTGCGTTTGCTGATTCTGCACCAGTTGGCACCAGTTTTCTAAAAAATCGAAATCTTTTCACTACGTATCAGCTGCTGTATGCTACAGAGGAAGTTGTAGAGTTCTTTTCTGTCTGGCCACAGTGCTCTCTGCTGACCCCTCTGTCTATGTCAGGAACTGTCTGGAGCAGGATAGGTTTGCTATGGGGATTTGCTCCTTCTCTGGATGGTTCCTGACACAGTTTATGGGTTACCTAGGGATTTGACATGTCTGCCATAAGATTCCTTCTGTAGCTTACACCAAAGTACTGGAGTGTTACTGTCTTTCATATTGCTATATTATATTATACTGTATAATTGTACAATAGATATATATAATGTGACAAATCTTCTGAGATTCCCTGTTAAAGACAAATAAGGATCCAGCTGCATTCAGTATACACAGGATAAACAGAACAGCGTGACTTGTCTGTATCACATCCTACAAAGGAACAGTGAGGCATAACATGTGAACAGGAAGGACAAATACAGGATCACAGGTAATGCATTACGTAATCTTACAGATCCTCTTCCTCCTCTTTAGTCCTATTATATGCAGCTCCAAAATATCTTATGAAATCATCCCTTCTACAAGTTGCGTCATATTAGCTCTATACCAGCGCGTCAGATACTGCGAGGTACACTGTCTGGTGACTTATGGTTCCTCAGTCTGTGAGCATCTGCAGTTCAATATGAATGTAAGAACAACTGCATTTCAGGGCAACTAGGCAGTTACAAATGATGTCAGGCAGGTGCCTTAAAGCAGTAAATAGGATCTCCATTATGCTCTAGTTGAGCTGTACTGAAGCTACGCAGCTGGCAGCTCAGTAGGGGGACAAGAAAAGGGGCATGTGTGTAAAGAGGCTAAAAACAAGCAAAAAAAAAACTGGCACTCCTGGAATGTACTGTGCTACTTTTGGGGTATGTGGCACTGCTGGTGAAGTATTTTGCGCTGCACTATAGTATTATGACATGCAGAAAGGTATTTGGCATGGCCTGGGGAAGTACTTTACATTGCATTGTAGTAATTGTTTGGAGTTGCCTTGATGATGGTAATCCATCACACTTATTTCATGTTTAGTAAATCTTCTGGCTCATGATGCTACCTTATTTTTTAGATGATAGTATGTACATTTGCTATGCTAGTCTTCTAACATCTCAAGAGAATGTATTGTGGATGAAATCACGTAAGAATCCCAAGTCCTCTGTCCATTGACTTAAAGGGGTACACCGGTGGAAAACAATTTGTTTTTAAATCAACTGGTTCCAGAAAGTTAAAAACATTTGTAAATTACTTATATTTAAAAATCTTAATCTGCCCAGTACTGCTGTATGCTCAAGAGGAAGTTGTATAGTTCTTTTCTTTCTGGCCACAGTGCTCTCTGCTGACACCTCTGTCCATGTCAGGAACTGTCCAGAGTAGGATAGGCTTGCTATGGGGATTTTCTCCTACTCTGGACATTTCCTGACACAGACAGAGGTGTCAGCAGAGAGCACTGTGGTTAGACTGAAAAGAACAACTCCTCTGGAGCATACAGCAGCTCATAAGTGATGGAAGGATTAAGATTTTTATATAGAAGTAATTTACAAATCTGTTTAACTTTCTGGCACCAGTTGATTAGAAAAAAAATATTTAAAAAAGCATTTAACTGGTTGGTTATTTACTCAGCAAGAACGTTTTAAAGTGTCCTTGCAGAGTTTACAGAGGCATGGAGATTGTGAGAGAGAAAGCAAGGATGGTTTATTACCATCCTGTCTTTCTGATCGCTGTATACTCAGCACTCAAACAGCACTGTGTATACAGCTCGACAGAAAGCCATGAGGCTTACTGCTTCCCACCTTGGTGGTCATGTGATGGCAGGGTGTCTGGTAGCTGCAGTGAGTGGCTAGGTCTTAGCATGCATAGGTCAGCTTAGCTGTGAGTGTCAGCGACTGTATTCCACCTATAACTTGGGCTAATATGTCAAGGAAGAAAATCAGCCATAAAAATGCATGTATTGTACTGTCAAATGCTCCCCAGAGGTCTATTATGTTTCTATCCAGGAAGAAAGATAATGAATCCAGTTTAAAGGTGGAAATTATATTATTTAGTGTTTATTTGGTTAAATTTTTTTGGTTCCTATTACTGTTTTTATCCTCAGTGCATACATACAAAAAAGTACTCAGTAGTCCTTATATTTGACAATAAGTAATGCGTGTTTTGTAATAAAAAAAAAAATCCACAGACACTGGTCCTGTGACATTGCGGTCTCTAATCAGACTTTCTTCAGACTGTGTGTTGCTCAAAATGTAGCAAAAGTCTAATATGGCCCAGATTTATCTGCCTGAGACAAAAAAAAGTGTCCGATTTTTTCTGTGTCTGACAGCAACTAGAGATGAGCGAATTGCTGAAAATTTTGATTCGGCTGATTGGCAAAATTTTCCAAAAAATTTGGTTCAGACCGAATTTATTCGTGGCGAATCGCTATTAAAAACGGCTATTTCTGGCCTACAGAGAGGCTCAATAGGGGTGTAGAACACTTTGCCTTGTCCTAACACCCATAGGGAGTGTGCTGTAAAATGCAGATTACAGGCATCTCTATGAGAATCACTGCCAAAGAGCATGGCGGTCCTCCACCAGGCGAGATACCACCTGTTCCAGCCCCTGCCACTCAGCGCCCCCCTGACTGTGAAAGTGCTAATGTTTCATTTAATCAGTTAGGGTTCATTGTTATCTCTCCAAGCTGTTTCATTGGATTCTTGTGATAATTCCACAGGTAATATGATGTTGACGACCATAGGGCCTCAGTCTTGAAAAGATTACATAAATTTTTTTAAATGTAAGATTTATATTAGATTCCCAAGTTTAATGTCCCGATGTTTACTTTGAACTAATACTGTATGACCACAAAACCCAATCTAACAAGAAGTCACATGGCGGCACAATGACAAAGCCTAGAGGTGACAGCCGCATGAGGAGACCATAATCTAGCAAAATGACACAGCCTAGAATTGGCAGCAGCAAGAGGAGACCATATAGTGGCTGAATGACACAGCCTGTAGTTGGTGGCAGCATGAGGATACCATAGGGCCAAACAATCCCTAAGATAAAAAAATGAATTTTCAAATTTAAATTGAAGAATTATGGTAGCTAGTGCTAGAAAATTTTAGGTAATGTCCCAGGCCCAGCAGCATCAGTAAACCATATAGTGGCTGAATGACACAGCCTGGAGGTGGCGGAAGCATGAGGAGACCATATAGTGGCTGAATGGAACAGCCTGGAGTTAGCGGCAACATGAGTAGAACATATAGTGGCTGAATGACACAGCCTGGAGTTGGCGGCAGATGAGGAGACCATATAGTGACTGAAAGGCACAGCCTGGAGTTGGCAGCAGCATAAGTAGAACACATAGTGGCTGAATGACGCAGCGTGGAGGTGGTGGCAGCATGAGGAGACCATATAGTGGCTGAATGACACAGCCTGGAGGTGGCGGAAGCATGAGGAGACCATATAGTGGCTGAATGTCACAGCCTGGAGTTGGTGGCAGCATGAGTAGAAAATATAGTGGCTGAATGACCCAGCGTGGAGGTGGTGGCAGCATGAAGAGACCATATAGTTGCTGAATGACACAGCCTGGAGTTGGCGGCAGATGAGGAGACCATATAGTGGCTGAATGGCACAGCCTGGAGTTGGCAGCAGCATGAGTAGAACATAGTAACATAGTTCATAAGGTTGAAAAAAGACCAGAGTCCATCAAGTTCAACCTATAACCCTTCTCAGTCCCTACTGAGTTGATCCAGAGGAAGTCAAAAAACCCTCATACTTGAGGTAAAAATTCCTTCCCAACTCCAAATATGGCAGTCAGAATAAATCCCTGGATCAACGTTCTGTCCCTATAAATCTAATATACATAACCAGTGATGTTCTTCTCCAAAAATGCATCCAGACCCATTTTAAATTCTTTTACATAGTTATTAGGTCTCCCCTAAGCCTTCTTTTTTCTAAACTAAATAACATATAGTGTCTGAATGACCCAGCGTGGAGGTGGTGGCAGCATGAGACCATATAGTGGCTGAATGACACAGCCTGGAGGTGGTGGAAGCATGAGGAGACCATATGGTGGCAGAATGAGACAGCCTGGAGGTGGCAGCAGCAGCATCAGGAGTCCTGAAAGTGACCCGGTGACAGAGTGGTTTGGTGGGTGAAAAAACGTCTGATGCAGAGGAATGTTTGTAACTGGGGAGCAGCGCCTTAAATCTGTTTGGCACTATACATATTTGTGAAGTGTTGATGTGGCACCATAGTCAATCTACTCTGATGCATCAGGCATTGGTGGGTAGAAATCCTGGCCGATCCATGCCTGATTCATCTTCACAAAGGTCAGTCTCTCCACATTTTTCGAGCACAGACGAGTTCCCCTTGGGGTGACTATGGCCCCTGCCGCACTAAACACCCACTCTGATGGCACACTACTGGCCGGGCAGGACAGCTTTTCCAGGGCAGACTCTGCTAGTTGCGGCCACAAATCGTTTGGCTGCCCAGAAGTCCAGCGGATCTTCAAGGTGTGTTGGCATGGGCATGTCAAGGTATGCCACCACCTGCAGGTCCTGCTCCAGGTCTACCTGCTGCTGATGACTGCTTCACTATGTGGGTGAAGAAAGGTACTTATCAGCGACTGTAGACTCAGGCTGCTGCTGATGGAGCTGGTACTGCTCCTGCCACCCCACCCCTCCCCAGCAGCCATGGCAGTGCAAGGTGAGCACAGAGGGCCCCAAGTCAGACCTGCGAGAGGATGGATGATGGCGCCAATAGGCATCGGCCAACTGACTACGTAGGATGTCTCTGTAGTAGGTAAGTTTGTCCTCCCTCTCAGTGGGTGTAAAAAAGGGCCCCATTTTGTGGCGGTAGCGAGGGTCCAATAAGGTGGAGATCTAGAAGTCATCCCGCTGATGAATGGTGACAATTCGGCGGTCACTACGCAAGCAAGTGAGCATGCAGCGTGCCATTTATGCAAGTGATTCGGAGGGTCTCCCTGCCTCCATCTCCACTGCATACTGCTTCGGTGTGTCTGGGTCCTCTGTCTCACCTTCCTCATAACCCTCTAGCTCCTCTGGCTGCTCCTTTCCTCCTGTAAGATGACTAGGAAAACTGCCCATTTTGCGAAACCTAAACTGTGCTCCACTGTGCCCCTCCCCCCCCTCCTCCTCCTCCAGTTTAGCCCCCACAGGACTCATGTGGCCGTGAGATGTAGACGCCACGTCTCCAGTGCCCTGACCAGTCATTGTTTCCAACACGTGTTGTAGGAAATGAAGCAGTAGAATGACGTCGTTCATCCCGTAATCCTGGCGACTTACTAATAATGTGGCTTCCTCAAAGGGCCTGAGCAAGCGGCAGGTGTCACATATGAGCTGCCACTGGTTGACAGTGAAGTTACACAGGGGAGCACAGCTTAGATCATCAAGAAGTCGGTAATGGCTTTTCTCTGTTCGTATCCAGTCAGTCCAACATATGGAGGGTGGAATTCCAACGTGTGGCAATGTCGCAAATCAGACTATGTTGGGGGATACAGTTCTGATGCTGCAGCTCAAGGAGGGTGTGCTTTGCGGTGTACGAGTGGCTGAAGTGCATACAACATTTCCTTCCCATTGTTAGGATGTCTTGCAAATGGGGAGAACACTTCAGGAACCTCTTCACAACCAGATTGAACACGTGTGCCATGCAGGGCGCATGGCTCAGCCTTCCCAGTCACAGCGCAGACAAGAGGTTCTTCCCATTGTCAGTCACAATGGTTCCCATTTCCAGTTTTTGTGGAGTAAGCCAGGCTCTGATTTCTTTATGAATGACTTTTTTTTAGCAGTTCCTTCCCTGTGAGACTCCGTTTGCCAAGGCAAACCATGTGAAGAACAGTGACACCGCCGTGCCCTGCACACATGGTATGCTGAAGGGGCACTGAGAATTGTCCGTGCAGGGGAGGCTGAGGACACGGTGGAGGATGAGAAGGGGAATTGCACACTGTCACAGGACCAACAGCCTGAGAGCGTGGAGGAGGAAGCGGCGTGACCTGTCCAAGTTGGTGTTGTGGCTTTGAAGGAACCACATTCACCCAGTCGGCTGTAAAGGACATGTATTGTCCCTGACCATAGTTACAGCTCCAGACATCTGTGATGCCGTGCACTTTGGTACACACAGACAGGCTCTAGGACTGGCCCACAAAATTGTGCAGGGCTGGTACTGCCGCCTTCGCAAATAAATAACGGCTTGGGACTCTCCACCTTGGCTTTGCACAAGCCATCAGTTCTCTGAAAGGTGCAGAGTCCACCACTTGAAAAGGGAGGGACTGCAGCACCTGCAACTTGGACAGGAGCACATTCAGCCTCTGCACTGTTGGATGAGTGGGCGCATACTGTTGTCTCTTGGATATGGCTTCGCTGATGGATTGCTAGTGGAATGGCTGACTATCTGGAGCGACAGAAGAAGGGTATGACACACAGCTCCCTTCGACTTAGGTGGTGGAGCCTTGGCTGGCCGAAAGAGGGAGCAGCGTGCCACTGGGTGATGCAGCAGGGTGGACCACTACATCGGAGCCATGGTTCTCCCAGGCCACTTTATGGTGGCGCAACATATGTTGACGCAGGGCCGTGGTGCCAACATTGGGACCTTGGCCATGCTTCAACTTCTGCCGACACATCTTGCATGTGGCTATGTTAACCTCCTCCAAATGCTTGATGAAAAACTGCCACACCGCCAAGTAGCTGATTGTACCAGCAACAGTCCGCACTAATTGACTACTGTCGCCCTGTTCCACTACCTCCCGGCAATGTAGGCTGCCAGGAAGCAAATGGTCTCCGCCGGGCATGTTTGGCTCCAGAATTTTCACTTCTGCCACCATGCTAACTGCCAACCATGCTACCACCTTGCTGACTCAACTGCTGCCTCATGAACAACCCTCTTCTCCTGATGATGATGAAGCCCCTTCTGCACCCGGCTTCCAATTGCGATCTGCTTCATCATCATCAACAAGTGTCTGCACATCACTGATGTCCTCCTCAGGTTCATCAACAGTGTCTGCTTCAGGACCCTGATCAATGGTAACACCACCTCCCAGGTCACTTTCCTCATCACTACCTGCCTGCCTAGTGGAGGAAGCGGCGCATGTCTCCTCCACTTCTTGGCTGGGCAGTAGTTGCTGACTATCCTCTATTAGATCGTCCTCACTGAATAGTGGAGCTGAAACCACAGCATAAGATACTTTTTTAGGGGAGGGAACATCATAGGACAGAGGCAATGGGAGGACAGGGACTGCTCCTGGGCCATGCCAAGTGATGGTTGAGTGTGAGGAACCCACCGACTGACTGACTGGGGGTATCAGATGAATGCGGATGACCGTGTTAACCAAGCGATGACAGCAGATTGGTTGCTTGTCGAGACATGACCGCTAGCTGATACCGGGAGATCAGGCCTCTCGCTGCGACTCCTCCTGCCACTCGCCCTAGTCTGCTGCAACCTCTGGCTGCGCCTGATGAATGTAGGCCTCTGCCACTCATCTGTGCATGTCCTGGCACTTCTCTGCCTGACATACTTAGTGCGTATATGAGGGAAGTACAATATACTTCACTACACTTAAAACAGTATTTGTCTAGAACAGCAGCAGGTGCATATTTCTGGCTGGCCTTTTACAGTAACTAGGCCCTTAAGACTTTATCATGAACAAAATGGTACAACACTTAGATGTAGGTACAGTCTTGGCCGTAAAAGTATTTCTCACAGAAAAGGATTGCCGTAACACGTATTTTGCTATACACATGTTTTTTCCCTTTGTGTGTATTGGAACTAAACCAAAAAAGGGAGGAAAAAAAGCAAATTGGACATAATGTCACACCAAACTCCAAAAATGGTCTGGACAAAATTATTGACACCCTTAACTTAATATTTGGTTGCACACCCTTGGGAAAAAATAACTGAAATCAGTCGCTTCCTATAACCATCAATAGGCTTCATACACCTCTTAGCCGGAATGTTGGACCACTCTTCCTTTGCAAACTGCTCCAGGTCTTTCTTATTGGAAGGGCACCTTTTCCCAACAGCAATTTTAAAATCTCTCCACAGGTGTTCAATGGATTTTAGATCTGGACTCATTGCTGGCCACTTCAGAACTCTCCATTGCTTTGTTGCCATCCATTTCTAGATGCTTCCTTGACATATGTTTGAGGTCATTGTCCTGCTGGAAGACCCAAGATCTTGGACGCAAATCCAGCTTTCTGACACTGGGCTGTACAGTGCGACCCAAAATCCACTGGTAATCCTCAGATTTCATGATGCCTTGCACACATTCGAAGCACCCAGAAGCAGCGAAACAACCCCAAAACATCATTGAACCTCCACCATATTTCACTGTAGGTACTGTGTTCTTTTCTTTGTAGGCCTCATTCCGTTTTCCGTAAACAGTAGAATGATGTGCTTTATCAAAAAGCTCCATCTTGGTCTCATCTGTCCACAAGATGTTTGATGTTTTCCCAGAAGGATTTTGGCTTACTCAAGTTTATTTGGCAAAATGTAGTCTTGCTTTTTAATGTCTGTGTCAGCAGTGGGGTCCTCCTGGGTCTCCTGCCATAGGGTTTCATTTCATTTAACCCCTTCCCGACCTATGACATACCTGTACGTCATGGGTGGCAAGGTGTTCCCGACCCATGACATACAGGTACGTCATGGACATTACTGCCGCTACTCGCGGCATCCCGCAGCGCCCGGAAAGATGGTGGCTATCACTGATAGCCAGCCATCTTACCGTGCGACCACGGGGGGTTTCGTCCCCCTCCCCCCCCAGCGATCGCTGCTATCAGCTGGTCAAATCTGACTAGCTGATAGCAGTGTTTCGCTATCAGGATACTTAGCAGCGCGGTGTGTAAGTCCCGATCACGGGGATCGGGACACACACCGCTCTGCTAAGTGTCCCTGACCCGTCCCCCGGCGTCACTTACCCGTCGGAGCGGTGTCCCGAGCGGTCCCGGCGTCCTCCGTGCGGTCCCGGCGTCCTCCATGCGGTCCTGGCTGCGCTGCGTCCTGGAGGTGAGTTTCCGGCAGCAGTGCGGCATCTTCATTGGCAGCAGTGAGATCGCCGTAAAGCGATCTCACTGCTGCCTCTGAGAGTTTCAAAACTGCAACTCCCAGCATGCCCAGACAGCCTTTGGCTTTCTGGGCATGCTGGGAGTTGTAGTTTTGCAACATCTGGAGGTCCACAGTTTGGAGACCACTGTATAATGGTCTCCAATCTGTGCTCTTCCAGATGTTGTAAAACTACAAATCTCAGCATGCTCAGTCTGTCCAGGCATGCTGGGAGTTGTAGTTCTCTAACATCTGGAAGAGCACAGATTGGAGACCATTATACAGTGGTCTCCAAACTGTGGACCTCCAGATGTTGCAAAACTACAACTCCCAGCATGCCCAGACTGCCCAAGCATGCTGGAAGTTGTAGTTCGGCAACATCTGATCCTTCAGATATTGCCGAACTACAACTTCCAGCATGCCTTGGCAGTCTGGGCATGCTGGGAGTTGTAGTTTTGCAACAACTGGAGGCACACTAGTTGGGAAACATTGTCCGTTTCCTACCTCAGTGCCCCCAGCTGTTGCAATTGTTGCAAAACTATAACTCCCAGCATGCACTGACAGACCATGCATGCTGGGAGTTGTAGTTTTGCAACAGCTGGAGGCACACTGGTTTGGAAACACTAAGTTTGGTTGCAAAACACTTGAAAGTTTATTACTTAACTTAGTGTTTCCAAACCAGTGTTCCTCCAGCTGTTGCAAAACTACAACTCCCAGCATGCACGGACAGCCAAAGGGCATGCTCGGAGTTTGCAACAGCTGGATGTTTGCCCCCTCCCCCCAATGTGAATGTACAGGGTACACTCACATGGGCGGAGGTTTACAGTGAGTGCTGCAAGTTTGAGATGGCGCAAATTTTGCGCTGCAGCTCAAACTTCCAGCGGCAAACTTGCTGTGAACCTCTGCCCATGTGACTGTACCCTAAAAACACTGCACTACACTGACACTAACCTAAAATAAAAAGTAAAAAACACTACATATACACATACCCCTACACAGCCCCCCTCCCCCCAAAAAATGAAAAACGTCTGGTACGCTACTGGTTCCAAAACGGAGCCTCCAGCTGTTGCAAAATAATAACTCCCAGTATTGCCGGACAGCCATTGACTGTCCAGGCATGCTGGGAGTTTTGCAACAGCTGGAGGCACCCTGTTTGGGAATCACTGGCGTAGAATACCCCTATGTCCACCCCTATGCAAATCCCTAATTCAGGCCTCAAATGCGCATGGCGCTCTCTCACTTTGGAGCCATGTCGTATTTCAGGGCAACAGTTTTGGGACACATATGGGGTATCGCCGTACTCGGGAGAAATTGCCTTACAAATTTTGGGGGGCTTTTTCTTCTTTAACCCCTTATGAAAAGGTGAAGTTGGGGTCTACACCAGCATGTTAGTGTAAAAAAATAAATTTTTTACACTGACATGCTGGTGTTGCCCTATACTTTTCATTTTCACAAGAGGTAAAAGGGAAAAAAGACCCTCTAAATTTGTAACGCAATTTCTCCTGACTACGGAGATACCCCATATGTGGGCGCAAAGTGCTCTGGGGGCGCACAACAAGGCCCAGAAGGGAGAGTGCACCATGTACATTTGAGGCGATTTGCACAGGGGTGGCTGATTGTTACAGCAGTTCTGACAAACGCAAAACAATAAATATCCACATGTGACCCCATTTTGGAAACTACACCCCTCACGGAATGTAATAAGGGGTGCAGTGAGCATTTACACCCCACTGGCGTATGACAGAGTTTTGGAACAGTGGTCTGTGAAAATGAAAAATAAAATTTTTGATTTGCACAGCCCACTGTTTCAAATATCTGTCAAACGCCAGTGAGGTGTAAATGCTCACTGCACCCCTTATTAAATTCTATGAGGGGTATTGTTTCCAAAATGAGGTCACATGTGGGGGGGGTCCACTGTTCTGGCACCATAGGGGCTTCCTAAATGGGACATGCCCCCCAAAAACCCTTTCAGAAAAACTCACTCTCCAAAATCCCATTGTCGCTCCTTCCCTTCTGAGGCCTCTACTGCGCCCGCCGAACACTTTACATATGCATATGAGGTATTTCCTTACTCGAGAGAAATTGGGTTACAAATTTTAGGGTGATTTCTCTCCTTTTACCCCTTGTAAAAATTATAAAATTGGGTCTACAAGAAAATGCGAGTGTAAAAAATGAAGATTTAGAATTTTCTCCTTCACTTTGCTGCTATTCCTGTGAAACACCTAAAGGGTTAAAACACTTACTGAATGTCATTTTGAATACTTTGGGGGGTGCAGTTTTTATAATGGGGTCATTTATGGGGTATTTCTAATATGAAGATCCTTAAAATCCACTTCCAACCTGAACTGGGCGCTGAAAAATTACGATTTTGAAAATCTTGAGAAAAATTGGAAAATTGCTGCGGAACTTTGAAGCCCTCTGATGTCTTCCAAAAGTAAAAACTTGTCAATTTTTTAATGCAAACACAAAGTAGACATATTGTATATGTGAATCAATATGTAATTTATTTGGAATATCCATTTTCCTTTCAAGCAGAGACTTTCAAAGTTAGAAAAATGCTAAATTTTCAAAATTTTCATGAAATTTTTAGATTTTTTACCAAGAAAGGATGAAAATATCAGTGAAATTTTACCAATAACATAAAGTAGAATATGTCACGAAAAAACAATCTCGGAACCAGAATGATAAGTAAAAGCATTCCAGAGATATTAATGTTTAAAGTGACAGTGGTCAGATTTTCAAAAAATGCCCAGGTCATGAAGGTGAAAATGGGCTGGGTCATGAAGGGGTTAAATGTTGATGGATAGTTCACACTGACACTGATGCCCCCTGAGCCTGCAGGACAGCTTGAATATCTTTGGAACTTGTTTGGGGCTGCTTATCCACCATCCGGACTATCCTGCGTTGGCACCTTTCATAAATTTTTCTCTTCCGTCCACGACATGAGTTGCAAACTTCTTGATAATGTTGGGCACTGTGGACAAAGGCAAATCTAGATCTCTGGAGATGGACTTGTAACCTTGAGATTGTTGATATTTTTCCACTATTTTGTTTCTCAAGTCCTCAGACAGTTCTCTTCTCCCCCTTTCTGTTGTCCATGCTTAGTTTGGCACTCACAGATACACAATGCAAAGACTAAGTGAACTTCTCTCCTTTTTATCTGCTTTCAGGTGTAATTTTTATATTGTCCACACCTGTCACTTGCCCCAGGTGAGTTTAAAGCATCATCACATGCTTGAAACCATCTTATTTTTCCACAATTTTGAAAGGGTGCCAATAATTTTTTCGAGCCCATTTTTGGAGTTTGGTGCATCATGTACAATTTGCTGGTTTTCAATACACACAAAGGAAATAAACGTGTACAGCAAAACATGTGTTACTGCAATCCTTTTCTGTGAGAAATACTTCATTTTCTAGAAAAATTTCAGGGGTGCCAACATTTACTGTATGTTGGCACCCCTGACTGTATGTGATATGCACTTATGAGGGCAGTAGAATGCGCTCCACTAGGCTTAACAGTATTTGTCTAGAACAGCAGGTGTGTACTTTTAACTGTCCTTTCACAGTATCTATGCCCTTGAGAGTTTAACAGGTACAAAATAGTACACCACTTAGATGTAGGTGTTTGGTATGCACTTATGAGGGCAGAAAAATAAAAAAGTATTTGAGTAAAACGCCAGCTGATGATTATTTTTGCCTGGCCTTTCACAGTTTCTAGGCCCTTGACAGATTAACAGGTACAAAATAGTACACTACTTAGATGTAGGTATGTGGTATGCACTTATGAGGGCAGAAAAACACCAACAGTACACAACAGTGCTGCATCACACAGTCGCTTTATACTAAACCCAAAATTGCACTTTCTCTCTCGAAGACTATTAGGAATGGACTGCTGAGTATTATACCATCTACATACTAGTATAACCAACAGACCATTTGTTGTGGAACAAAGACACAGAGTTGCGCTAAAAACCTATTCCTCCCTCCTCTCCTAATGTTTCTCCAACTGAGCCAGCTTGTTCAAACGTATGAGGCAACACACAGCTCTCTGCCCCTTTCTGTAATACAGTGCTGTAGAAAGTGACTGGAAGCTTAATTGCTGCAGTAAAAATTTATTTTCTGTGAAAAACGCACTGCTCTCTGTCCACCAGAACGATGACGTGACTAGGAGGTGAAATGCTGCTGGAAAAAGCTTTTCTGTGTAACACACAGCGCTGTCTGTCCTATCTCTCTGCAATGAAAGGATGAAGTGACTAGCCTGAATATGGCTGCCGATTATATAGGGCTGTGACATCACAGGGGTGACTGGCTGTGATTCAGGGTCATCCCGCCTACCCTTGTTCCCGCCTTCCCAGGATTCCTTTCCTCATGTCATCACATGTGGATCCACCATTTTAGATGCCCTGGAGCCTGGACCGCAGTAAATGGAGTTTAATTAAGCGATTCGCGCAGTAGAATCGCGGTGATATTCGCTTTTGTTGCAAATTGAATTTTTCAGGAAAATCGTAACGAATCCGGATTTGTCAGATTTGATTCGCTCATTTCTAATAGCAACCAATCACATTGCTGTGATTGCTTGCTATCTGTCTGAGCCAAAAATCAGATACAGGTTGATATATATTTGACCATTGTATTCTTGAATCCTCTTACTGCTTGCATATAATAAAAGGCCATTCTCATTTGCCAGGTTTGCCGAGATGCCTTCTACACCGTGATTGACCGGTATGGTGGAGGATTTGTACTTTAGCAAATCAAAGATTGCTGAAGACTGGAACAGCATATCCTTTAAAATAGAAGGAAAATAGCAATGCTTTTCTCGAATGCTGTCTTGTCTGGGGACAGGCTGCTTCATGTTCCTGCAACCATCTGACATCATTATCTACAGGCAGCTGTCATTTCACAGCTGCATCCTTCATGCTGACTGGCAGGAGAGCAGTAGGAGCAGGTCAGTCCATTACATTAGGGGACAAAGTAGTTCTGCACTTGTGATGGTATTGGAAGTAGCTGTGCTCTCCAGTTACTGCTAATCACACCCCTGATGCTAATCCTGCTCCTACTCTGTATACTGACCACTAAGAACATTAGCTTGGTATACTATAGCCATTTTGGGGTTAGTCCATTTGGGGTTAGTTCAAAACGCTGAGCAGCGGAGTACTCCTTTAAAACAGTAGATGAAACTGCATCTTTTTCACCTTTGCATGATATTTCAGGATATACAACAGGATATGTGCAGCAGTGCTATGCAATGCTGATATGATGGTGTTAGTATACTCACTAAATCCTAAAATAGATATATAATTACCTATGCAATTGAACATGTAGGGTGGGACTGAACATTCACACAAACTTTATACAGTGCATTCTGAAAGTCTTCAGACCCTTTAACTTTTTTCACATTTTGTTATTTTCCTGCTTTTGTACTAAAATAAAATATATTTTCCCATCATTCTGCACTCAACGTAAAAACAGATTGTTATAAACCGTTGCTCGTTTATTCAAAAGTAAAAACTAAACTATTACAGTGACATAAGAATTCAGACCCTTTAACTCAGTACTTTGTTGAAGCGCCTTTGGCAGTGATCAAAGCCTCTTGGGTCTGATTTTTTTAAATTTTTGGCCAGTTACGTGGACTGGCTTATTTCCCGTCTTGCAGCAGATACCCACATATCTGTGCGACACCGGAGATTTGATTACTGCCATGGAAGGGATGGAGTGGCAGTCTGATTTTTATTTGGCTTCAATCGATGTCGAGGGCCTGTATACCTGCATCCCTTGGGATGCGGGTGTACAGGCTCTGAGGGAGTTCCTTTCATGTTCCGATAGGTCTCCTGAGTTTGTTGATTTCGTGGTGGAGGCCACTGAACTCATTCTGACTAACTATTTTTCAATTCAATGGTAACTGGTATAAACAAATTAATGGTACGGCGATGGGGACTTCCATCTCCTGTGCTTTTGCAAACATTTTTATAGCTGTGTTCGAACGAAATAACATTTTTACATCTGCTAACCCATTTGTCTGGTACATAAAACCTATATGGCGCTATGTGGACAACATATTTATTGTATGGACTGGATATAAAGTGCAGTTTGAAGAATTTGTCACTTATTTGAATACCGCCAATACGGTAAATATGTTGTTTACTTCACCTTACGGGGATACAGTGCTTGAGTTTCTGGATGTGCAGGTCAGTTTGAAGGATGGAAAATTATCACTTCTGGTTACTGTAAACCCACATCAAAAAATGCCCTCTTACATTATACCTCATCCCACATCTCCAGAACAAAAGATAGCATTCCCTTCAGCCAGATGATCCAAAAAGAATAAATAATGAAGAAGACACTTACCGCAAACAAGTAGCTGATCTGGAAGGTAGACTCCGCAACAGAGGGTATCCGGAAAGAGTATTGGTAGATGCTAGGAAATGAGCAGATAATATTGATTGTAAGACCCTCCTGAATACTCGTCCTATAAAAACCTTCGACAGGTTCACATTTGTATTTGCTAATACACCTATGAACGAGGTTGTAAGAAAAGCAGTAACCAAGAATTAGTTTATTCTACAGCAGGATAAAGATCTGCAGGAGTATACTACAGCAATCCCAATTGTGACATACATTAGAAGCACGACTATTGGTGATTACATCAAAAGAAACAAAAGAAAAAAATGAAAAGAAGAAGAAAACATATTGGCTGTCTGAAGTGAGGCCAATAGGTAATTATGTGAGCGGGTCGTGCTCCTTCTGTGGCCACAATTCTAGGTCCAAAGAATTGAAGTTAGGAGGATAGACAATAAGAGTTAATCAGTTCATAACCTGTAAATCAGACTTTGTGGTATATGCCATATTCTGTGACTCATTCTGTGGTCATTTTTATGTGGGGAAAACTATACGGCCACTATTCCACCGGATAAGGGAGCATTTTAGATCCCTTAAAACCTGAGTAGGAGCCACAAAACTTATTGCCCACGTCATAGAAATACATGGTGGATCCACAAAGTCTGAAATTTGCTGTATTAGAGAGAATTGAAATAACAAATTCTAAAGAAAACAGGCATCAACAATTATTGACCAAAGAACCCAGATGGATATCCAGACTGGATGCCACGGGAGGTCTAGGGTTAAATGAAAGAAATGAGAAAAGTTTCTATTGAAATAAGACGCCTGTTTTACTTGTTTCGCATGTGTAGGTGTTTTTAAGGTTTTCACTATGCACTTTTTTTGTTTGATAGTATAACAATTATTTTATTTTCTGTAATCATGGTGATGTTTTCCCTTACCTTTATAACACACCTGTATACATGAACAAATCAGGGGCCTGTCGAAGCGCTGATTGTGCGATACGGACCGTCGCCCAACCCTCTCCCTCACCCATCTGTTTCTGTCCGCTCTCCCACATATGTTGGAACGGTATCAAGCTAACATGAAATAAAGAAGCTTGCTGTTATTCAAAGACCTGGTAAGTGCTCCATTCTTTCATTTTCTACTATGGATTATGTCTTGGACTCTTATATGTGAGCACCAGGAAAGTCACCTGACTAGAGAAGCATAGCGGTACAGCGAATAGTGAATTAGCAGTGCCATGTTACATCTGTTGTAGATTGTTTAAACTATTACAGTGACATAAGAATTCAGACATCTTTGGCAGTGATCACAGCCTCTTGGCTTCTTGGGTCTGATGCTACATGGTCTGCACACACCGTGACTGGGGATTTTCTGCCATTCTTTTCACTCAAGCTATGTCAGGTTGAAAGAGGACCATCGGTGGACAGTCATTTCTCAGGTCTCTCCATAGATAGTCCATTGGGTTTGTCACACCCAAGGCCTGCGTGAAAGTTCACTCATTTATTTTATGTGTGCATGTGTATTATGTCGGATCCAAGGCCTAAGTGAGAAATCAAATTATTATGTAATTTAACTGTTTACTGTAGAGTTATAGGGGGAGTAATGTAGGTGAATGTCTTTTTACCTCTTTTATTTATACGGTGGAAACTGTACATGTGCCAAATTTATTAAGTTGTGCAGGGCATGTGATTAAATATGGTGCTGGTACACATGTGTGCCAAAATGTGCAACTTTTCACAAATGCCGTCCACAACCAGTTTTATGAGCCTGGAATAGATTTGCGACCAATTGTATGACAAATTGCTAAGTTAAATTCCTGACCACTGCAAAAAGTTAACCAGACTATGGAAGAGCTACACAACTTTAGAAAAAGCTTCTGAAGCAAAAGTCACAATGAGAAGTCTCTAAACAGTAACAAATTTTGAGACAAAGCTGCACCACAAAAACAGGCTAAAAACAATGATAAATTAGCCTATAGTGTTTTGTATAACCTTTTGAGCCAAGGCCGGACATAGGATATCTTTGGCTAAATCATGAAACCATGCCTTACTACTAAGAATGAGATAAAAATACCAGACCTATACCCGTCATGCGTTGGAGACTTTTGAGGTGACTATAACCCTCAAAGATCTCTCACAAGAACTTTTTATGCATTGATAAGTGCCCTGAACTGCTTTGGTACACTCGTTATCTTTTTTGTGTAACCTGTATGTAATTTGTTTCTGTATTATTGTATACAGCAGTGTATACTCTGTTCTTTGCTCCAAATATAAGCTTACTTTTCTAAAGGCATATTGGGTAGAACACATTTACAAAATGGTTAATTTAATGACTTGCTGGAACTACAAACAGGTCCCCAGAGGTCTGGAAGCTTTAACCCTTAAACATTCACAGAGCTGTCTTTAAGCCACTCCTGTATTGTCTCGGCTGTGTGCTTAGGGTCACTGTATTGTTGGAAGGTGAACATTCAGCCCAGTCTGAGGTCCAGAGCACTCTAAATCAGGTCTTCATTAAGAATATCTCTATACTTTGCTCCATTAAAGGGGTTTTCCAGGAATAAAAAAACAGGCCTTTTTTCTTTCAAAGACCTCTTACTGTTTGTCTCCAGTTTGGGTGTGGTTTTGCAGCTCCGTTCCATTGAAGTGAATGGAGCCAAGTTGTAATACCACACCCAAAGTGGAGACAAGGAGGGGGCTGTTTTTGAAAGAAAAAAATGCCTGTTTTTTTATTCCTGGAATACCCCTTTAACCCCTTAAAGACCAATACAAATAAACCTGTACGCCCCTGAAAGGCCAGGCCTGTCGCATCGGGGATGTCTGTCTTTATTAGAGAATAACTCTGGTAACGTTTTGCCAATCACGATAATTCTGACATTGTTTTTTTTGTCACAAGTTGTCCTTCATGTACATAGTAAAAGTAAGCCGATATCATTTGTAGTTTTTTTTTTTACAATGCAAAAAATCATGAAATTTTTGAAAAAATTAAGATTTTTTGCTATTTTAACACTAATAGGTTGCATATATTTATACATACTGACCAAATAGTTTATGAAACTTATACTTTCAGATGTCTACTTTATTTTGACAGCATTTTTTTTAATTAACATTTTAAATTAATTAGAAGCCTAACAATTTAACTTGAAATTTTGAAAATGTGAAAAGTACATCTTTTTTTTATGTGCTGTGCAAGGTTTGCAGAAATTTGAAGGTGGTAGAACATAGGAACACCCCACCAAATGACCCCATTTCAAAAACTAGACCCCTCAAGGTATTCGCTAGGGGGTACAGGAAGTATTTTAACACCAAGTCAGTGTTAAAAATTTGAAATTTGCAATTTTTCACAAATGCATCATTTGTGGGGCATATTTTATATAAATCACTTCTGATATTGCAAGAAATGCACCCTATATTTTATTAAGCTGCTCGGCCCGTGTTTGGAAATACCCCCGCTTAGGCCATATTTGGTTCCTTGGCCGCGTGGTAGGACCCCAAAAGAGAGGAGCCCCCTTTGGCTTTCATGGCATCATTATATGAATAGTCCCCATTCATACTGCGTTTCTGCAGTATAGGTGTCCGTTGTCATGTCAAAAAAGGGATCCAATGTATACTGTACTGTCTCATTCAGAAATAAATGGAGCTGCTACAGTATACGTCAGCATCACTCTTTTTGACGTGATGCTGACGGATACCTCTAACACTCCGGAAACTCAGTATGAATGGGACGCAGTGTAGGGTCACATAGAGCGCATCCGCAGCATATTTCACACACCGCGGATGCCCCCCAGCAGTCACAAGGGTGAGGTCACTGCTGTGGCTGGGTAGCTCAGTCTGTCCGCTCATGACTTCCGGCGGGAAATCCGACACTATTTGTGGACACACAAAGCTACCCAGCCTCAGCAGGGAGCTCATTATTATGACTGTTGGCGTAATATGCTGCGGATGTGCGCTGTGTGATCCTACACATACATTTTTATTTTTCATTATATTTATTTAATAAATGTATTTTTATTTTATTTCTTTATACTTTTTTTTTACACTTTTTTTTTACTTTTTTTATACTTATTGTTGTTACACTTTTATTTATTTTGTATTTTTTTTTTCACTTTTTTTAATGCTTTGGAATACTTAGTATTCCAAAGCATTGCAGATATATGCTGCCTGCTAGTTTAAACTAGCAGGCAGCATATGAGGACTTGCCTCTGGCAATAACCGGGGCAGACCTGAAAAGTCGCATCGGCCGAAAGTACACTGAAATGTCAGACCATGCTGGAGCAGGTTTATATACGATCTAAACCATAGATCCCGAAGTCCATGCACAGAATTTATCAACAGCCGTGCGACTTTTGATAAATTAGGCGCACAATAGTCCGGCCTTACGCTCTGTAGGTTGGTCTATACTGATGCGGAAAATAGACAACTTTGATGGTCTATACTGATGCGGAAAATAGACAACTTTGATAAATCTCCCTCAATGAGTACTTGCTTTCTTTATTCAAACATAATGCAGGTACAAATACTCCACACATCCACAGGTATGGACGCCAACAAGTGGTAACTGGCACTTTAATGGACCCTGCCCACAGTACTGAAGTCACCACTCAAAAGGAATCTGACAGCTGGTTTATGCACAGTTCAGAGCATGGAAAAGAAAGAGTTTAATGAAAGCTTTTGCTTTTTGTACATACAAGTTCTAAATTTTATCAAGCACTCAACGGTAATGCTAAATCATGTGGAAGGCAGCAAGCTGAGGAAGGCAATATGCCGAAACGCGTCCTTCATGTAATGATTTCTACTATAGATCAATAAATCCACATGATTTAGCATTATCGATGAGTGCTGGGTTTCTTATTCCATATACTGGTCTGCTCCCACCTCGTGCTCCACCACCACAGACGGAAGTGCCGGCCAGACTATTACTATACTAAATTTTATCAAGTTATAATGCGGCACTTAAAGAAGTCAATGGGCCTGCACCTTCTTACGCCTCCGATTTCACGTACTGTGTTCGATCAGATCTTTCTCCTGTAGCGATGCTCAGTAAAAGGACGCTGTACTTATGTAGCACTGAACCATAGTGTCTCTTTGCTGCTCTGCACACTCTGTACACACGTCTCTTTCTCTTTGTATTAGAATCATTGACTTCATTATTAACACAGCCATGACAGCTACAATGAATCCCCTGTGTAATGGAGCCTAAAAGATCCTATTTACTTCTAAAAGGTCCTTCCTTTTTTATAGAATTATTTTTTCCCAAAGTAGAAAAATAACATAGCAGACTGCTGTATTCTACCCATCAGAGAGGAATGGAAGCCAACAAAACGGAGACTAGCGGTGTGAATAGAGCCCAAGTTTTCAAAATTAAGATACTGAGATGTTATAAACCCAAAGTCATAATATTTCTGTCAGCTTTATTTCTTTCTGCACGTCCACACACACGGCTGAATGTACAGAAAAGCCAGATCGATTTCTCTTCTGCCACTCAGCTCTAAGACACAGTAGCAGAAGAAAATAATCCATTGTCATTTATAAGGGTGCATGAGTTATGGCGGGAGGAACACCACTCTGCTTCTAAAACCCAGCGTTGAATGAGAAGGATAAATCCTTCTGGAGCACGGAGATGTAAATGTTTAACCTCAGAGCTGTCACACAGAGCATATTAATAGCTTATGCCTGGGCTGAACAAGAACTAAACAAACACAACTGGCACACTGAAAGGTGCAGGAAGAGAGACACTTGGCCTTTCAAATACACTTTGCTGTCAGCAGCCTCACATCAGAAGTAGCTCAAAATTGCTTTCAAAACATTGGAATCCAAGTGGGAGACTCTGATGACTATCACCATTTGTAACAGAGCTCTACTCATATATACATATAATCCATCAGGAGCTCTGTTTATTACATCATTATTAGATGTCAAAACCATTTGAAGTGATTTCATTTGGTCCTGAATGTCAGCATATATTTCACAGCCTGCAGATCTACATTGCTTTGGAAAATAGTAGCGAAAGTAGAAGCGTCATAGGCACTGATAGCCATCGGAACCCGTGGCAAATGACAGACATCACCGATCAGTATGATTCTCGGGTGGGTATAGTGCATGGGGAAAATTCTGGGGGCTGATTTTGGGGGGCTGTATTAGAGCCCTCCGAACCAAAAATGTGTGGGCTCGGACGGTCAGGAGGCTGCTGTGGGTGGGCGCGGGCAGTCAGACGCTATGCCTGCGGGTCCCGCCAATCCCCCACCGCCACGGCAGCCTCAATTAAATAAGTCCGGACTCCAGAGTGACTCGCAGTTAACCCTACCCTCTACTGACAGAGCTTACCACCAGTCACCAGCAGCAGGCAGGCACCTCCAGAAGATCATCATGCTGCTCCTCCCAGTCTTGTCTCCTCCCCCTGCCGCTATTTTGCGGAGCCCGCTGAACCTGCCCTGGAGGATCGTCTGTTCATCGCCACCAGTCCCAGTCTCCATCTTCACCTGCCACCGGGCCCGGGTAAGTCAGAGGGGGCTCGTGCTTAAGTAATGCATGCACACAACACACTGCCACCAAAGTGTGCTGTGCTGCGGGCCTAGCTGGGTATGTGTGTGCAGAGTAGACTGACTATCTGTTGGTGATCCTCCCAGGGCTTCGGCACTGCTATTCACATGGGGGTAAGTGCACTCTTCTACAGACACTGGAATGCAATGCTCTACACATACCCGCATGTGCAAAGCAGGACTCTGCAGTGCAACTGCACACACTGTAATACACATAGGGGTATGTGCAGAGCATTGCACCCTAGTGTCTGTACTATAGACACTAGGGTGCAATGCTCTGCAGTGCACATATCCCCTTGTGTATACAGAGTACAGCCTAGGGTGCGTTGCTCTGCACATACCCCCATGTGTAGAGCAGTGTGTGTACACATTCCTATACAAGTGGGGTATGTGCAGAGCATTACACCCTTGTGTCTGTACATTCCTATGTCAGCAGGAGTGGGCGGGCTTGGACACACATTTTAGCGGGAGCGGGTGGGAGTGAAGCAAACACCCTGCGGGAGTAGGCGGGATTGGTCAAAAAATCATCGGGAGTGGGATTGAAAAAACAGTCCCGCACAGGGCTCTAGTCTGTATTATCTTGCATGGTGATATGGGGACTGTATTATGCAGGGGGGGTATTAATACTTTAGCCTTTACTGAGTTGAACCCCAAATGGGAGCATTATTACGATTTGAGGCTCTATAGATGGGGAAAAGGTGGTGAGGGTGCTTAAAATGTGAGGAACCTAAGATGTTTGCAGAGGTTCTGCAGAGATGAGTCCTGGCTCAATGAGACAGTCATGGCAGTCGGGGCCGGATGAAGAAAAAGATGGAGGAAAGTAAACAACAATCAGAGCAGACGGCACCAGTGAGTCTCTGGATGTAACTGTTTTATTGGTAATATCTTTCTCTGTTTAGGGAGTTTAGTTCACTAGCAGTACAGAGGTAACATTTCATCACCATATAGTGGTTATATACGTTTCTGGTATATCAGTAACAATGTTATAAGATGACTATATATGTACACAATTCTTTTTTTTTTGGAGGTCACAAAAACATTACAAAAAATTGAGATTTAAATTAAGAATAGTCCTTAAAGAGCTTTTTATTATAGGCCATATCATCCAACCCAACTAATATGTGCTTTTTTTTCTTATTTGTTTTTATTTTATGATTTCTCTATTCCCTGTTTATGATTAAGGTGGTGGTCATCTTACCAGAGCTGCTTAAAAACAGCATTTAAAGGGAACCAATCAGCAGATTTGTTTTTGCCCCCAGGGATGGTGAAGATATTCAGTTATAAAGTCCCCCCCAGCCCCGCAAGTAGTCCCTTGGGCGGGGACTTATACTTTTCGGCACCCGTTGCTTCCCATTTCTCCGTCGTGGCCCCGCCCCCGTCAGTTTGATTGACGGCTTGGGTCATTGCTCTGGTCCCTAAGCAGACGGAGCAGAGCGGTGACACAAGCCATCAATCAAGACGAGGGGACGGGACCATGGCCAGAGCGACGGTGCTGGTAAGTATAAGTCCCCACCCAGGGGACTACTTGCGGGGCTGGGGGGGACTTTATAACTTAATATTGTCACCGTTCCTGGGGGCACAAAGGTCCCCCGGGGATGGTGAGGATAATAAGGATTTTAGCTTATATAATGCATTGTCAAGGGTTATATATGCTAAAATCTGCTGACTGGTTTAAAGAAATGCTTTACAGCAACGACATGGACCACGGGTCTGGAGTCACTGACTTATATGGGACAGTGTACTACTTGTGAACATAGGAAGTCATTGTGCAGGGTAGGGAAGGAAATGAGCTGTGACTATCATAGGGGACATGTGCAAAAGCTTATGTTGTGAAATGTTACTGGTGTATTACCCCTTAGATAGTATGAGGTTACGACACATAGCTATGGCCTGGATTTATCAATCTGCTTCAAACCAAAACTGTTGACTTTTGCCTATAACAACCAATCACAGCTCAGCTTTTATATCTTACTCTGGTAAAATGAATGCTGAGCTGTGATTGGTTCTTATGTGCAAAGCCCGACCGTTTCGGTTATGGGCAGATTAATAAATCTGTGCCACAGGAGCTGACCGCATGAGACATTGGGACTGCCTGCAGCCTGAATCACAGAATCTGAGCTCTGTATATGTCATTTGGGTACTGAGAGGGATTGGCCGCATTCTTCCTAAACAGTGCTACATCTGTCCCCAGTTGCTTTGTGCTATTACTGCTTGGCATCATTCACTAAGCTGCAATACCAGACACATCCCATGGACAGGTGTGGCACTGTTTCTGGAAACAATATATTTATTTTTATCTAGTATAACCCTTTGAGGAATATAACTGCCTGAATATCACTCTAGGTTAGATCTGTTATTATTTTCAGGGGGATTAATTAACAAGTAATATTTTAGCAGCTTGTAAGTATGACAGAATTAATCAGCACTTTTGTAGTATTTAATGTAGATTTTATGTGATTATGGAGGTAAAATATTTCTGGCACTGTAGAATCTGAGTAGAAGTGATCTCAGGTTTGCAGTTAATAAAGTCTCTGTAAACAACCCTATAATATAAAATATAGCGTACATACTGTAATTGATGCCATCTGTGTTAAGATTCTAGATTATTGGATACATTCATCATTTTTCTTCATCATTGTATTCTGGCACTTTGTCATCTGTGATAGAGGGAAGGCTTTGAATAGTAAAAACCAATAAAAAAAAAATTTATAGTTATAATATAATATTGTTTGGTGCAACTGTAGATTATTTTTTCTGGTTGAATTATTGATTATATAATCTTAAGTAAATACTGTTCAATTCTTTCCTATATTTAACTCCTTCATTACTGCCCAATATAAATATACTCCAGCAGTCAGGTAAGTTAGTATGGAGCAGGCTGAAGAGCTGAACCTGTTCCGTACATAGTGGATGCCAATTGCTATCTTCATATCACTCTCCTTTAAAAGAAGAGAACTATCATGCAGTAAAATTTATCCCCCATCCAAAGGATAGGGGATAAGTACCTTATTGTGGAGGGGCCAACCACCGAAACCTAGATAGACCTGGGGTCAGATCCCCCGCGACCAGACACTTATCCCCTATGCTTTGGGTAGGGGATAAGTTTTCCTGCATGATAGTTCTCCTTTAAAGACCAACATCAGCGATCCCATTGATGCAGTTAATTTTACCCCTAAATCAAAAGCGATCATGGCATTTAGACTTCTAATCGACATCCCTGTAGTGTAAGAAGTGCAGATGGGTTTCCAGGCAGCTGGAGGCATTCCATGTTAATTCTAGTAATATAGCCTGCCAAAGCTTAGCTGTACTAGTAGAGTAGCATTGATTTGAGCATTATAAGCAATCAAATCATTGCTTGTAAAATTCCACTAGGGGGCTTAAAAAGTGTGAAAAATGTGGGTGGACAAGGAGGGCTCTATTTAGGCTCCTGGCTTGTCATTCATCCTGCTGTGTGAGCCAGGAGGGTGTCACAGAGCCTCAGTGCACAGAGCCCTGCTTGACCTCCGTGTACAGAGCCCTGCTTGACCTCCGTGTACAGAGCCCTGCTTGACCTCAGTGTACAGAGCCCTGCTTGTCCTCACTGTACAGAGCCCTCCTTGTCCTCAGTGCACAGGGCCCTGCTTGTCCTCAGTGCACAGGGCCCTGCTTGTCCTCAGTGTACAGAGCCCTGCTTGACCTCAGTGTACAGAGCCCTGCTTGACCTCAGTGTACAGAGCCCTGCTTGACCTCAGTGTACAGAGCCCTGCTTGACCTCAGCGTACAGAGCCCTGCTTGACCTCAGCGCACAGGGCCCTGCTTGTCCTCAGCGCACAGGGCCCTGCTTGTCCTCAGCGCACAGAGGCCTGCTTGTCCTCAGCGCACAGAGGCCTGCTTGTCCTCAGCGCACAGAGGCCTGCTTGTCCTCAGCGCACAGAGGCCTGCTTGTCCTCAGCGCACAGAGGCCTGCTTGTCCTCAGCGCACAGAGCCCTGCTTGTCCTCAGCGCACAGAGCCCTGCTTGTCCTCAGCGCACAGAGCCCTGCTTGTCCTCAGCGCACAGAGCCCTGCTTGTCCTCAGCGCACAGAGCCCTGCTTGAGGGGGTGTAGGGCAAAAATATACACATTTTTAACTAATGTATATTACAGATATACATATAATTGTATTATCTACATTTTATTGAAAGTTTTTGTTAACGACAGATACACTTTAAAAGTAATCAAAAAGTTCTACCTATCCCAAAATGGTAGTAGTATAAACAACAGACCACTGTGCCCAAAATGAACCCTCAGACAGAAAAATACAAAAGTTATATGGGTCAGATCAGGGCAATTTTAAGGTTTTTTTTTTTTTATTCTTTAAAGTGTACCTGTAGTTAACAAAAACATTTTATATAATGTAGATAACATCGTAATATTTGTATTTGTAATATAGATTTGTTAAAAATGTGTATATTTTTGTCCCTGCAGCTATTGCCTGTGTGTCTCTGTGAGGAGTCCAAATACAAGAAGTGTGGGTACACAGGCAGGGCCTTGTGCACTGAGGGCAAGCAGGGACCTGTTCACTGAGAACAAGCAGGGACCTGTACACTGAGGACAAGCAGGGACCTGTACACTGAGGACAAGCAGAGCTCTGTGCACTGAGGACAAACAGGGCTCTGTGCACTGAGGACAAACAGGGCTCTGTGCACTGAGGACAAGCAGGGCTCTGTACACTGAGGACAAGCAGGGCTCTGTACACTGAGGACAAGCAGGGCTCTGTGCACTGAGGACAAGCAGGGCTCTGTACACTGAGGACAAGTAGGGCTCTGTGCACTGAGGACAAGCAGGGCTCTGTACACTGAGGACAAGCAGGGCTCTGTGCAAGTAGGCCATGCAGGGCTCTGTGCAAGTAGGCCAAGCAGGGCTCTGTGCACGAAGGACAAGCAGGGCTCTGTGCACGTAGGACAAGCAGGGCTCTGTACACTGAGGAAAAGGACAAGCAGGGCTATGTGCAATGAGGCTCTGTGACACAAAGCAGGATGATTGACCAGCCAGGACCTGCACAGAGCTCTGCTTATCCTGTACTCACTTCCTGTATCTGGTCTCCTCACAGAGACACACTGGCAATAGCTGCAGGGACAGCATTTTTTCAATAAAAATTATACACATTTTTTAACCAATGTATATTACAAATATACATATAATGGAATTATTTACATTATAAAAAAAAAGTTTTGTTTATGACGGGTACACTTTAACCCCTTAAAGGGGTACTCCGCTGCTCAGCATTTGGAACAAACTGTTCAGAATGCTGGAGCCGACGCCGGGAGCTTGTGACGTCTTAGCCCCGTCCCCTCATGACATCACACCCCACCCCATCAATGCAAGCTTATGGGAGGGGGCGTGATGGCTCGCCTTCTAAAAATCATAACTCCATAATTTTCATCCATAGACCCATATGAGGGCTAGTTTTTTATGTGACAAGTTGTACATTATTATTTATGTGGGGAAATTGGAAAAAAACGCAATTTAGCACATTTTGGAAGGTTTTGTTTTTACGCTGTATACTTTATGGTAACAATGACATGTTTTCATTATTCTGTGGGTCAGTATGATTAAAATGCTACCCATGATTACATACTTTTTCTATTATTGTAATGCTTTAAAAAAAATCTCAAACTTTTGAAACAAAATTAGTATGTTTAAAATTGCCCGATTTTGACCACCTATAACTTTCTCATTTTACCGAATAGGGTGCTGTATGAGGGTTAATTTTTTTGCGCCATGATCTGTAGTTCTTATTGGTACCACTTTGCTTATATTTAACTTTTTAATTACTTTTGATAAATTTTTTTAAAAATAAAATGTGACAAAAAGCAGCAATTTTGTTTTTTTATTTTTATTATTATTATATTTTGAGGGTTCGGACATTTACGCATGCGGTGATACCAAATATGTTTTTTGTTTTTTTACGCTTTTTTGGAATAAAATAGGAAAAAGGGGCCATTTAAATTTTTATTTGACTTTTTTTTGCTATTTTTGTTTTACACTTTTATAGTTCCCATGGGGGACTATTTATAGCAATCATTAGATTGCATATACTGAACAATGCAATGCATAGGCATAGCACCAATAAGTATTATCAGCAATCTTCTTCTCTGCTCTGCTCGATGTCAGACCAGAGGAGAACACCCGGGATGACGGCCAGTAAGGGGACCTCCGGCCACCATGTTGTATGACCGGAACACTGCGGCAGCGCCACGGGCGATTTGATCATTTATTTAAATGCCTGCCTTGCCGCAGATGCAGTGATCTGTAGTGATCACGGCATCTGAGGGGTTAATGGCGGACATCAGCACGATTGCTGATGTCTGCCATTACCTGCGGGTCCCTGGCTGCTGACAGCAGCCGGGACCTGCGTGCATGATGCGAGCACAGGTCCGATGCCCACGTCATGTAAAGGACATAAAAGTGCGTCTTGGTGCGTTAAGTACCAACACATCAGGACGTACATTTATGTCCATTGTCCTTAAGGGGTTAATAGTAGTAAAATATAAGCATTATAATTGATATAGCATGAAGGTAATATGTGTTACTGTGAAGTGCTCTGCATAAAGACTGCAGTTTTTTTTCTAAATAATTGAACAGGGCCACCAATAATAAATCTGTAGCAAGGGCCTTGCTCGGATTCCAGCTTTTAATACTTTTTATATGATTTTTATCATTAATAAAAAACACGTGATTATAGAGCTACATCCCATTCTGTTATAATTTTAATTTCTTAATTTTCTCTGCACCTTGAGATCTGAATTTCAGCTATTTTTTGTTAATTGTAAGAATACACACCTTTTTCAAGATGACCATATGCTGTTCCAGGTTTGTCAGATTTGAAGGAGAGGCGCTACATTGTGGCTCAGTGCACCACATTTAGGTGCACCATCTGACAAAAGCAGGTCAGGTTCCCAACAGTAAGTCCGGGCCATTGCAAGCGATTGTGTATATCCAACTTGTGGGAAACTCGTCTACAATGTTGATCTTGTCAGGAACCTATCCCTAATGTGCCCTGTTACATCTATTAGAGGCCTCTTATAGCATATGGACACATATCAAATGACCCCTTAACAGCATGAGGTATACATAACAACAGGTAATATAGAATACATAGAACATAGGCAAAAGATGCTGGGCATCTCTCCCAATGTTTGATGCTGAAAGTAGTTCAGGGTAAAGGGTGAATAAATGATTATCATATAAAGAAGGAAAAACTCATTTCTGAGGATACCCTTGAATTTACATTACGGAACATTCCCAGTCTCCTGTAACTAAGCCAAGATCTGATGATGACTATGTACCAAATGGTCTCTTAAGAGCCACCCATACAGAATATGATACTCAGGTGGTCTGTGACAGTTCCGAACGCCGGAGCCGGTGTCAGGAGCTTGTGATGTCATAGCCCCACCCGCTCATTACATAACACCCCGCCCCCGTGACAGTCTGAACAAGGGCAGATGGTGACATATAAGTTAAAGAATAAGTATAGACCAATGCACAAATGTAAACATACCATAAGTAAAGTGCATCAAAGTAGTGCACAAGTCAATAAAGTGCAAAAGTCCAATAGAATCCAGTGCCAAGTAGGTACAATAAATCTTACTCAGGGGTTGGCTTGTCCTGGGTAAAATTTATTGTACCTACTTGGCACTGGATTCTATTGGACTTTTGCACTTTATTGACTTGTGCACTACTTTGATGCACTTTACTTATTGTATGTTTACATTTGTGCATTGGTCAATACTTATTCTTTAACTTATGTCCAAACTCACAAATGCTTTTTAGGCTAAATGGCCCTTGTGCCATACTGCCTTTTTTATGTCTTTTAACCTATACTTGTTTAATAAAGATATACTCTTTTCATTATTTTTCTCTTTGCTGGTATCTTTTCTTTTGGGGTATCTTGAGATGGTCAGTAGTTACCTACTTTTGGCCATATAATGTTTCATAGACTATGTTTTGCAGCCAATGATAAGATTATGGCCATGCAATGGTACTATATGTTATTGTTTCCATAGAGTAGTCATAAATAATTATCCCTACAGACAATGATTAAAAGTTTCACTGAATCTCTATCCTTGTATATTGTTTAGTTTTTCAATGTAAAAAGCTTCCATCCTCTGTGCTGATTTTATGCATTAAACTCAGTAATAAAATGTATGGACAAAGTTCCAAGGCCTCCCCCCTAATGGTGGCTTCAGGAATCCAGAATCATTAAACTGTATGTCTATGTAGAATTGGAGCCCTACAGATATGTCCTTTCTTCGTCACTCAACTTATCCCAAAATATGTGTCATGAGTTTAGAGAAAAAAAACTTGATGTCAGAAGCATACAAGCTACATGTGTCTGTATGTGGCCACCCAATGGTTGTGATGTGGACTGCGTCCTTTTGCGGTCTTTGCTAGCATGTCATGACATTATAGTGAGTTTGTGTCATAACAAAACTCACAAGATAAGGGTCAACATATCCGGAGCGTGATGAGGACGGGTGAGTAGCCTCCCCCCCCATGCAGGAGATCGAGGGGTGCCCCAGCGGTCTAACTCTAAGCGAATAGAAACTTATCCCATATACTGTGCCCCAACCACAGTGCCTCTTGTGACCTGTGTTTTTATGCGGTCAAGGAACTTGACTTTTAGTATTCTAATAATTTACAGTAAAGGGTACATTGCTATATTTTTACATGAGTGTAACAAGCAAAGTAGCCAACCTGAAAGATAAGATGTCTTGTTGCCACAAAAAGTTGATGCGAAGTTGGTGAATTACTTTTGAAGTTCTGCTATATGACCCTATGATTATAAGTTACATCCATATATATATATATATATATATATATATATATATATATATATTTACAAATTAGGACCAAAAGCTAATTCCCTCCTCCTATACTTTTGTTAGTCTATAAAACGTAATAGTAGATGTTTTTACATATCCAAGACAAACATTGCCCTGGAGCCATAGATTTCAATCCAGCAGAAGAGCATCTACATATAGTAGAGTACAGTATGTTTTTCTGTGTTCCTGAAGGTTTTATCCTACACTCTAAAAATATACTGAAGTTCACTGGGCCAAGCATACGTGTCTAGATAAGGAACCATGTCCCCACACATTGTCTGCCCAGCTCTGCCAAATATCTGGTGCTATATAAATACAAGATAACACCTAAATAACAATATTTAAACTTGTTCAGTCGTAGAAATCATTTATGCATTCTTTCCTTTTCCACTTTTATCTCTGAAGGATTTACTGTAAAACCATTTAAATCAGGAAAAGAACACCAAGCTTGAATAAAATGAAAACAGGACAAAAAGAACCTTCTCCATATCATGGTATTTAAAGCCCTGCGGGATGATTTTTCAATCGGCAGCCATTTTGACACATGCTACAACATGTTACTAAATAACATTTTGTTCTAGTAACAGATTGTTTTGATTCTCCAACAATTCTAAGTCGAGAGTTTATTTATATGACACACACAGATGTATCTTGGGGTGCAGAAGGAATGTGAATATAAACCACAATGCCTCACTCCCTGAGGTAGCTTCCTTTTAGTTTCCTTGTTTCATCGCAGATGAAAGCTTGAGCAACGCTATACTGTTTATTTTATTGTCTGAAGGAAGGAATCTGACATATACCGCCACCTCCATCATTTAAAGATACACATACTGGACATTAATTGCTTATTCTGAAATGTAAAAGCATCTTCAGACAAGAGTACATGTCAATGACCTTTGCCTGACATTAGAGACAGAGGAAATGAGGCATACATATCTACAGTCTCCACGCCAAATAACATCACCACTGCACAAAGAAATGCAACGCAACCAATAGACGCACAAAGAACTGCTTCATAACTGTTTGCTTTGGCATTTTATTTTTAGCTTTATAAACTACCATATTCTTCGCCCTATAGGACGCACCGGCATATAAGACGCACCCTATTTTAAAGGTACAAAATCTAGAAAAAAAAGATTCTGCACCCAACAGTGATCTTCAACCTGCGTACCTCCAGATGTTGCAAAATTACAACTCCCAGCATGCCCGGAGAGCCAACATCTGGAGGTCCGCAGGTTGAAGACCACTAGATAGGAAGTAGTACTCACCTGTCCCCGCCGCTCTGGACCCGTCACCGCTGCCCTGGATGTCGCTCCATCGCTGTCGCCGCGTCCCCGTGGTGTCCCCGATGCTCCGGACGTCTTCTTCCCTGGGATCCACGCTCTCCGTTGCTGTCATCACGTCGTTACGCACGCCGCTCCTATTGGATGAGGGGACGGCGTGCGTGACGTCGAAGGAGAGCGCCGGCCATGCAGGGGATCCCGGCACTGAGCAGACACCGAGGAGGCAGGTAAGGTCCCTCCCGGTGTCCTGTAAGCTGTTTGGGACGCCGCGATTTCACCGCGGCGGTCCCGAACAGCCCGACTGAACAGCCGGGTTAGTGTTATTTTCGCTTCAGACGTGGCGGTCAGCTTTGATGGCCGCGTCTGAAGGTTTAATACAGGGTATCACCGTGATTGGTGATGTCCTGTATTAGCCGCGGGTCCCGGCCGTTGATGGCTGCAGGTACTCGCCGTATAAGACGCACCAACTTCCCCCCCCCCCCCCCCCCCCAGTTTTGGGGAAGAAAAAGTGCGTCTTATACAGCGAAAAATACGTTTTTTTTTTTTTTTTTTTTTGTAGTAATTGCCTAAACCAATGTTGTTATCAGAATAAATTCGTAATACGGAGCTTGCCCAAAGTAGCCATCTGCTGGTTGTTGCTGAATATTTACAGTACTCCATAACATGCAAATGGAATACGGAGTATAGAGTCCTTTTCAAAGAGGAGCAATTATGTATTGTTCACTAGACTATATGTTCACGCAATGTAATTTCAAGGTATATTTTATTATAAAAAGGCATCCGTACAATCACAGAAAATCTCTGTCCGTATTTACAAAATTAATGTACTCTGTATGTCTATGGAAAAGCGGTTGTCTGTGCATCCGGTATCTTAAACAAACCATTTTATTTTTTCCATCCTCGTTAATAAGTGACATGTTTTTCTCCGAATTTTAAAGAAAAAAAATATAGAGAGCTGCTTCCAGGGACCAAATCTCTAGAATGTAAAGTGTGTAGCAGTTCAATATTACCCTATGTCATTATTATCTACCTTATGCTGTAGAAGTACATTTGTCATTCCCTTCCCTTTTTCCTTTTTTCTTTTTTCCTTTTTTGTTGTTTTCCTTTATTATTATTATTTTGAGTTAAGGCTGTTGTGGCCTCTGTTACTGATTATACTAAACTGATATATTTGTACTTTGATTTCGTGCAACAATAAAGCTTCATGGTTTGATTATTAAAGTGAGAGCACATTGTGCACGTAAATTCAATAAAGTTCTTAGCTGGGAATGTTCTGTATAATAATTGTCTTCTTATTCCTTGAAAAGTCAAACCTATGCAGCAAAACAGCATCGAAACCATTGTGTAACTTAAAGGGGTACTCCGCTGCTCAGCATTTGGAACAAACTGTTTCGAGCGCTGGAGCTGGCGCCGGGAGCTCGTGGTGTCATAGCCCCACCCCCTCATTCTGTCACGCCCCACCCCCTCAATACAAGTCTATTGGAGGGGGCGTGGCATCATGAGGGGGCGTGGCTATAACGTCACAAGCTCCCATCACCTGCTCCAGCGTTTGGAACAGTTTCTTCCAAAAGCTTAGCAGCAGAGTACCCATTTAAATAGATTCTATTTTCATATTTAATATAATGGGAGTTACTTTGCACCAGAATATAGCTAGACGTCTCTGATTTGCCGGCCACTCCCACAAATGGGTCATGTTGACACCAGTTCTTAGCATTTTAACATGAATCAATGTGTGATAAATTTCCCCTTTAAAGCAGGTCATTAGAGATAAAACATTGTTATTCCACAATCACATGAAGACATTGATAATGAATACTGCTGCCACCATTATTATTCCCTTGGTAGTAATGTAGGGAAAACAACATCAATTCCTCTTTTAAGCAAGAACCTATTATTCCCTTGGTTTCATGCTGTACATAAATCGAGGCTTTTATTTGCACTGAATAATGCAGCCTCTATTAGGAGCATTTACATTATATGCTATCTGTGATGTAGCGGCATTATTAGGGTGAAGTAGGGTGCACATAATTGAAACAAGATGCTGTAAGTATTAATATTTTATGATCTTTCAGAAATAATGAACCGAAAGGTTAATGCCCCCTAAAAACGCAGCCTGTTCAGGAGGAGGATTCATTAACAATAAAGGGATTTGTTTACTTCAAGATGGAAGCTAGTCTCATAATGGTTCCATATGTGGCACATTACAGGCACATAAGAGTAATGTTTGCAGCCCTTACAATACATTAGGGGGTTATTACTAGATATTCAAGCTCACAATATCTTGCAAATTCAGACGGTATTCTAGAAACTTGTATTTTCTTAGATAATTACACAAATCTGTCGTTTTCTAAGAGGACATAAAGAGAAAACATGCAATTGTGCTGGATATGTTCAGACCTGGGGCTAAAAAGCTGCCATGACACCATATTTATGTAGCAATAAAAGAAATCGCTACTAGCTTTGATGTGCTGTCTTTCTTTTGACAATACAAAATCACAGCTAGTAAAAAAAAAATACATCTACCGTCCTATACTGTATCACCGAGAACCTAAAAACAAGGTCCTTCTAAAGAACTGCAGGGCGCATAGATATACCTATACATTCTGGGTGTGACTATTAGATAGTAATATTATTCACTAAAAAGGAAAGACTTGTAAAGTATGAAATGAGTAATAAAGAGGGTCCAGTGGGACAACAAACTACTCGCCTATACATGAAAACAACCACCAAAAAAGGACCATATCATACAATTTATGGAATCTTTATTTCATATCAATATACAATAATAAAGAAAAAACTGTACAAGAACACAAGGGGTATAGAGAGTAAAGGTGGGTACTGGGATACTTAAGGACACTGTATCTGTATACCCATATGCATGTACAAAAACACATCACTTCCGCCCACAGCGCCATCCTTCTCCCTCGCTCTTCTCACGTCTGTTCCTATACTCTTATTGGTTACCCTGTGTATTTAAAACTGTCGGAGGTGTGGTGGGTAACATAGGCAAGGGGCATTTCACTTGTACTCTGCAAGTACTCTGGATGTAGGTTTTCCAAGGTTACTTTTTTGTTATTTGGTGCACTAGTCACTTAACTTTTGCCTAATAATTGGGTATATTTTCAGCTTCCATATCTGATAGTACTGTAACTTCTTAATAGGATATGTTTATCCTATTTACCCAATTATCAATGTGTTGTCTCTTTGTTTACTCTGATGCGTTTTTGTACATGCATATGAGCATACAGATACTGTGCCCTTGAGTACCTCCATCCTCAGTACCCACCTTTTTTCTCTATACCCCAGTTGTTTTTATTTATGATATGGTTCTTTTTGGTGGTTGTTTTTATGTATAGGCGAATATTATATTATAATGCTTATTGCCTGCATCTCGTGCTCCAGGCTACTGAAGACTTTGGTGTCCATTGCTTCTATTTATTTTCTTGCAGCAATGACATTCCTGGGTGCCCTGAAGCCAAAAAATGGTTGCAGATTGTTACATCATCAGGGTAGCATTGAGCTGAAATGCTACTTAGTGCCTATGGGTGTTTACCACTGCTCAGTTCTTAATAGGTGACTCCTTGGCTATATAAGCTCTCATTAGCATATTGGTCACTGAAACTAACAACACTGATAGCTAGGAAAAAGTACAAAAAATACAAGTGCCGCAATCCACATGGATTTTGACAGCTCAAGTTTTTATTATGATGCCACAGGTTCTAACCCTAATTTTATACCCATCTCTGTATTTTTATTATTTTTTTCAAAATTAACCAAAACATAGGTACTGTATTGTGTTTTTAAAATGGTTATCCAGAGTTCAGCTTTTTTTTTTTTTTTTTAAAGGGCTCCTTTTGGAGCAAACATCTTGTGACATTCACATACTGTACACCAGGTATCATGGTTCTTAAGTCCAGATTACGGCACTTGACTGATGAGGTGGTTGTTTGGCTGCCGTGGTCACACTGGGTTGCTAAAATGATTTTTTATTTTATGCATTAAAAATATGTAAAACCTGAATAACCCCTTTAAGAATATGACTCCTATCTATTGGCTCTTAACCACCAGTTATGTAGTTTTAGGATTTCATACCACCTCATTTGTCTACTGATTATTAGATATGTAAATGATGACTGTATTACATCAGTTTTTAAGCATTTATTACATTCCCAAAGTCTACCAAACATAGCTCTATGCAAACAGATGGGAAATAAAACTTAAACTGGGTCATAGCAACGATTATATATTTTATCCAAAAGAGTTACGAAATAAAATATTTTCTGAATTGTGGAACTACCTCTGATAAAGTGATGAATATGAGCAGATCTCTAGAGGGTCATTTGATTAACTTGTTGAACGATGTTCACTATTGAGCCAATAGCAAACTTTTTTCTAAATAAATCCTCAAATACCTTATTGCTTAACAAAATAGTACTTTTAAGGGATCAGACACCAATTGTGAGGCAAAGACAGGAATAGCGGTCGGGTATTTATATATTTCTGTGAGATTTTTTCTTTATGTCTTTGGGACTCAAGAAATTTCATATCTCATCCAAGGAAAGCTGGGCGAGATGTGTGAAATTTGGGATAGTTGGCTATCCTTTAGCAAGACATAGATTGCTAGGAACTTTGGAAGGTCCTGTTCCTGAGCCTGGATTTTATAGAATGACAGGTAGGTTAGTAGTGGGGCCTGTCATTCCCTTCCTGGCCAGCCCAGGTGCTGGAGGTCACTCATTAGTGATTTAGAACTGTAAGTGCACTATGGGGCTGTGAGAGAACAGAACCCTTTTGAAGAGATCGTGATACAGAGGTTTGCTAGCCCTTATAGGACATTGAATGTCATGTGAGGTAACACGGTTATTGTTGGGGTGGCAAGTAGTAACCCACCTGTATAGTGAAGGCATGTTAATACATGTAGCTACTGCTAAGATGAACAGTAAATGTTTTATTTTGTTCCTGTGTGAATATTTTGGCTTTTTGTGTTTTTTTTTATTTTTATTAAGGAGCAGGAGAAGCTCTGGTTTTAAACCCCTTTCCAGGTTGAGTGTGGTTTTACTAATTGCCTCCCTTCACTTCAAATGAACTGAGCTGTAGAACCACACCCAAGCTGGAGACAGACGAGAAGCGGTTTTTAAAAGAAAGTAGCTCTGTTTTTTTTATTTCTGGACAACATATTTTTTTTAATCAACTGGTGCCAGAAAGTTAAACAGATGTGTAAATGACTTCTATAAAAAAAAAAAAAAAAAATCTTAATCCTTCTTCCAGTACTTATCAGCTGCTGTATGGTCTACAGGAAGTTCTTTTCTTTTTGAATTTTCTTTCTGCCTGACCACAGTGCTCTCTGCTGACACCTCTGTCTATTTTTGGAACTGTCCAGAGTATGAGCAAATCCCCACAGAAAGCCTCTCCTGCTCTGGACAGTTCAATGTTTTAAGAGCAACCTGATGACCCATCTCTTCGAGCAAGCCAACAACCCTCAATAATCCTGCTGTCTCTGAGCTATGAATGGCTACTTCCTCACCCTCTCACAGATGACCAGCTGTTCCCCTCAACTACTGTTTCCTTCCTCCTCCCCCTATAGATTGTAAGCCTTTGCAGACAGGGTCCGCTACCCCTCTATGTCAGTCAAGTTCATCTGTGTAACATTCATTGTTCCTACATTAGTGTTACGTACTTTTACCCTTATCATATGTAAAGTGCCCTGGAATCAAGGACGCTATATAAATATATAATAATAAGAAGAAAGCACTTTTGTAGATTATATAGTTGTTCCCGCCACTGAATATTCAGGGCCTGTTTTGGCAGTCCCACATGTTTTTTGCAGGGACATATTAGGACAAAGATGACTCCAGTTGCATTACAAGAGAGATGTTTTTTTTTTATTTGAAAGAAGATGTTTCCCTCAGAATTGGTAATATTAATGATGTATTGTCTCATCATATTTCCAAGTAAGACAGATCTTACATTTGCTACAAGGTACAGAACCGGCTGTTTCCCCTTAGACAAAAAAAAAAAAAAATAATCTTCCTTTCATATTTTTTTATTGACCTTAACAGCTTGAGCTAATTTGGCCCCTAGGGATTTTGCATTACAGTATATATAAATGTTGGGCTGGGCAGTAGTGACTTTCCAACAATGACTGGCCAATACTTTTTAACAATTTTTCTTAATATACGAATTGGACTATGATAGTCGAAGATAATAGGATCATTTATAATGTTCTTCATATTTATTCTTTTTAGGGTTTTATCTCCTTATCCTTAGACATCAGGAGATTCTCTCTCACTTGTACCTGTTTCTTGCTCAGTTCCACCTTTTCCCTATCATTTTCCTATGCAATAAACTGTTGTTCAAATCTGTCTGCCTCCTCGCCATAGTCTTCCATTTGTGTGAAATTTTTTCACCCAGGTAGGAATTGCCCCTTAGGAATGTTATGTATTCATATAGGGAGGTGACAACTATTGATTTAAATAAAGCTTTTAGAGTCTACTTCTCTATCATAGCTTTAGTTAAAAGTTGCTTGTTGTCTATAATTATTTTAAAGTCTAGGAAGTTCATTTTTTGGAAGTTCCCCATTTGCTCACAACCAAGAGTGAAGGATAGGTGGTAATTGTTGCATTGGACTTCTGCCACAAAATCTGTTATATGGCTATAATTGCAATCCCAAATGAACGTATATTTACGTCCACTGCCGACTCCTGCTGTATGACGTTATCACCAACCGGGACCACAGCTAATGCCCGTCATCACCGATCGGGCTGATGTCTGGCATTAACCCTTTAGAATCCATCATCAAAGTTCATTGCAGCATTTAAAAGCCATAAATCCCATTCCCGACTAGCTCAGTGGGCTGATTGGGACTGCTGCAGTGAAACCGCTGCATCCCAATCAGCTTAGACGACAGCGGGAGGTCTCTTACCTTCCTTCCTGCCGTACGATCGGTGCTCCAACCTTGCAGTCAGCTATGCCAGGCTGAAGCATTGGAGCACCGATAACACTGATCAATGCTCTCCTATGGAGAAGCATTGATCAGTATATGCAATCTAAAGACTGCATGTTATAGCCCCCTATGGGGACTAAAAAAAAGTGTAAAAAAAAGTAATAAATATGCATTAACCCCTTCCCTAATAAAAGTTTTAATCACCCCCCTTTTTCCATTTTTAAATAAAAAAATTATAAAATAAAAACATGTGGTATCGCCGTATGTGTAAATGTATGAACTATTAAACTATAATGTTAATTGAACCACATGGTCAACAATGCAAGTGAAAAAAAACAATTCCAAAGTCCAGAAATGCGTATTTTTGGTAACTTCATATACTAGAAAAAAAATGAATAAAACGCAATCAAAAAGTGCCATCAAAACAAAAATGGTCCCAATAAAAACTACAGATCACAAAGAGTCCTCATACATCCCTACATGTGGAAAAATAAAAAAAAGTTATAGGGGTCATAAGTGGACAATTTTAAGTATACAAATTTTTGTACAAAAAGTTAGACTTTTTTTTAAAGTAGTAAAATAAAACAAAACCTATATAAATTGGGTATCATTTTAACCGTATGGTCCTACAGAATAAAGATAATGGTCCACATTTATCATAGTCTTTAGACTGTTTTTGTGTCTAAAAAGGGGCAAAAAAAGGAGCAAGCAGGTTTTTTTGCGCCTTTTTGTTTACAAATTTCTGCTGATTTTGAGTTGCAATCCACTGATTTTGGCAATACACATGATATGGAAGGATTTGATCAACTGCACCTTTTTGTGAAAAGGTGCAAAAAAGGCGCAAAGCCACTGAAAAGTCTCTAAAACTACACCAGCCCAGGCTTGGTGTAGCTTTTTGGTGTATGTGAAGACAGAAATTTCAGAAAATGTGACCTGCACAAAATTTATCAAATGCTCTTTGACCATTTAATAAATTTGGTGCTCCTACACATTACCAGCACACAAAAAAAAGGTGTAAAAAAATGCTTCACTTGCACCTACAATGATAAATGTGGGCCGATGTGTCATTTTTACCAAGAGATGCACTGAGTAGAAACAGAAGCTCCCAAAATTTGCTAAATAGTGTTCTCTTTTCTTAAATTTTGCCCTACAAATTTTTTGTTTGTTTCACTGTGCATTTGGAGATAAAATGAGTGATGTCATTACAAAGTGGTGACGCAAAAAACAAGCCCTCATACTGGTCTTTAGATGGAAAAATAAAAGAACTATGTCTATTAGAAGGTGGGGAGGAAAAAACAAAACCTCAAAAAAAAAGTCCTAAAAGGATTAAATGGGCACTGTCATGATTTTTTTTTTTTTATATGTTGTAGTACACATGTACTACAACATATCTCTATTACATTTTCATTATTTTTTATTTTTTTTATTAAAATGCTTTAATTATTGTTTGAAAACCGGCCACTAGGGGTCACCCTCCTAGTTGCCGGCTGCAGGCTGGCGTGACGTCACGCCTGAATTCGGACTGATGCTGGCCAGGCATCAGTCCTTATTCATTCAGCCTGCGCTCGCTCCCTTCCTGTCAATCAGACAGGGAGGGAGCGAGCGCATTGGCTCCCTGCCCGGCCGGCCACTCCTCCTGCACATGCCGCCGTCGCCGCTGCTGCTGCCCCTGCACGCCGGACCTGTGAAAACATCGGCCCGTTCCGCAGTATGTATGGATTTATTTTAGGGGAGAGCGGAGTTCAGCATTTTAAACACGGGGGGGGGATCGGGGTAGCGCCCCGCCCGTGGCCCTAACTGTTTTCTGCATAGGGTGCCTCCAGCTGTCCAGCTGTTTCAACACTACAACTCCCAGCTTGCCCTGACAGCCAATAGATATCAGGGCAAGCTGGGAGTTGTAGTGGTTAAACAGCTGGAGGCACCCTATATAGATGAACTAAGGGCAGAAGTGTCGGCCCCAGCAGGCATCAGTGACGTGGTGCCTGCTGGGGAAGTCTGCCTGGTAGTGAGCACACTACCAGGCAGACAAAAAGTAATTTTTAACATGGTAAAAAAAAAAATAATTTAAAGCAGGGAGGGGGCTAAGGATAGATTGGTAATAGGCAGGGATAGAAAAAAAAAAGGGATGGTGGGAGCTACCCTTTAAATAGTGTCCAGACCCACCCTAAGCCAAGCATCAGGGATGATAATAATATTTTCCTATCTACCTATATATAGTTTTCATAGCTTTAGGTGAATCTAGTCCCTATGGCAGTACCCTAAATATTTAGGTAGAAATCACCTTTGAACATAAGTAATTGTGTGGTAATATAAATTCTATAATTTCACACACACAGACACACACACACATACACAGTGGGGAAAAAAGCATTTAGTCAGCCACCAATTGTGCAAGTTCTCCCACTTAAAAAAATTAGAGGCCTGTAATTTTCATCATAGGTATACCTAAACTATGAGAGACAGAATGGGGGGAAAGAATACAGAAAATCACATTGTAGGATTTCTAATTAATTAAAGGGGTTCTCCGGTGCTTACACATCTTATCCCCCTATCCAAAGGATAGGGGATAAGATGCCTGCTCGCGGGAGTCCCGCCGCTGGGGACCCCCGGGATCATGCACGCGGCACCCCGTTTGTAATCAGTCCCCGGAGCGTGTTCGCTCCGGGTCTGATTACCGACGACCACAAGGCTGATTACCGACGACCACAAGGAGCGTGACAGCAATCACGCCCCCTCCCATAGGCTTGCATTGAGGGGCGGAGCGTGACGTCACATGGGGGCGGAGGCGTGATGTCACACGCCGTCGGCCTTGTGGTCGTCGGTAATCAGACCCGGAGCGAACACGCTCCGGGGACTTATTACAAACGGGGTGCCACGTGCAAGATCCCGGGGGTCCCCAGCGGCGGGACTCCCGTGATCAGGCATCTTATCCCCTACCCTTTGGATAGAGGATAAGATGTATAAGCACCAGAGAACCCCTTTAATTGGTAAATTCCTCAGTAAAATAAGTATTTGGCCACCTACAAACAAGTGAGATTTCTGGCTCTCACAGACCTGTAACTACTTCTTTGAGTCTCCTCTGTCCTCCACTTGTTACCTGTATTAATGGCCCCTGTTTGAACTTATCAGTATAAAAGACACCTATCCACAACCTCAAACAGTCACACTCTAAACTCCACTATGGCCAAGACCAAAAGATGTTGAAGGACACGAGAAACAAAATTTTAGACCTGTACCAGGCTGGGATGACTGAATCTGCAATAGGCAAGCAGCTTGGTGTCAAGAAATCAACTGTGGGAGTAATTATTAGAAAATGGAAGACATACACGACCACTGATATTCTCCCTCTATCTGGGGCTCCACGCAAGATCTCCGTGGTGTCAAAATGATCACAAGAACGGTGAGCAAAAATCCCTAAACCGCATGGGGGGGACCTAGTGAATGATCTGCAGAGAGCTGGGACCAAAGTAACAAAGGCTACCATCAGTAACACACTACACCACCATGGACTCAAATCATGCAGTGCCAGACATGTCCCCCTGCTTAAGCCGGTACATGTCCGGGCCCGTCTGAAGTTTGCTAAAGAGCATTTGGATGATCCAGAAGAGGATTGGGAGAATGTCATATGGTCAGATGAAACCACTTTTTGGTAAAAACTCAACTCGTCGGGTTTGTAGTAGAAAGAATGCTGAGTTGCATCCAAAGAACACCATACCTACCATGGTTACCCAAAGATATGTGAAGGCTATCTGAGAACCTTTACCAAATGGCCAATCCAACATGAGAACTCCAAAAACATAGACCATAGTGAAACTAATAGATTACAAATGATGATCAATCTTTATTCACATACAAAAAAAAAAAACATGTCAAAACAAAGGCAGGCGGATACAAAGGCAGAAGAATAAGAGGTAAGTGTAATGATATATTTGTTACATTACAATGCAGGTGTATACAGGGACATGTATCCCCATAGGGAAGTATTCATGTGGCAGATAAAGACTTAATAAGGCCCAAAGGAATACAGGGTATCTCTACAAGTGTGAGTCAACAGATACAGAATTTACCATTTAAATATTGGTTAGAAATCCCACTAACAAATGTCACAGCAAGGGACTGTGAGATATACAGACATTCAATAGCCGTATTGTAATGTACACACAAGATACATGACCATGCACCCTATAAAGAACACATCTCCCCTCAGAACCCCAAACGCTTTTTCGCTAGGTCACTTCGTTGGGGCCCCTGACGAAGCGACCTAGCGAAAACGCGTTTGTGTTTGCATGTTTTTTACAATTTTTGTATGTCAATAAAGATTGATCATCATTTGTAATTTATTGGTTTCACTATGGTCTATATTTATGGCGTTACCATACCTACTGTGAAGCATGGGGTGGAAACATCATGCTTTGGGGCTGTTTTTCAGCAAAGGGACCAGGACGGCTGATCTGTGTTAAGGAAAGAATTAATTGGGCCATGTATTTTGAGTGAAAACCTCCTTCCATCAGCCAGGGCACTGAAGATGAAATGTGTCTGGGTCTTTCAGCATGACAAACACACCGCCCGGGCAATGAAGGAGTGGCTTTGTAAGAAGCATTTAAAAGTCCTGGAGTGGCCTAGTCAGTCTCCAGATCTCCACATCATAGAAAACCTTTTGAGCAAGTTGAAAGTTTGTGTTGCCCAGCAACTGCCCAAAAACATCACTGCTCTAGAGGAGATCTGCATGGAGGAATGGGCCAAAATACCAGGGTGTGAAAACCTTGTGAAGACATTTGACCTCTGTCATTGCCAACAAAGGGTATGTAACGAAGTATTGATAGTAACTTTTGTTATTGACCAAATACTTATTTTCCACCATAATTAGCTAAATAAATTCTTTAAAAATCAGACAATGTGATTTTATGTATTTTTTCTCATTATGTCTCTCATAGTTGAGGTATACCTTTGATGAAACTTACATGCCTCTCTCTTTCTCTCAAGTGGGAGAACTTGTACAGTTGGTGGCTGACTAAATACTTTTTTCCCCCCACTGTGTGTGTGTATATGTTTATATATATATATATATATATATATATATATATATATATATGTGATTTTTTTTTTCCTGGACACATATTTATAAAAAATTTTTTTTAGAGTGTCACCCTGCAGGACTACCGTAATGTATTGAAAAGTATTGGGTATTCCCTGATACACAGACTCTGTGACATCACAATCATTTAATCATTGTTTTACAAACATTCAAATACTGTTTTATTGCAGTTTCTCATGTACAAGCTCCTTCACACCACCAGCTGGGGAGAGGGAATGTCAGGCATAGGAACACTGCTGCTACTTGTGGCCAACACATACTATTAATGGGACGCTGTATAACTACACCAACCCACCAAAAATGATATGAGAACTGGCACAGTGCTGAGACACTTAGTCCTGTGGTGGGTGCTAGAAAAAGATCTCATGGTGAGATTAAAATGTTGTGGTTTGCTACACTGATGGGTAAATAAAAAATACATATCTTGGATCTTTGGAGTGTCAGCTCTTACTGTTTGGACTACACCAACAACCAGATGTAACAAGGCTTAACTCCAGTTGATGGATGCTTTATATTGAATGTCTGATTTTTTATCTCAGCACCCTAGGGGGGAGTTTTATCTCTAATTACTATCATTGCTTCATCTTCACTCCCTATAGTGGTGCATTATGCAGTGAGAAACTCATTCACTAGGTTTCTGCCAGAGGGTCTGTATATACTTTTCATACAGCATATGGCTCCTACCATGATGGTGAATACTGTAAGTCATTTATTATAAGGTCTCAGGAGGTTTCTGTATATTGCAGTATATTGGCTCGAGTGATGGTCTCAAATATGCAGTGTTTGGTGACATTCAGCATGTGATTTCTTAGGAGTAAGGTGTTCACAAGTAAGATATTGACATTAGTGTTCTCAAGGCTGTTATTGAGCCCCTGAGAGACTCCTCCTTAATCTCTCAAGGACGAAGGTGTTCTCGCTCCCCTTCTATGACGCATGCTCAGGAGTTGAGTGCACATCATAGCAGGATGGTCCCGTGGTTAATGCCCGAAATCACTGATTGAGATTCTTTTAAAGTTTTTGAACAGTTCCGACCAATACATTACCTCGGGTACCGTTTGGATATTCTGCCATTTATGGACATTCCTGTCTAACTGATTCTTGCTATAGTCCTTCCCTAACATTCTATAGATTAGTGACCAACCTTTCTTTTTATTCCCTTGATTATTACTTATGAAGTCGATTAAATAATAGTGCTTATTAATATTTTTTTTCCAAAGTGGGTCCAAGTTTAAATTTATGTAGTCATAGGTGTCAGTTGTTATTTTAACCCCTAAATATTCTAGTATCTCCTCCCTGGACACCTCCTTCATAGTCACTCTGTGATTTATGGCAACATGTGAGGAATTATTCAAATTTATATTTAGATCCTCTAAATGTTTATAGTAGTCACATTTTACCTTCCATTATACCTATATTTGTATTTTTGATTAAAAGTACTATATCATCCACTTATAGTGATATTTTGTCATTAATATCTCTAACACCAAAGCTGACTATCCTTGGGTTTCCTCAGATAGCACTTGCTAGAGGTTCAACATATAAATCGGATAGCATTGGAGACAGCAAGCACACCTGTATTGTCCCTCTACTAAGAACAAAACTCTGTGACAACTCCCCATTCACCTTCAGTATTGTACTAGGTTTATTATAGAGGAGCTTGATCCAATCTAACTATTGCCCACTAAAACTGAAAGTGCCTAGTACCCTCCAGAGGAAGCCCCACTCCACCCTGTCAAAGACTTTGACCGCATCGAGTGACAAGATGGAGTGGGGGCTCTTGCCGGCTGAGAAGATTCACTCCAGACTCCCAACCAAGGACCTTACCGGCATAAAGCCATTTTGGTCTTATTGTATGACTGAAGAAATGACTCCCAACATTCTTGAGTATCTTGAAAAAAATCTTCGCATCCACGTTTAATAAAGATATTGGTCTATATGACTCTACTTTATCAGGGTCTTTGTATTTTTATGGGTCATTATAATCGTGGGTCAGGAAGAGATCAATTTACATAGGACTCCTTTAGAATTATTGTGAGCAGTGGTCCTAAAAAATTTTTTTTTAAATAAAACATGAATGGTAACTCATCTGGGCCTGGGGCAGACCCTGTGGGCGAGGAAAGGATTATTTGTTTGACTACTACTTTTTTTCAAAGCATCTACTGGAGATTTGTCCAATTTGGGGATATCCAGCTGTCCTAGGTATCCCAACATCTCTGTTTCTGTGGCTAGGGAGGAGGAGGTGTACAGGGAAGAATACAATTTTAGAAATTCTGCTTCAATCACTTGGGAGTCCGATGATATGACTCCACTATCCAAAATAATTGTGTCTATTGTATTCTTGTTGTGCTTTAACTAAATTAGCTAAATATTTGCCTATTTTCCCACTTTCAATTAATTTCTTTGCCCCTTGAAAGAAAGCTTCATGCTGTGCCTTTTTAGTTAAGTAATCAGCTAATTTTTTTCTTAATTTTGTTTCAAGATTTCAAAGGCATCTTTGCTTGACTTCTCACTACTGTATTTCCTCTCCACTTCCTCAGCTTCACACCTTAGATCTTGTTCTATTTTCCTAAATTTCTATTTCTTAATAAAACTTTCTTTCAGTATAAAACCCCTAACATGTGCCTTTAAAGGGGTACTCCGCCCCTAGACATCTTATCCCCTATCCAAAGGATAGGGGATAAGATGTCTGATCGCAGGGGGTCCCGCCGCTGGGGACCCCTGCAATCTCGGCTGCGGCACCCCAGACATCCGGTGCATGGAGCGAACTTTGCTCCGTGCCGGGTGACTGGCGATGTGGGCTGGAAGCTCGTGAGGTCACGGTCACGCCTTGCATCATGGCTATGCCCCCTTAATGCAATTCTATGGGAGGGGGTGTACTTACTGGTCACTCTATAGTTACATTTATATTTAAGTTCCCAACAGTTCAGTACTTAAACATTAGGTTAACACTAGTTAAAACGCATAAAACAGGGGGAAAAAAAAGTCCCTTCAACTGGTACTGTACCTATATGCTTTTTATTTAAAGAGTAGCTCCACCATCCTTTTTTTTTCTGTCCCTGCCTATTGCCCATCTATCCCTAACCCTCTCCCTGCCTTTAATTTTTTTTTACTATATTAAAAATGTAGTAAATGTAGAAAGTGTGCTCACTTACCAGGCAGACTTCCCCAGCAGGCACAAGGTCACTGATGCCTGCTGGGGGGGCCGACTTCCACCCTTAGTTCACCTATTCACCTATTCAGCTGTTTCACCACTACAACTCCCAGCTTGCACTGACATCTATTGGCTGTCAGGGCATGCTGGGAGTTCTAGTGGGGAAACAACTGGAGGCACCCTGAAGCACATCCAGCTCCCCGAACCCCGCCACGCCTGGATCGGTCCGAATTCATCTTTGACGTCACAGCAGGCTGCAGCTGGCCACTAGGAGGGAGAACCCTAGTGGCCGGATTTCAACTTTAAAATAAAGTATTTTAATTACAAAAATAATGAAAGTATATTAGAAATATGTTGTAGTACATCAGTACTAAAACATATAAAAAAAAGTTCATGACAGTGCCCATTTAAAATATTCAGTGTTACTATAATTTAAATAGACATTTGACATGTCATACTGAAATGTCAAAACTTTAGACTAGTCAGGGTCTTACTGGTGAGAATTCTGTAGAAGAATTCTACAAGAAATTCTGGCGAAATGTAACCCCTTCCCGACCCATGACATACATGTACGTCATGACCGGGAAGGTTTCCCGACCTATGACGTATATATGTACATGACTGACAGCTACTCACGGCATCCTGCCGCGCCCGGTAAGATGGTGGCTAACACTAATAGCCAGCCATCTTGCCTCGGGACATAGGGGGGGTTTGCCCCACCCCCCCTTACAGGGATCGCTCCTATCAGCTAGTCAAATCTGACTAGCTGATGGCAGCATTTCGCACATAAAAGCATTGAGGGGCTGTGGCCGTGACCTAACAAGCCTCCGGCACTGCACCTGACGCACAAAACGAACACCGGGTGCAACAGGGATAGGGGATAAGATGCCTAGGGGTGGAGTAACCCTTTAATGCATCCCATAGGTACTTAGGTGCTGTGAAACTGTTGTTCCTATCCGAAAAATCATTATATAGTCATCCTTGTCGACAACCCCTAACCAATGCGTGCTTAATTTAAATTCCCTTCTTGCCCTCCCCCCCCCCCCCCCCCCCCACACACACACCTTCCTAGAGTCCAGCAATGAGATTTTACAGGTTACATGATTGGAAATTAGTCTGGATTCATATTTTATAGTAGTTATGAGTGTTATTGATGCATGATATGCCAAACAAAGGTCTATCCTGGAAGCTGCTAACACAGGAAAAAAATTTCTGATCCTGATGTTACCCTCTCCACACGTCACCCCAACCCATCTCTGATACAAACCTCGACAGGAGAGTGCTCACCATATATCTTGCTAACAGATTTCTTCATTCAGAAGCATTTTAATGTCATAAAAGCTTAAAGGGAAACTGACAAATGGATCAACTCCCCTAACCTGAATAAAACAATGTATTCCTTACCCCAATCCATTCAGTAGTTTTTGAGATATAACACAATCTTGCATTGTGCAAATGAACATTTAACTGTATGAAAGACAGGTTTGCTCCTCTGAAACCGCCCTTTGGGTCCCATTCATGCCACCCTGCTTATTGAAGAGAATAAGATGAATATTGATGAGCGGGGCAGTACAAACAAGACTCATGGGAGAGCGCCAGAGATGCAGATAGTATTTTAACCTGCCTCCAGGGCAGTTAAAACAGTTAAAGTCATATCAGAGAAAAACATTTACATATATATGTTACTCATTAGGTCATGCAGATGCTTTACATGTTTGAGTTTTTTTTTATGTGTCTAGCTTCTGTATTTGGCTTACAAATCCCTCTGTACCACTGCTCACTCATTCTGACATCCACTGCTCAGGAAGGGGTGTGTCCAAGGCAAGCACTGAGCTTATCCTGACTCACTATGCACTTAATTCCTCCCTGAGTCTGCTGTGCTGGGTCTCTTCATCCAATCACTTCAGGCTGCTCTGTAACCCTCTCCTCTCTATTTACATGCTGCAGCCCAATAGACAAGACAGGAGTGAGCACAGAGAAGTGCTAGTTCTGAGCTTACTTACTGGTCACTCTATAGTTGCATTTATATTTCTTCAGTTCTCAACAGTTCAGTACTTAAACATTAGGTTAACACTAGTTAAAACGCATAAAACAGGAAAATAAAAAAAGTCCTTTCAACTGGTACTGTAACTATATGCTTTTTATGTACATCATGCAGACACTGGCAGCTACTCGTGGCATCCTGCCGCGCCTGGGAAGATGGTGGCTATAACTAATAGCCAGCCATCTTGCCTTGGGACCTTGGGGGGTTTGCCCCTCCCCCCCTCACAGCGATCGCTCCTATCAGCTAGTCAAATATGACTAGCTGATGGCAGCATTTCGCACATAAAAATCCTGAGCAGCGCGATGTCTGTGTCCTGATCATGGGGAATGGGAGACACACACTGCTCTGCTAGGAGTCCGCAGTGTCCCTTACCTGTCCCCCATCCCCCGGTGTCCCTTACCCATCCCGAGCTGCCGTCGCTGTGCCCGCCTGCATGCTTCACTTCCGGGTGAAGCAAGTGCAGTAAATTTTTATTTTTTATTTTTTTCTGTAAAGGAGCTGTTTAGTTGTACAACAGCTACCCCTAGTGTCCTAAACCTGTTACTGCATCTTTTGTGCACTAGACACTAGGGGAAGCTGTTGTACAGAAGTAAAAAAAATATATATATAAGTGTGTATATATATATATATATATATATATATATATATATATATATATATATATACACACACACACACATATATTCAAAATGTAATTGTTAATTGTTCCCCAAAAAAATTTGATTTTGAACTTTTGTAGAAAATTTTAAAAAATGATCATAATAATATAAGCCATTCTAATGTCGTAAAAGAATGTTTAACAAATGATGCCAGCATAAAGTAAGACATGTTGAGAATATGAATTATTAACTATATTTATTTGGCATTACTATTTCTCTTACAAGTAGAGAGTTTCAAACATAGAGAAATGAAAATGTTTCATTTTCACAAAATCACTTCATGTATCAACAAAAATTTACTACTAATATAAAGTACAATATGTCTCGAAAAAAACAATCTCTGAATCACTTTGCCTGGTAAAAGCAATTCAAAGTTATTACTACTTAAAGAGACACATGTCAGATTTGAAAAAATGGACTGGGTCATGAAGGCCAAAACTAGCTGGGTCATGAAGGGGTTAAAGCCCATTAAGTTTAATTGGATTCTGCTGTCTCAGTCATGCAGCCAAATTTTCTGCATTCTCTAAAATTAAAGACCTGTGTTTAAATTTTGCAGAATTGTGGGCAGAATCCCATTGAACTCAATGGGGCTTAAATTTCGGGACAAAGAATTTCAATTCCGCTCAGCAAGCTTTGAAAGTAAATCTATAATGTGTTGTCGCTTAAGATAAAAAAAAGGATATGTGTAACGCCCCACTGGTGTGGACCCACTGTGACGCAAGAGGCATCTGGCCAAGCAGGCAGAAGGGTCAAACTGACACTGAAGATAGCGTCAGACGCAGCAGAGCTGATTTAGGGGTTTATTAGCAGAGCATGTACTGTGACAACAGCTAGCCAAGATGGCTACAGGTGCAGGCTGGCTGGAACAAGCTGCAAGCAGACAGGAATCTTGGTAGACAGTCCAAGTTCATTAACAGAAGAGACAAGTCAGGTTCCAGGGGATGAGACAGAGGCGAAGTCCAGTAGACAGGCAGGGTCAGGAACACAGGATTGGCAGACAGACAAAGACCTTAGCAGTACTGAATACACAACCTTGCTGAGGCCAGGAATAGCAGGTGTTGCAGACTTATTATGCATTGCCTGGATTGGAGGAGGATCCATTAAAGAGTGCACGCTGGCTCTATAAAACTCAGCCAGTGCTCGTGTGTGGCCCCTAGTGGACAGAGCAGAAACTGTAGCAAGAGACACATCAGAGCAGGAAGACCAGGATATACAACAGACACATAGCACAGAGAATATCACCGACGTTGATAAGAACATGGTACACTGGTGGTCGCCTACAGTTACAATGTGGAATATTAGGAAACAATGGTGAACTAGCTCATTGTTCTTAATAAACAGCTAATTTTATACGTATTGTCGCAGATTAGCTTGCAGTTCAACTTTCACATGATTGCAGATAAATAAAGATGGATAATTAATGTAAAAAGTTCAGCGCATGGTACCGTTTTATTTCCGACCAGCTTCCCCTTCAGATGTTCAGCTTTTATACCTCCCACATAATTATCTCTAATTTTCAATATCCTGGATGGAAATCTATGTTTAACCAAATAGATTAAAAACATATTTTTCATTAGTCATTCTTTTCAACACCAAGGGTTAACTGTGCTTCATAAGACAAATAAAGGACAGCTAGTCATTTGCTTTCTCCTGAGAATTTACTTTGCTGAGATTCTCTTAAGTGCCACAAATTGCTACAAGTGATTTTGGTAACCGCAAGTAAACAATATTTAAGATGTAACCAGTTTTAACTGGACAACTTGTTCATAAAGTATTGTAACTGTGCTCTCTACGCCTGTTGGACAACTATTATTAGAGGATGATGTCTGGGATTTCCAGTGCTCAGTGCTGCTTCTATAAATAATGTGAAAAATGTTCCCACTTCATCCTTTCTCAAAGAATATTCCTCATTTCCTTTAGTTGACAGCCCCTGGGAACATTACAGTTGGAACCCCCAAGTCACAACCAACATTTGGTTAAAATACTTATGAAATCTACAAATGTATTAGATGTATTATTTGTATATTATATGATTATATATATAATGCCTTGCAGATACTTAAAAAATAAATATATACCGTATTTTTCGCCGTATAAGACGCACTTCTTCTTCCCCAAACCTGGGGGGGGGGGGGGGGGGCGGGGAAAGTTGGTGCGTCTTATACGGCAAATACAAATTAAAACCCTGTCCTATCACGGCGGTCCCTACGGCGATCAACGGCCGGGACCCGTGGCTAATGCAGGACATCACCGATTGCGGTGATGCCCTGTATTAAACCTTCAGACACGGCGATCAAAGCTGACCACCGCGTCTGAAGCGAAAGTGACACTAACCCGGCTGCTCAGTCGGGCTGTTCGGGACCGCCATGGTGAAATCGCTGCGTCCCGAACAGCTTACAGGACACCGGGAGGGACCTTACCTGCCTCCTCGGTGTCTGCTCTGTGCCGGGATCCCCTGCATGGCCGGCGCTCTCCTTTGTCGTCATCACGTTGTCGAGCGCGCCGTCCCGTCATCCAATAGGAGCGGCATGCGTAGCGACGTGATGGCGGCGACGGAGAGCGAGGATAGCGGGCAGAAGAGACGTTCTGGAGCGACAGGGACGTGGCGACAGCGATGGAGGGCGACATCCAGGGCAGCAGTGACGAGTGGTGACGGTCCGGAGGGGACACGTGAGTATTAGCTCCTATACCAGTGGTCTTCAACCTGCGGACCTCCAGATGTTGCAAAACTACAACACCCAGCATGCCCGGACAGCCAACGGCTGTCCGGGCATGCTGGGAGTTGTAGTTTTGCAACATCTGGAGGTCCGCAGGTTGAAGATCACTGTCCTATACTTTACATTGTATTTGGTTCAGAATCTTTTTTTTCTAGATTTTCATCCTTTAAAATTGGGTGCGTCTGATATGCCGGAGCGTCTTATATGGCGAAAAATATGGTAAGTATAGAGATAGATAAATATACATTTATATGTACAGTATTTGCACTGTTTGAAGCCTTTTGCTCCTTTTTGGACTTTGCACTGCCTGTAAATAGGACAATTTTTACACTTTTGACATGTAAATCGTAAGATCTAAAATATATATTAAAAGGGTACTCTGGTGGAAAACTTTATATATATTTTTTTTAAATCAACTGGTGCCAGAAAGTTAAACAGATTTGTAAATTACTTCTATTAACCCCTTCCCGACCTATGACATACCTGTACGTCATGGGTGGCAAGGTGTTCCCGACCCATGACATACAGGTACGTCATGGACATTACTGCCGCTACTCGCGGCATCCCGCAGCGCCCGGAAAGATGGTGGCTATCACTGATAGCCAGCCATCTTACCGTGCGACCACGGGGGGTTTCATCCCCCACCCCCCCCAGCGATCGCTGCTATCAGCTGGTCAAATCTGACTAGCTGATAGCAGCGTTTCGCTATGAAAATACTTAGCAGCGCGGTGTGTAAGTCCCGATCATGGGGATCGGGACACACACCGCTCTGCTAAGTGTCCCTGTCCCGTCCCCCGGCGTCACTTACCCGTCGGATCGGTGTCCCGAGCGGTCCCGGCGTCCTCCGTGCGGTCCCGGCGTCCTCCATGCGGTCCTGGCTGCGCTGCGTCCCGGAGGTGAGTTTCCGGCAGCAGGGCGGCATCTTCATTGGCAGCAGTGAGATCGCCGTAAAGCGATCTCACTGCTGCCTCTGAGAGTTTCAAAACTGCAACTCCCAGCATGCCCAGACAGCCTTTGGCTTTCTGGGCATGCTGGGAGTTGTAGTTTTGCAACATCTGGAGGTCCACAGTTTGGAGACCACTGTATAATGGTCTCCAATCTGTGCTCTTCCAGATGTTGCAAAACTACAAATCTCAGCATGCTCAGTCTGTCCAGGCATGCTGGGAGTTGTAGTTCTCTAACATCTGGAAGAGCACAGATTGGAGACCATTATACAGTGGTCTCCAAACTGTGGACCTCCAGATGTTGCAAAACTACAACTCCCAGCATGCCCAGACTGCCCAGGCATGCTGGAAGTTGTAGTTCAGCAACATCTGATCCTTCAGATATTGCCGAACTACAACTTCCAGCATGCCTTGGCAGTCTGGGCATGCTGGGAGTTGTAGTTTTGCAACATCTGGAGGCACACTAGTTGGGAAACATTGTCCGTTTCCTACCTCAGTGCCTCCAGCTGTTGCAATTGTTGCAAAACTATAACTCCCAGCATGCAGTGACAGACCATGCATGCTGGGAGTTGTAGTTTTGCAACAGCTGGAGGCACACTGGTTTGGAAACACTAAGTTTGGTTGCAAAACACTTGAAAGTTTATTACTTAACTTAGTGTTTCCAAACCAGTGTTCCTCCAGCTGTTGCAAAACTACAACTCCCAGCATGCACGGACAGCCAAAGGGCATGCTCGGAGTTTGCAACAGCTGGATGTTTGCCCCCTCCCCCCAATGTGAATGTACAGGGTACACTCACATGGGCGGAGGTTTACAGTGAGTGCTGCAAGTTTGAGATGGCGCAAATTTTGCGCTGCAGCTCAAACTTCCAGCGGCAAACTTGCTGTGAACCTCTGCCCATGTGACTGTACCCTAAAAACACTACACTACACTGACACTAACCTAAAATAAAAAGTAAAAAACACTACATATACACATACCCCTACACAGCCCCCCTCCCCCCAAAAAATGAAAAACGTCTGGTACGCTACTGTTTCCAAAACGGAGCCTCCAGCTGTTGCAAAATAATAACTCCCAGTATTGCCGGACAGCCATTGACTGTCCAGGCATGCTGGGAGTTTTGTAACAGCTGGAGGCACCCTGTTTGAGAATCACTGGCGTAGAATACCCCTATGTCCACCCCTATGCAAATCCCTAATTCAGGCCTCAAATGCGCATGGCGCTCTCTCACTTTGGAGCCCTGTCGTATTTCAGGGCAACAGTTTTGGGACACATATGGGGTATCGCCGTACTCGGGAGAAATTGCCTTACAAATTTTGGGGGGCTTTTTCTTCTTTAACCCCTTATGAAAAGGTGAAGTTGGGGTCTACACCAGCATGTTAGTGTAAAAAAATAAATTTTTTACACTGACATGCTGGTGTTGCCCTATACTTTTCATTTTCACAAGAGGTAAAAGGGAAAAAAGACCCTCTAAATTTGTAACGCAATTTCTCCTGAGTACGGAGATACCCCATATGTGGGCGCAAAGTGATCTGGGGGCGCACAACAAGGCCCAGAAGGGAGAGTGCACCATGTACATTTGAGGCGATTTGCACAGGGGTGGCTGATTGTTACAGCAGTTCTGACAAACGCAAAACAATAAATATCCATATGTGACCCCATTTTGGAAACTACACCCCTCACGGAATGTAATAAGGGGTGCAGTGAGCATTTACACCCCACTGGTGTATGACAGATTTTTGGAACAGTGGTCTGTGAAAATGAAAAATAAAATTTTTGATTTGCACAGTCCACCGTTTCAAATATCTGTCAAACGCCAGTGGGGTGTAAATGCTCACTGCACCCCTTATTACATTCCATGAGGGGTATAGTTTCCAAAATGGGGTCACATGTGGGGGGGTCCACTGTTCTGGCACCATAGGGGCTTCCTAAATGGGACATGCCCCCCAAAAACCCTTTCAGAAAAACTCACTCTCCAAAATCCCATTGTCGCTCCTTCCCTTCTGAGCCGTCTACTGCGCCCACCGAACATTTTACATACGCATATGAGGTATTTCCTTACTCGAGAGAAATTGGGTTACAAATTTTAGGGTGATTTCTCTCCTTTTACCCCTTGTAAAAATTAAAAAATTGGGTCTACAAGAAAATGCGAGTGTAAAAAATGAAGATTTAGAATTTTCTCCTTCACTTTGCTGCTATTCCTGTGAAACACCTAAAGGGTTAAAACACTTACTGAATGTCATTTTGAATACTTTGGGGGGTGCAGTTTTTATAATGGGGTCATTTATGGGGTATTTCTAATATGAAGATCCTTAAAATCCACTTCCAACCTGAACTGGGCCCTGAAAAATTAAGATTTTGAAAATCTTGAGAAAAATTGGAAAATTGCTGCGGAACTTTGAAGCCCTCTGATGTCTTCCAAAAGTAAAAACTTGTAAATTTTTTAATGCAAACACAAAGTAGACATATTGTATATGTGAATCAATATGTAATTTATTTGGAATATCCATTTTCCTTTCAAGCAGAGACTTTCAAAGTTAGAAAAATGCTAAATTTTCAAAATTTTCATGAAATTTTTAGATTTTTTACCAAGAAAGGATACAAATATCAGTGAAATTTTACCGATAAAATAAAGTAGAATATGTCACGAAAAAACAATCTCGGAATCAGAATGATAAGTAAAAGCATTCCAAAGTTATTAATGTTTAAAGTGACAGTGGTCAGATTTTCAAAAAATGCCCAGGTCATGAAGGTGAAAATGGGCTGGGTCATGAAGGGGTTAAAAAAATCTTAATCCTTCCAGTACTTATTAGCTGCTTAATTCTACAGAAGAAATTATTTTCTTTTTGGAACACAGAGCTCTCTGCTGACATCACAAGCACAGTGCTCTCTGCTGACATCTCTGTCCATTTTAGGAACTGACCAGAGCAGCATATGCTTGCTATGGGGAATTTCTCCTACTCTGGACAGTTCTTAAAATGGACAGAGATGTCAGCAGAGAGCTCTGTGTTCCAAAAAGAAAAGTGTTTCCCAATTAGGGTGCCTCCAGCTGTTGCAAACCTGGAGTTGTAGTCTTGCAACAGCTGGAGGTGCCCTGGTTGGGAAAGGCTGCTCTATTGCTCTATACACAAATACACCTACACACCATTCTGTGTCAAAGTCTATTTTGTCATTCATATTTGTAGTTACACATTCTAGACACACAACCAGGGGCGGATCCAGAGTCTAGTCTCGGGAGGGGCACTATTAGAGAATTTTGCGTTGGCGGACAGAAAATAAGGTGTTGCTTAAAGAACTTACAATATTATTAAATGTATCCAGTATAATAATCAAATATACCAATTGCCACAGAATGGGAAAGCGCTAAAGAAGTTTTTACCATTTAAAACTACAGCTCCCATTATGACCTAAGTAGTGGTGAGGAGATGCTGGGAGTTGTTATTTCACCCATCATTACTGCAAAACTTACAAGTGACTCCAGCTCTGATGGGACAGTCAGGACAATACACAATGATATCAGTGACTACAGGTGACGTCTTCTCTATAGTCTTTCCTTATCTAATTCAGATGGTACATACCGCCAGGTCCAGCTAAATGTTCTCGCTGAAGAACTTGATGCCCAGACGGCTCCTCACTATGTCAGAGGATTCTGAACCTCTATATGAAAAGAGTATTATTATAATACTGCCAAACACCATATCCTTTGAATATAATTCTGACACACTGTACCCTCCGAATATACTACAACTCACTTTACCCTTTGAATACAATACTGCCACACACTGTACCCTCTGAATATAATACTGCCACACACCGTACCCTCTAAATATAATACTGCCACACACTGTACCCTCCGAATATACTACAACTCACTTTACCCTTTGAATATAATACTGCCACACACTGTACCCTCTGAATATAATACTGCCACACACTGTACCCTCTGAATATAATACTGCCACACACTGTACCCACTGAATATAATACTGCCACACACTATACCCACTGAATATAATACTGCCACACATTGTACCCACTGAATATAATACTGCCCACACACTGTACCATCTGAATATAATACTGCCACACACTGTACCCTCTGAATATAATACTGCCACACACTGTACCCACTGAATATAATACTGCCACACACTGTACCCACTGAATATAATACTGCCCACACACTGCACCAACTGAATATAATACTGCCACACATTGTACCCATTGAATATAATACTGCCACACACTGTACCCTCTGAATATAATACTGCCACACACTGTACCCACTGAATATAATACTGCCCACACACTGTACCCAATGAATATAATACTGCCACACACTGTACCCACTGAATAATACTGCCACACACTGTACCCACTGAATAATACTGCCACACACTGTACCCAATGATTATAGTACTGCCACACACTGTACCCAATGAATATAATAATGCCACACACTGTACCCCTGAATATAATACTGCCACACACTGTACCCTCTGAATATAATACTACCACACACTGTACGCTCTAAATATCACTCTGAATACAATACCGTGATGTATTGTGGCTAATGAAAACCGTACTACCCCAGAAATTCCTTATACTCTGTGCCCCTCATATACAGTAGTAATGCCCCATCCTGTGCCCCCACATATAACTATGACCTGTCCTGTTCCCCCTCATAATAATAATGCCCTCTGTCCTGTGCCCCTACCATATAATGCCCCCTGTGCTGTGCTCCTCAAATATAATGCCCCTGTAATGTTCCCCTCACATATAATGCCCCCCAATCCTGCTCCCTCAGGGGGCATTATAAGTGAGGAGAACATAACAGGGGGGCATTATAAGACAGGGCACATTATATGTTAGGGGCACATGACAGGGGGGCATTATATGTGAGGGGCACATGACAGTGGGTTCCTCACTTATAATGCCCCCCTATCATGTGCCCCTCACATATAATGCCCGCTGTCCTGCCCCTTCAGGGCGCATTATAAGTAAGGGGCACATAACAGGGGGCATTATAAGTAGAAGTACATTATATGTTAGCGGCCCAAGACAGGGGGGCATTATAAGTGAGGGCCTGTTATGTGCCCCTCACTTACAATGCCCCCCTGTCATGTGCCCCTCACATTTAATGCCCCCTGTCATGTGCCCCTCACATTTAATGCCCCCTGTTATGTGCCCCTAACTTATAATGCCCCCTTCATGTGCCCCTCACATTTAATGCCCCATTATGTTCCCCTCACATATAATGCCCCCTGTCCTGCACCCTCAGGGGGCATTTTAAGTCAGGGGCACATGACAGGGGGCATTAAATGTGAGGGGCACATGACAGGGGGGCATTATACGTGAGGAGCCCCTCTGTCATGTGCCCCTCACTTATAATGCCCCCCCCTGTCATGTGCCCCTCACTTATAATGCCCCCCTGTCATGTGCCCCTCACTTATAATGCCCCCCTGTCATGTGCCCCTCACTTATAATGCCCCCCTGCCTTGGGCCGCTAATATATAATGTGCTTCGACTTATAATGCCCTGTTATGTTCCCCTCACATATAATGCCCCCTGCCCTGCACCCTCAGGGGGCATTTTAAGTAAGGGGCACATAAAAGGAGGGCATTATAAATCAGAGCACATTATTTGTTAGCGGCACATGACAGGGGGCATTATAAGTGAGGGGCACATGACAGGGGGCATTATAAGTGAGGGGCACATGACAGGGGGCATTATAAGTGAGGGGCACATAACGGGGCCCTGTCAGTCTGCCGGAAGTGGCCATTCCAATGTCCCCCGCAGGAAGCTCCGTGCAGGGTTCAGCACCCCCTTCCAGCAGACTGCAGGGGCCCTGTTCGGGAGATTGTAGGGGGTCCTAGCGCTCGGATCCCCCACAATCTATAACTTATCCCCTGTCTCGGCGTCTAAATAGGCTGTAAGTAAATAAAAAATAGATGCTGGCAGCAGTGGGATAGATATGATATAGATATATAGATAGATAGATACATAGATATGAGAGATAGATAGGAAATAGAAAGACAGATAGATCAGTGTTCCCCAACCAGGGTGCCTCCAGCTGTTGTAAAACTACAACTCCCAGTATGCCCACAAAGCCAAATACATGCTGGGAGTTGTAGTTAGAGTTACTATAGTTAGAGGCCTCTGCTGGGAAACACTGATAAGAGTCCCCCTTTACCTGTCTCCCGAGCCTGACCCCCCCCCCCCCCTTCCTCCTCCTCCTCCCACAAAGTTACTTACCATGAAGGGCAGCATCAGGGTGGGCAGGGGGGGGGGGGGGGTCTGGAGGCATTGGGTGGGTGTCCGGGCCTGTGGGCAGTAAGCTGAGCCCAGCCTGCTGGAAACACAGCGGGGTGAGAGGGGGAGGAGCTTATGTCTTATCCCAGCCCCTGCACAGTGTAATGGCTGCAGACTGAATGATGCTGAGACCGGAGCATTCTCAGCACTGACAGGCAGCCCGCGCGGCCTGCAGAGAATGGTGTCCTGCAGAGACTGGTGTCCTGCAGAGACTGGTGTCCTGCAGAGACTGGTGTCCTGCAGAGAATGGTGTCCCTGGCGGTTCACACGCTGTAGGTGAGGGGACAGTGCAGCCGGGGCTGACAGCTCCCGCTCATCACTAATATAGTATCGGGAGGGTCAATTGCCCCGTTGCCCCCCCCCCCCCCCCCCGATCCGCCGCTGCACACAACCCATGCTAAAACATTCACAATGTGCAGGATTCATACATCTCACCTTACGCCTTTTTTTTTATCTTTTTTTTTTATCTTTGCAACAAGAATTTTAAACAGAAACTTTTTTTTGAGACATTATATACCATGCATAGTATAAACATACAAATTCATAATTTATAAACAAGACCAGTGTTGGATAGCTTTGCATTGTACATTGCTTATAAGCAAAAACTGAGAATTAAATTAAATTCATCTTAGAAGTTAAAGGGTTAAAGTTTTTTTTTTTTTTTTATGAACTGATGCTAGAAAGTTAAACAGATTTGTAAATGACTTCTATTAATCATTAAATCTTTACCCTTTCAGTATTTTTTAGCAGCTGTATACAGAGGAAATTATTTTCCTTTTGGATTTCTTTTCTGTCTGACCACAGTGCTCTCTGCTGTCATCTCTGTCCGTGTCAGGAATTGTCCAGAGTAGCATAGGTTTGCTATGGGAATTTTCTTCTGCTCATCAGGTGTCAGTAGAGAGCACTGTGGACAAGACAAAAAAGAAATTCAAAAATAAAAGAATTTCCTCTGTAGCATACAGCTGCTAAAAAATACTGGAAGGGTAAAGATTTTTTTATAGAAGTAATTTACAAATCTGTTTAACTCTCTGGCACCAGTTGATTAAAAAAAAAAAAAAAAACATTTAAATTCTACCGGAGTACCCCTTTAAAAGATTAGGGTATGTATGAGTATGTTTTCTGGAGGAACTGAAGAGGAAACCCTTGTCAAAATTCATCAAAACACATTTGGTGTGGAATTTCAAAGCGCAACTGGCAGAATTCCACAGAGAATACTTGTCAAGAATTGATATGTCAATTCTTGGAGAGGAATTGTACTTGATCTCAGGTTTCCAATTGAACCCAATGGGGGCCATATTCCCAGGAGATTTCATGCAGTGCTTATCCATAGCTTATATATACAGTGGTCCCTCAAGTTACAATATTAATAGGTTCTGGGACGACCATTGTATGTTGAAACCATTGTATGTTGAGACCAGAACTCTATGGAAACCTAGTAATTGGTTCTAAAGGCACCAAAATGTCATCCAAAAATAGGAAGAAGTGAGAATTAAAGAAATATAAGTAGATAACTAATACTGATAAAGCAAATCCTTACATATAAAAGTAAGAAAGAGCTCCTGTGAGCTGTAAATCACGGTCTATGCCAGTGTTTCCCAAGCAGGGAGCCTCCAGCTGTGGCAAAACTACAACTCCCAGCATGCCCGGACAGCCAAAGGCTGTTCGGGCATGCTGGGAGTTTTAGTTTTGCAACAGCTGGAGGCAACCTCTTTGGGAAACACTGGTCTATGTAGAGGACAGGAGCTTATTCCGGGTCCTGTACAGTAAACGAAATGTCCTAAAAAAGTAACATGAAGTCGCTCTCATCTGGTGTCCAAAGGAGCAGGTAATCTTGGTACAGGTAAAGTGTACAGAACATGTGATACCTCCCTGTACTGTAGGGGGCGCTACCAGACATCAGTCAGTGCATACGCTTCAGTAATACAGGGGTTTTACCAGTAAATTGCCCATTCTGATTGGTCAGTTCTTCCAGCCATTGACACGTTTCAAAGATCTGGACTGTCCGTACATTGTATGTTGAGTCTGGTTTCAACTTACAATGGTCCAGAAAAGACCACTGTATGTTGAAACTATTGTATGTTGAGGCCATTGTAAGTTGAGGGATCACTGTATATATATAGTAGATCATTTTCCAGTATCCATTTTCCATCCCCCCTATACAAACTCCAAAATTAGGTTAACACAGTGTTGTTTCAGGCTTATTTCATTTGTAAAAATGCGTCCATAAATCACGGACAAATTACATCTCCACATTTAACATTTATGTACATCTCCACATTTAAAATGTGCTTAATGTAAGTCTATGGGATAGTAGTTGCCTGTACACACAATATAAAAACTCTGGATGCATTTTTACAGCCACATAAAAAAAGTGACATATCACCTTTTTAGGTGGTAGTAAAAAATGTAAAGGTTTAGCAAAAGGACATATGAGCGAGCAAGTGCTTCCATGCCCCCATGTATGAGATATGTCTTTAAAGGGGTAGTCCAGTGGTGAAAAACGTATCCCCTATCCTAAGGATAGGGGATAAGTTTGAGATCGCGGGGGGTCCGACCGCTGGGCCCCCTGCGATCTCTCTGTACGGGGACCAGGCTCTCCGGCCAGATAGCGGGTGTTGACCTCCGCACGAAGCGGTGGCCAACACGCCCCCTCAATACATCTCTATGGCAGAGCCGGAGATTGCCGAAGGCAGCGCTTCGGCTCTGCCATAGAGTTGTATTGAGGGGGCGCGTCGGCCGCCGCCTCGTGCGGAGGTCGACACGCCCCCTTCCTGCAGGCTGTCGGGGCTCCGTACAGGAGATCGCAGGGGGCCCCAGCGGTCGGACCCCCCGTGATCTCAAACTTATCCCCTATCCTTAGGATAGGGGATAAGTTGTTCACCACTGGGTCACCACTGGACTACTCCTTTAAAACATGTTTATGTACTGCTGGTAAATTTCAATACAGAGAAATAACTATCCATACAGTCACATACTTAGATATAGAAGGCGAAGAACCACAAGTTGGGATGACTTATATAGACAGTTGCAGAAATACAGAGGTAAGGCTATGTGATATTTTTATTTTATTTTTGTTTGTGCCCTATATTTAAATGGAATTTGTAATCACATATTTAGTTAAAGGGGTACACCGGTGGAAAACATTTTATTTTTATTTTTTACATCAACTGGTGCCAGAAGGTTAAACAGATTTGTAAATTGCTTCTTTTAAAAAATCTTAATCCTTCCAAAACTTATCAGCTGCTGTATACTCCAGAGGAAGTTGTTTAGTTATTTTCTTTCTGACCACAGTGCTATCTGCTGACACATCTGTCCATGTCATGAACTGTCCAGAGCAGGAGAGGTTTGCAAAGGGGATTTGCTTCTACTTTGACAGTTCCTGATACAGACAGAGGTGTCAACAGAGAGCACTGTGGTCAGACAGAAAAGAACAACTCAACTTCTTCTGGAAGTACTTTGGATAAGTACTGGAAGGATTAAGATATTAAAAATAGAAGTCATTTGCAAGTCTGTTTAACTTTCTCGAACCAGTTTATATGAAAAAAAATTGTTTTCCACGAGAGCACCCCTTTAATCCTTCCAGTACTTATCAGCTGCTGTATGCTACAGAGGAAGTTGTATATTTTTTTCTGTCTGACCACAGTGTTCTCTGCTGTCAGGAACTGTCCATAGCAGGTACAAATCCCCATAGCAAACCTCTCCTGCTCTGGACAGTTCCTGACACGGACAGAGGTATCAGCATAGAGCACTGTGGTCAGATACAAAAGAACAAACATATATAGAGAAGAGCAGGGACGGCACAACTAGTATAGGGTTAAATGGGGGTTAAATTCTAAGCAGGAATGGGTTAGCAGCATAGCAGACAAAGACACACTTCTTTTGAAGTAATTTGGTGGTGCTTGGATATAAGGCAAAGAATAGCCTAAAATATATGTAGTATACAAGACAATAAAAGACATCGGCACTCACCACTGGGAGCGGGACTAGATGCTCCTATCTGGAGAAATCCAGCGGATCGGGGCTGCAGAGATGCGTGGGCGCTCATAGGCTATTACCTGTAAAAGTACATACCATGCAAAATTACCTGGTGATAGCCTCTGAGCACCCACGCATCTCTGCAACCCCGGTCCCCCGGCTTTCTCCAGATAGGAGCATCTAGCCCCGTTCCCAGTGGTGAGTGCGGATGTCTTTTATTGTCTTGTATACTACAGACAGAAAAAGAACTATATAACTTCTCTGGAGCATACAGCAGCTGACAAGTACTGGAAGGATTAAGAGTTTCATATAGAAGTGATTGACAAATCTGTTTAACTTTCTGGCACCATCTGATTTTTCCACCGGAGTACCCCTTTAACCATATATTTTTTTTCTAATTTCCCATTTTGCTATCTATATTTGAAAATATTCTTGAAATCTTGTAGTTTCCGTTCTGTCTACTTGGCCTAAAATTAATGTGAGACTTCCTGTTCCGTACAGATGACTTCCCAGCTGTGCCCCTAGCACACCTCAGTCTGTACAAGCAGCAAGAATGATTTACTTTCCCTCTTCAGCTCTAGAGATTGTTCTGTATAAAGAGTTGCCAGATATGATAAGAGATTTCGTAACTGTTTGCAGACAATGTGACAGACACTGTATCTGTCTAGAAATACTAGTGCGTCTCGATGAGAATGAGTTTGCAAATGTTGTGCTGAAGGTCTCACAGTGTAGAATAAAGTTTTCTTTTAAACTCTAGTGGGGTTGATAAATAACTTCTAATGTGAGGTCTCCTTTGTCTTTTTTCAGTGACATGCTCAGCTGCATATTCTACAGAGCACAGGAAGTTTTAATTATCATACTGTAAATCAGAGCAAGCTAAATATATCCCGCCACAAACATATGTTATACAATATTACAAGTATGTAAGAATGGTTCAATGTTTGTATAACGTCTAATAAAGAATGGGATAACCCTTCTTCTACCAGAGGGCTGCATTTTACTTCATGTTGTGGACAAAAATAAAATGATTTAGGGGGAGATTTATCATTATTTGTCTATTGTAGACACATGCTCAAAATGTACAAAAATTGTGCAACTCCTTTGATAAATTTTGCACAAATATAGAAACCCCCCAACCCTCCCCCTCTACCGTGCACTCCTTCTTTCCCATGGTACACTGCTCACATAGCTAGAAGTGCTGGAGCAGTGTGTGCCAAACAAAACTCTGCACAATAGTAAAATCATAAATTTTTGAAGTACACAGAATGTCTGGGTTTAAAAAAATATGTAATTTTGCAGAACAATTTGTCCCCTTACCTCTATATCAGTGTTTACCAACGAGAATGCCTCCAAGTGTTACAAAACCTGACATGCTGGGAGTTGCAGCTTTGCGAAAGCTGGAGGCACCCTGATTGGCAAACACTGTGTACATGTACCAGAGCTGAGTGTGTGATCATGTACATGTGGCGTGGAGACCCCGCATCGGTCTCCTGTTCACCCGCACTATAACCTGGTGTATTGGGTTTTAGTGCGGGTGAACGGGTGACCGTTTTCCTTTGAAAATATTTTAAAAACAATGCATTGTTTTTAAAAGGTACATGGAAAAGGTTTTAAGTATCCCAGAGATAATCTGACTGGTGACAGAAGCATCTGACACTTTGGTACTTGTGCTCCTTGATGTTCTATATTTGTGTTAAAAATGTCGCCAATGCGCAAAGTTTGAGAGCGTAAACAAACCTTGCACAGATAATAAATTAGTGTCCACTGAATTTTTTCACTCCACAGTGCATGAACAATAGACAACATCTGAAAATGTTCCACCAAAAAAGATGCACAAAAAAGACGCAATGAGTGACTGCTCAAAATTATGCGTCAAAAATTTAACATCAAAAAGGGTTAAAATAATTGATAAATGTCCCCCTTAGTCCTTAGGTTCTATCTAGTTAGGATATCTAAAATGTAGGTGTGAAGGGTAGAAGTAGCCAGAAGAATCAGGTGAACATCACTATAGTAAGAAAAAGAAGGAAATGAGGGATAGATGTAGTAGCAGAAGGGCAGTAAGAATATCAGAAGATGAGAATAGATCATGGACCATTTAGTGAGAAATAATTACTAACACTAGGTAAGGCATATCGCAAGGCCCTTGTGGTCCCCTCCCTTTCATATAAATCCAAATACTAATAGATGTAAAATACAAATAGATATAAAAATCAAAATAGATAATGATACCCCTTAAAATACTACATATATATCTACAGTAGTTTGGAGTAGCTGTATTAGGTCCAGTGATGCGGATGCAAAATCATAAAATGTTTCAGTATCTTGTAATACCTTTTTTATTGGACTAGCAGTATTTTGTAAAGACAAGCTTTCGGGAGTCCTCCCTTTATCAAATCAAAAGCATTTCTGAGCTCATACGCAGGAAACACACACAGGTTACATCTCACAAAATAAGGGGTTAAAACAACAGATGTGGAGAATTCACACTAAGTTGGGCTATAAATTGCACAGCTTTGGGATGATAAACTATATATTGCAATTACATTAAATGAAAGATATGGGCCCAGATTTATCAAAGTTTGAAGAGCTTTTTTTCCCTTAACTTTGGCACAACTCCGCTTATGTGTGACTTTTTCTTTGTTTACATCCCACCGCTCATCTTGACATCTTGCTCACGTAGACGTTTTATCACTTTTCACTTTCCAGTGCACCCTGATTTATCAACTGCGACTGTCGCAGATCCAGGCGCATCTGATTAAAAAGCTCCAGGAATATACATTATCTCTAATCTTGTGTTTCTGCTTTTCTGACTACCTGATCACGGATCACACGTTTACAAAGCCCCCGTGCCAGAACAGTGCACCCCCCCCCCATATGTGACCCTATTTCGGAAACTACACCCCCCTGTTTGACAGAGCTTTGGAACAGTCGGCTGTGCAAATGAAAAATTTACTTTTTTCATTTTCATGGACCACTGTTCCAAAAATCTGTCAGACACCTGTGGGGCGTAAATGCTCACTGAACCCCTTATTACCCTTATTACATTCCATGGAGGGTGTAGTTTCCAAAATGGGGGTCACATGTGGGGGGGTGTCCATTGTTCTGCCACTATGGGGGCTTTGTAAACGCACATGGCCTTCAATTCCAGCCAAATTTTCTCTCCAAAAGCCCAATGGCGCCCCATCTCTTCTGAGCCCTGTAGTGCACTCGCAATGCACTTTATGTCCACATATGGGGTATTTATATACTCGGAAGAAATTGTGTTACAGATTTTGGGGGGCTCTTTTATCCTATTACCCCTTGTGAAAATAAAAAAATTGGGGTAACACCAGAATTTTAGTGAAAAAAATTAAACTTTTCATTTTCACGTCCAACTTTAATGAAAATTTGTCAAACACCTGTGGGGTGTTAAGGCTCACTATACCCCTTGTTACGTTCCATGAGAGGTGTAGTTTCCAAAATGGGGTCACATGTGGGTTTATGTCAGAACCGTTGCATCAGCCACCTCTATGCAAATCACCAATTTAGGCCTCAAATGTACGTGGTGCATGAGCCCTGTGGTGCGTCCACAGATCACTTTACACCCACATATGGGGTATTTCCGTACTCAGGAGAAATAGCGTTATGAATTTTGGGGGTCGTTTTTTCCTTATACCTCTTGTGAAAATGAAAAGTATGGAACAACACCAGCATGTTAGTGTAAAAAATAAAAATAAATTACACTAACATATGGTGTAGACCCCAACTTTTCCATTTCATAAGGGGTAAAAGGAGAAAAAGTCCCCCAAAATTTGTAACTCAATTTCTCCCGAGTATAGAAATACCCCATATGTGGCCCTAAACTGTTGCCTTGAAATACGACAGGGCTCTGAAGTGAGAGAGCGCCATGCACATTTGAAGGCCAAATTAGGGATTTGCACAGGGGCGGACCCGGATGCAAGCGTTACAATTGCCTCCGCCTCAAATACCCTACAGCAGTGTTTCCCAAACAGGGTGCCTCAAGCTGTTCCAAAACTCACAGCATGCCTGGACAGTCAACGGGCAATGCTGGAAGTTGTTGTTTTGCAACAGCTGGAGGCTCCTTCTTTGGAAACACTCCTGTACGTTTTTTTTTTTTAATTTTTATGGGGGGGGGGGAGGGACTGTGTAAGGGTATGTGTACACAGTCATGGCCATAAATGTTGGCGCCCCTGAAATTTTCCAAGGAAATTAAGTATTTCTCACAGAAAAGGATTGCAGTAACACATGTTTTGCTATACACATGTTTATTCCCTTTGTGTGTAACATAGTAACATAGTTTATAAGGTTGAAAGAAGACCAGAGTCCATCAAGTTCAACCTATAACCCTAATGAGTCCCTACTGAGTTGAGTTGATCCAGAGGAAGGCAAAAAAAACTTCATACTAGAGGTGAAAATTCCTTCTTGACTCCAAATATGGCAGTCAGAATAAATCCCTGGATCAACGTTCTGTCCCTATAAATCTAGTATACATAACCTGTAATGTTATTATTCTCCATAAATCCATCCAGCCCCTTTTTAAACTTTTTTACAGAGTTCACCATGACCTCAGGCAGAGAATTCCACAGTCTTACTACTCTTACAGTAAAGAACCCCCATCTATGCTGGTGTAGAAACCTTCTTTCCTGAAGACGTAGAGGATGCCCCCTTGTTATAGATACAGTCCTGAGTATAAATAGATCATGTGATAGATCTCTGTAAGGTCCCCTGATATATTTATACATAGTTATTAGGTCTCTCCTAAGCTTTCTTTTTTCTAAACTAAATAACCCTAATTCTGATAATCTTTCTGGGTACTGTAGTCCTCCCATTCCCCGTATTACTCTGGCTGCCCGTCTTTGAACCCTCTCCAACTCCATTATATCTTTCTTGTACACTGGTGCACAGTACTGTACACAGTATTCTATGTGTGGTCTGACTAGTGATTTGTACAGTGGTAGAATTATTTCCATGTTGTATGCCCCTATTGATGCACCCGATGATTTTATTTGCCTTGGCAGCAGCTGCCCAACATTGGTCACTGCAGCAAAATGTATTACTAACTCCCAAGTCCTTTTCCGCATCAGTGGTCACAAGTTTTCTCCAATTTAACACGTAATCCCAGCCCAGATTTTTCCTCCCCATTTGCATTACCTTACATTTATCAGTGTTGAACCTCATCTGCCACTTCCCAGCCCAAACCTCCAACCTATCCAGATCCATTTGTAACAGTGCACTGTCCTCTATAGTGTTTACCGCTTTACAGAGTTTAGTATCATCTGAAAAGATTGCTACTTTACTATTCAACCCCTCTACAAGGTCATTAATGAATATATTAAATAGGACAGGACCCAAGACTGATCCCTGTCGTACCCCACTAGTAACAGTCACCCAATCAGAATAAGTACCATTAATAACCATCCTCTGTTTCCTATCACTGAACCAGTTACTTACCCACATTATCCCCCAGCCAAATGCCTCTCATTTTATGCACCAACCTTTTATGTGGAACTGCAAAAGAAGAAGAATGTCCAGCGCACACACGTATAAAACTGAGCTGCTTTATTGCATAGTTGCCATGGGAAACATCGGACACTCAGGTAACGTGACGCGTTTCGGCCAGCAAGGCCTTAGTCCTGTATGACTAAGGCCTTGCTGGCCGAAACGCGTCACGTTACCTGAGTGTCCGATGTTTCCCATGGCAACTATGCAATAAAGCAGCTCAGTTTTATACGTGTGTGCGCTGGACATTCTTCTTCTTTTGCATTTCTCTGGATCCAGTCCTGGTCCTGTCCGTGCGCTGAAGCCCGGGGTAGAGCCGGTTCGACTTGCTTGTACCTTTTATGTGGAACTGTATGAAAAATCAAGATACAAGGCATCCAACGATTACCCCTGGTCCAGTTTGGAGCTCACATCCTCATAAAAGCTGATCGGGTTAGTTTGACAGGACCGATCCCTCATAAAGCCGTGCTGATATGGAGTCATACATTTATTTTTATCAAGATACTCCAAAATAGCATCTCTTAGAAAACCCTTAAACAATTTACATACAACGGAGGTTAAACTAACAGGTCTATAATTCCCGGGGTCACTGTATTGGAACTAAACCAAAAAAGGGAGGAAAAAAGCAAATTGGACACCAAACTCCAAAAATGGGCTGGACAAAATTATTGGCACTCTTTCAAAATTGTGGAAAAATAAGATTGTTTCACGCATGTGATGCTCCTTTAAACTCACCCAGGGCAAGTAACAGGTGTGGGAAATATAAAAATCACACCTGAAAGCAGATAAAAAGGAGAGACGTTCATTTAGTCTTTGCATTGTGTGTCTGTGTGTGCCACACTAAGCATGGACAAAAGAAAGAGGAGAAAAGAACTGTCTGAGGACTTGAGAACCAAAATTGTGGGAAAATATCAGTAATCTCAAGGTTATAGGTACATCTCCAGAGATCTTTATTTGCCTTTGTCCATAGTGCGCAACATTATCAAGAGGTTTGCAACCCATGGCACTGTAGCTAATCTCCCTGGGCATGGACAGAAGAGAAAAATTGATGAAAGGTTTCAACGCAGGAAAGTCCAGATGGTGGATAAGCAGCCCCAAACAAGTTCCAAAGATATTTAAGCTGTCCTGCAGGCTCAGGGAGCATCAGTGTCAGCACGAACTATCTTTCAACATTTGAATGAAATTAAACGCTATGGCAAGAGACCCAGGAGGACCCCACTGCTGACACAGAGACATAAAAAAGTAAGACTACATTTTGCCAAAATTAACGTGAGTAAGTCAAAATCCTTCTGGAAAAACATATGGTGGACGGATGAGACCAAGATAGAACTTTTTGGTAAAGCACAACATTCTACTGTTTACGGAAAACAGAATGAGGCCTACAAAGAAAAGAACATTGTACCTACAGTGAAATATGGTGGAGGTTCAATGATGTTTTGGGGTTGTTTTGCTGCCTCTGGCATTGGGTGCCTTGAATGTGTGCAAGGCATCATTAAATATGAGGATTTTGGGTCGCACTGTACAGCCCAGTGTCAGAAAGCTGGGTTTGCGTCCGAGATCTTTATTATCTTTACCCTTTATTTTGTGTTGTGTAGTGTGGTGTTTTTAGGGTACATTCACACAGCAAGTTTCCCGCTGGGAGTTTGGGCTGCAGTGGAAAATTTGCAGTAGTTTGCTGTTCGTGCATGCTGGGAGTTGTAGTTTTGCAATATCTTAAGGGCCACAGTTTAGAGACCACTGCACAGTGATCTCCAAACTGTGGCCCTCCAGATGTTGCACAACTACAAATCCCAGCATGCCCACACATCCACTTGCGGTCTGGGCATGCTGGGACTTGTAGTTTTGCAAGATCTGAAGGACCACAGCTTAGAGACTCTAAACTATGGTCCTCCAGGCCACTTACTCAGATTGCCGCCGCTGAAGTTACGTGCCACCATCGAAGTTACATGATGTCATCGCCGCTGCAAGGATCGGGTGAGCTCCACCATTCCCCACTCTGCCCAGACACCCATGGATGGGCAGAGCGGAGGAACTGAACTTTAACCCCCCACCCCCCCCCCCGCGCCCCCTTCTGCGATTGGTCGGTCGCTTCTGCCACCTCACCCCTATCCCTTCAGGGGGACAGGGGCTATGTCGGACAGCCCCGATCCCCCTTATTTTCCGGGTCACCGAAGACCCGTATAACCAGAAATTGCCGCAAATTGCTGGTCTGAATTGACCAGCGATTTGTGGCGATTGCCTCAGGACCCCCTCGGCGATGTCATGGGATGCCTGGTGAATGATTTCAGTGGGCATTCCGGTCCAGTCCCTGCCTGGCGAACGACAGGGACCGTAAATGCTCAGGGTGTACAGGTACGCCCTGAGTCCTTAAGGATCTGGGATGCAGGGTGTATGCATACGCCCTGCGTCCCCAAGAGTTTAAGCAAGTACCGTATTTTTCGCTGTATAAGACACACTTTTTCTTCCCCAAAACTGGGGGGAAAAAGTCGGTGCGTCTTATACGGCGAATACACCCCTATCGCGGCGGTCCCTGCGGCAATCAATGGCCGGGACCCGTGGCTAATACAGGACATCACCGATCGTGGTGATGCCCTGTATTAACCCTTCAGACGCGACGATCAAAGCTGACCGCCGCGTCTGAAGGGAAAGTGACACTAACCCAGCTGTTCAGTCAGGCTGTTCGGGACCGCCGCGATTTCACCGCGGCGGTCCCGAACAGCCCGACTGAATAGCCGGGTTAGTGCTTACAGGACACCGGGAGGGACCTTACCTGCCTCCTCTGTGTCTTCTCCGTTCAGGGATCCCCTGTATGGCCGGTGCTCTTTTTCCTCGTCATCACGTCATCGCGTACGTGCGTAACAACGTGATGGCGGCGACGGAGAGCAAGGATACCCGGCCGGCAGCAGAGTCGTTCCAGAACAACAGGGACACGGCGACAGCGATGGAGCGACATCCAGGGCAGCGGTGACGGGTCCGGAGCGGCAGGGATACGTGAGTATTACCTCCTATACAGTGGTCTTCAATCTGCGGACCTCCAGATGTTGCAAAACTACAACTCCCAGCATGCCCGGACAGCCAACGGCTGTCCGGGCATGCTGGGAGTTGTAGTTTTGCAACATCTGGAGGTCCGCAGGTTGAAGACCACTATTGGGTTCAAAATCTTTATTTTTTTAGATTTTTCACCTATAAATTGGGTGCGTCTTATACGCCGGTGCGTCCTATAGGGCGGAAAATACGGTACATGTTCGGACCTGTCTAAAGTTTGCTAGAAAGAATTTGGATGATCCAGAAGAGTATTGGGAGAATGTCATATGGTCAGATGAAACCAAAGTAGGACTTTTTGATAAAAGCTCAACTCGTGTTTGGAGGAGAAAGAATGCTGAGTTGCAGCCAAAAAACACCATACCTTCTGTGAAGCATGGGGGTGGAAACATCTTGCTTTGCTTTGGCTGTTTTTCTGCAAAGGGACCAGGACGATCTGTGTAAAGGAAAGTATATATGGGGCCATGTATCATGAGATTTGGTGTAAAAAAAAACTCCTTCTGTGAGCAAGGGCATTGAAGATGAAAGGTGGCTGAGTCTTTAAGCATGACAATGAGTACCCCTTGACATCCCATTCCCGAAAAATTGTACCCCCATATTAGAGACATTTTGTAATGATTATAGTATAATTCATATGCTTTGCTTTCCTCTATAACAGGCCCCCTGTTCCTCTCCCTATCTTCCCTGTCCCCCAATTTACAGGTGATGTCTTCTCTAACCGGAGTTGCTTACTTTTCTTTACTTTCTAGCCTAGACCGCCAATATGATTTCTCCCATACAAGACTTCTCCACAGAATGAACCAAACAAACATTTTAGGCTTCTTTCTGCAGTACAATACCCACCTTTTTACAAATTCCCCATGTTTATTGTCACACACAGTAATAGTATCCGCTTTGCATCCCCATAAAGTTGTTAAGACCCCTCTATGCCCCCAAATATAGCTGTAGGACACCAAACTGCCCCCATATATAGTTGTAGGCCACCATACTGTCCTGCTTTGTTGCTCCTCTGGTCTGGGGACCTATTGCTATGGCTCATAGCAGTAGGTCCCCGATCTGAAGGCAGTGGAGCAACAAAGTTGATGGTAGTTACTGCCCACAGCAGCCCAGTGCCCGCACTTCTCCTTTGCTGTCGTCCTGCTCTGCTCCTAGGTGCAGTGACGTCAGCCTACCATTTCTTGTGGTCAAGACCAGTAACCAGTGGCTGTGGCTGCCATTACTGATTTTTTTTTCCAAGTATCCCCTGGAGAACTGCCAAGTACCCCAGGTTGAGAATCACTGCCATAGAAAACCTTTGGAGGGAGTTGAAAGTCTGTGTTGCCCAGCGACAGACCCAAAACATCACTGCTCTAGAGGAGACCTGCATGGAGGAATGGGCCAAAATACCAACTTACAGAACTTACAGAAAACCTATGACCTCTGTCATTGCCAACAAAGGGTATATAAAAGAATTGAGATGAACTTTTGTTATTGACCAAATACTTATTTTCCACCATAATTTGTAAAAAAAAATCTTTAAAAATCAGACAATGTGATTTTATGGATTTTTTTTTCTCCTTATGTCTCTCATAGTTGAGGTATACCTATGATGAAAATTACAGGCCTCTCTCATCTTTTTAAGTGGGAACACTTGCACAATTTTTTTGATCATTAAATACTTTTTTGCCCCACTGTATATTACAAAAAGAAATAAATAGATGAAAGGACATACAAAACTGATTGAGCAGGAAGAAGCAGCGAGATACCACCCTTATGATTATGGTTTGGGCAGCTTAAGAGTGATGTCAGATTCCATTTAAGAGCATAACAGCATGACAATTTTAAATGGGTATTCCGGCTTTATACATCCTTTCCCCTATCCAAATATAGGGGATAAGATGTATGATCCCAGGGGTCCCGCCGCAGGTGACCCCTGCGATCTCGGTGCAGCCCCAGGCATCGCGGGGGTCCCTGACAGCGACGGGACACCTGCGATCATACATCTTATTCCCTATCCTTTGGATAGGGGATAAGATGTATAAAGCCGGAATACCCCTTTAATGCTAAGTTTCCACTTTTTTTCTTTTTTTTTTCTGGCAGTTTTTGGAACACTGCCACTGCAGTTTTTGAGCCAAAGTCAGAAGTGGATCCATAAGGGAGGAGAAATATAAGCCCTTCTTTTATATGTCCTATTCCTTTTGAATATATTTCTGGGTTTGGCTCAAAAACTGCAGTGGCAGTTTTCCAAAAACTGCCAGAAAAAAAAATACAAGTGGAAACATAGCCTAAGAAAGAAATAACTTTCTGAAATATACTCAACCAATATACTGAAACAACATTACACAACTCTTTATTATAAAAAAAAAACAGACTATGTTGATGAATGACAATAGTAAGGGAGGTGAAATGATACAGGTCTCACTGAGTAACAGGAGGTAGAGATTGAAAGCAGAGATACAATTACTAATTGCGGAGGGTAATTAGTACTATAGCAGAGTACTTCCTTTAGTCAGTTTTGGTTAAACTCATAGGGGAATATATATTTATAAAGGTAATTAGAGGTCATGAACAAGTGGCAGTGTATAGTATATTAACCTAAGAGATGTGCTGATAAAGCATATTTTTGCTATTACTCGTATTTATTCTATACATATGCATTTAATTTACTCTAGAGAAATGCATACTGAAAATGAGGTACACATAATGAAAACAGCAAATAAATACATGCTGGTAAAACATGACACAAAGGATGTTAAAGATTTGCCAGTTGTAGGAAGTTATGTTAGATACTAAAGATAATCATTATATTTGTACTCGGGGCTGCAAGACTCGTACTCGGGGTTGCAACATTGCATACCTACCTGTATTAAATAAAATAACTTTAGTAAAGCGGTCAGAGGTGTGCCATTAACCGCGCTCGAGGACGCGCCTATAGAGGGCATACCCTGTGGATAAATAAGTGAATAAATAAGGAAGGGATGGGCGGGTTTCCAAAAAATCATGTGCGCTCTTACCTAAGGCAAAAGGGGGCGTTATATACCCATCCTTCCCCACCCTAACTCCTATAACCCCGCCAAGAGGTGGAGGGGGTGATGGATACTCACGCCCCTCATACAAATACAGCCCTTTACAGGCTTAATAGTTGTACTTGGGTCTGCATGACTCGTACTTGGGGTTGCATACCTACCTGTATTAAATAACATAACTTTAGTAAAGCGGTCAGAGGTGTGCCATTAACCGCACTCGAGGACACGCCTATAGAGGGCAAAATCATCAAAATAGAAATAATAACAATGACAATTATTGTATTTATACCACACGCACTAGCCACCTCAACCCTCATGTCCCCTGCTTAACTATATTTTGCGAGACAACATTGCAGTTGCCAACTGGTGACCATATGAGCTAATACCTGGTACTGAGAAGCTGTGGTAGTGACGCCCATACTGAATATACTGAATCAATGCAAAACCCAGCCGTCCTCATCGCTACTGTAACTATGTACCAACTTACCTTTGTCAAAAAAGGCCAGGAAGAACTGTTCTATGCTTGCCAGACCTAAACATAATGCTATCCCAGGTCCCTGCTATTAGGATATTAGGAGACAAAATAAATGCTAGCCTGACAACCAGGCTGATTTTTGCTGCTGGTGACGTTGTGACGCATGTTGACCTGTAGACTAAATTCGTGTAAATATCTTACCTGAAGATATAATCTATATACATATAGAGATGCCCTCGGTCACCAGATGTACCTACTTCTCTTACAGAAAAGTGTCAGTAACAGTAAACCTTCATGATGTGTGCAAACATGGCCGTTATAATCTGGAAAACGACCCCATGTGTCATAAAGTTATTGTTCTGAAGACGTGTCAGTAACAATAACCTGCACTTAGCATCCCCTGCGGACGTGGCAGGCAAAAGGTAAACAACCACCTATGTTTCGAAATGTTCTTGCTCTGAAAAAGTGTCAGTAAACAAGAGCCTGAGTGATGCCTCCCCCTGCAGACGTGGCAGGCGTAATGAGTATACAATCACCAATGTGCCTTGGTGATATTGTTCTGAGAAGACATGACAGTAAAAATAACCTGCATCGCCTGAATGCAAGATTGCAAGAACATGAACATTCACAAGCCTATATTACCGCATAGCCAGAAGATACCACTGGGCCCATGCGCAACATGCTGAATTTGCCTACCCCAAACGAACTCTGACTCTGTATGCACCATGCACAACCTAACACCATTGAGCCCACTGCCACTCACAGGACTCTGCTACCACCTACCCAGACAATAACTGTAACCATTGAATGCCTGGTACCATGCTAAACCATATACTGCAAACAATCGCTAAACTGTATGCAGTGTACAAACACTAAACCACATGCACTGAATAGAAGTTAACCAATATGTACTGAACAAATCCCAAACCTTATACCTGACCAAAGCTAGACCAGATGCACCAAACCCACGCTTAACCTTACCTCCTAACCTGACAGATGTGAGCTAAGACTGCCTGAAAAGCAGGCCTGAGAGAGAAGAAGAGTATAGCATTGAACACTATGACCACAATTAAGCAAATTAAGTGATGTACTGAACACTCAGACATAATAACCCCTTAGTGCTGATAACGCCACAGCCTGAACCAACAATTTATTAACATGTGAAACAAATGCTGCTCGCATGAAGCCTAACCGCGACCGAGAACTTGAGAATCCGAGTAAGGTTATTATGACACTGCAACACCTGAGAAACCAACATGATGCATATGTGGCAGCCTACTGCAAGTCATAGACCAGACGTATGAGAAGTGTGACTAATGCTATAACAGCCTAATAAGTTGATGACTGAATGCATCGTTGATTCCCTGTAGTATTGACTGTATAGTGACAGTGCCATCGTAAGCCATACATGTAGATAAGATACACAGCACAGGCATGCTCAGCAAACCTGCATCGCTGCTGTATACAAAGAACGCTTGCTAGAAACCAAAGCATGAACTATGCTGTGGTAACAGCGTCCATGGTATATATACAGCAATAACAATCTGCGGCTTACCTCCAAAGCTAACACAACCAAAATGCATCACACCTAAAAACATCAAAGTGTCCAGACGTTATTGCTCTGAAGGCATGTCAGTAACGAATAACTGCTAAACTCCCACCTGACTGCGAATCAGGTACTGTGGGGATACAAGCACCAATATGTTGAGATATTATTACTCTTAAGACGTGTCAGTATTATCAATTGAGCCACTCGCGTCCCAACCTGAAAAACGTGTCAGGTGCTGTGGGGATAGCACCACCTATATGTTGGGGTATTATTGTTCTGAAAACGTGTCAGTAACAATAACTATTAAACTCCAACCTGAAAGCAAACAGGTACCGTGGGGATACAAGCCCTATATGTTAAGGCCTTTTTGCTCTGAAGATGTGTCAATAAGAATAACTGAGCAAACGTATCTGGCTTGCTCTTTCTGAGTGTTGCTGTGTAAGAGGGGGCGTGAAAGAGGAGTTTCAAAAACTGTGATTATCTGTTGTGCGGAGTGAATCTGTGGAGTGGGTGCGACTGCCTATAGCCCACATTCATATTTTGGGTAAGTTTTTCTCTTTTGCACATAGTGGGATAACTGTTAGAGTTTAAACACCTTTTTTCATTTTTTTTTTCTCTGTTCCACCTCTAGGGGGAGGAGGAGTAGATTGGGCACAGGTGTATAAATCTTAGCTTGGGACTCTTATTGAGAGCTTGCTCTTTCTGAGTGTTGCTGTGTAAGAGGGGGCGTGAAAGAGGAGTTTCAAAAACTGTGATTATCTGTTGTGCGGAGTGAATCTGTGGAGTGGGTGTGACTGCCTATAGCCCACATTCATATTTTGGGTAAGTTTTTCTCTTTTGCACATAGTGGGATAACTGTTAGAGTTTAAACACCCTTTTTCATTTTTTTTTTTTTTCTCTGTTCCACCTCTAGGGGGAGGAGGAGTAGATTGGGCACAGGTGTATAAATCTTAGCTTGGGACTCTTATTGAGAGCTTGCTCTTTCTGAGTGTTGCTGGGGGCGTGAAAGAGGAGTTTCAAAAACTGGAGTTTGAAAGCAGGAGGTTGAGATCGCTGTGAGTTTTAATTTTTGAACCCACAAGGTCTACAAAAAATTTTAAGTGTAATTTTGACTGTCTGTTTTTTCCTATACATTTGTGAAATACCCATAACTAGATGGCCTCCATGTTGGAAAATGCAGTCCAATGTACATCCTGTTCAATGTATGCAATCCTTGAACAACAGTTTGAGGGTGCATATTGTTGTGCGAGATGTGTGCTAGTTGTCCGTTTGGAAGCCCAGATCCTGCATCTAGAGGGGCGACTGGCAACAATGAGAAGCATTAACAACATGGAGAGGAGTCTCCTGCTCACTGAGCAGGCACTCTCGGGAATAGAGGTGGGGGAGGACAGTGGGACGGAGTTGCAGGACAGTCAGGCAGTTAGCTGGGTTACAGTTAGAAAGAGGGGTAGGGGAAAAAGTGTCAGGGAGGCTAGTCCTGAACTGGCACACCCCAACAAGTTTGCCCGCTTGGCAGATGAGGGGGATGCCATTACAGAGCTAGCAGAACTGCAGCAGGATACCGCCTCTGACCGCCAGGGGGGTGTCTGCTCCAGTAAGGAGGGAGGGAGGAGTACAGGGCAGGCCAGACAGGTACTAGTGGTGGGGGACTCAATTATTAGGGGGACAGACAGGGCAATCTTTCACAAAGACCGGGATCGCCGAACAGTGTGTTGTCTGCCTGGCGCACGAGTCCGGCACATCGCGGATCGGGTTGACAGGTTGTTGGGCGGGGCTGGAGAGGACCCAGCAGTCATGGTACATATTGGCACCAATGACAAAGTAAGAGGTAGGTGGAGTGTCCTTAAAAATGATTTCAGGGACTTAGGCCGCAAGCTTAAGGCAAGGACCTCCAAGGTAGTCTTTTCTGAAATACTACCAGTACCACGAGCCGCACCAGAGAGGCAGCGGGAGATCAGGGAGGTAAACAAGTGGCTCAGAAGCTGGTGTAGGAAGGAAGGGTTTGGGTTCATGGAGAACTGGGCTGACTTCGCTGTCGGTTACCGGCTCTACCGTAGGGACGGGCTGCACCTCAATGGGGAGGGTGCAGCTTTGCTTGGGGAGAAGATGGCTAGAAGGGTGGAGGAGTGTTTAAACTAGGGACTTGGGGGGAGGGAACCTACAGCAAAGAGGGGTAAGATAGTGTAGATAGAGAGGTGGGAATTATAAATGTACCTGGGGGTGGAGCGGAGGGAGGGGTTAGAATAGTTAATAGGAATAAGCTTCATAGGAAAATAAAACTTACACCCTTGAATCCCATTAACCCCAATAACATAAAGGATGGAAATGTAAAGTGTATGTTCACAAATGCCAGAAGCCTAGCAAATAAAATGGGGAAGCTTGAGGCCTTGATACTGGAGGAACATATTGATATAGTTGGGGTCACTGAGACATGGCTGGACTCCTCGCATGACTGGGCTGTCAATCTGCAGGGGTTTACATTGTTTCGCAAGGATAGAATGAACAGAAAAGGTGGTGGAGTCTGTCTGTATGTAAGAAGTGGTATGAAAGTCAGTGTGAACGATGCCATAGTGTGTGATGATTCTGAGGATGTGGAATCATTGTGGGTAGAATTACAAAAGGAGGGAAATACTGAAAAAATAGTATTTGGTGTAATCTACAGACCCCCTAATATCACTGAAGAGATAGAAGTTCGGCTTCATAAACAAATAGAGAGGGCTGCCCGGGCAGGTACAGTGGTAATAATGGGAGATTTTAACTATCCAGATATAGATTGGGGTCCGGGGTTGGCTAAAACTACAAAGGGGCGACAATTCCTAAATTTATTGCAGGATAATTTTATGGGCCAGTTTGTGGAGGACCCAACAAGAAGTGATGCCTTGTTGGATCTGATCATTTCCAACAACGCAGAGCTGGTTGGTAATGTAACTGTGCGGGAAAACCTTGGTAATAGCGACCACAATATAGTTACTTTTGACTTAAAATGTAGAAAACAAAAACAGGCGGGGAAGGCAAAAACATATAACTTTAAAAAGGCAAATTTCCCTGGGCTGAGGGCTGCACTACAGGACATAGACTGGGGGGAGGTGTTCTCAAATACTGATACAGAAGGTAAATGGGACATCTTTAAATCAACTCTAAATAACTATACAGCTAAATATATACCAAAGGGGAACAAATATAAACGATTAAAACTAAATCCTACATGGCTGACACATGATGTTAAAAGAGCAATAAACAACAAAAAAATAGCCTTCAAAAAATACAAATCTGATGGGTCAGCTATAACATTTAAACAGTACAAGGAGCTTAATAAAATCTGTAAAAATTTAATAAAAACAGCAAAAATTCAAAATGAGAGACAGGTGGCCAAAGAAAGCAAAACTAATCCTAAATATTTTTTTAGATATATAAATGCAAAAAAAACAAGGACAGAGCATGTAGGACCCCTTAATAATGATAATGGGGAGGTTGTCACGGGCGATCAAGAGAAGGCGGAGCTACTGAATGGGTTCTTTAGTTCTGTATTCACTATGGAAGAAGGAGCTGACATTGGCCAGGTCAGTGCTGGTAACACATCATGTAATGTACTGAACTGGCTTAATATAGAGATGGTACAAGGTAAGTTAAGTGATATAAATGTAAGCAAATCCCCAGGACCGGATGGACTACACCCAAGAGTTCTTAGAGAGGTAAGTTCAGTAATATATGTACCCCTGTTCATGATATTTAGAGATTCTCTGGTGTCTGGTATTGTGCCAAGGGACTGGCGCAAGGCGAATGTGGTGCCAATCTTCAAAAAGGGCTCTAGGTCTTCCCCAGGAAACTATAGACCGATAAGTTTAACATGCATTGTGGGTAAATTGTTTGAAGGACTTATAAGGGATTACATACAGGAATACATAGGGGATAATTGTATTATAAGTGATAGCCAGCATGGGTTTACTAAGGATAGAAGTTGTCAAACCAATCTAATTTGCTTTTATGAAGAGGTGAGTAGAAGCCTTGACAGAGGAATGGCTGTGGATATAGTGTTTCTGGATTTTGCTAAAGCGTTTGATACTGTCCCTCATAGAAGTCTGACAGATAAGTTAAGGTCTTTGGGTTTGGAAATTTTAGTTTGTAACTGGATTGAACACTGGCTCATGGATCGTACCCAGAGAGTGGTGGTCAATGATTCGTACTCTGATTGGTCCCCGGTTATTAGTGGTGTACCCCAAGGTTCAGTACTGGGACCGCTGTTGTTTAATTTATTTATCAATGATATAGAGGATGGTATTAACAGCTCTGTTTCTATCTTTGCAGATGACACCAAGCTTTGTAGCACAGTACAGTCTATAGAGGATGTGCATAAGTTACAAGATGACTTGGATAGACTAAGTGTCTGGGCATCCACTTGGCAAATGAGGTTCAATGTGGATAAATGTAAAGTTATGCATCTGGGTACTAATAACCTGCATGCATCGTATGTCTTAGGGGGGATTAAACTGGCAGAGTCACTGGTAGAGAAGGATCTGGGTGTACTTGTAGATCACAGACTACAGAATAGCATGCAATGTCAGGCTGCTGCTTCCAAGGCCGGCAGGATATTGTCATGTATCAAAAGAGGCATGGACTCAAGGGACAGGGACATAATACTCCCCCTTTATAAATCATTGGTACGGCCTTACCTGGAATATGCTGTTCAGTTTTGGGCACCTGTCCATAAAAGGGACACTGCGGAGTTGGAAAGGGTGCAGAGACGCGCGACTAAACTAATATGGGGCATGGAACATCTTAGCTATGAGGAGCGATTAAAGGAGTTACAATTGTTTAGTCTTGAGAAGAGACGTTTAAGGGGGGATATGATAAACGTATATAAGTATATTAATGGCCCATACAAAAAATATGGAGAAAAACTGTTCCAGGTTAAACCCCCCCGAAGGACGAGGGGGCACTCCCTCCGTCTGGAGAAGAAAAAGTTTAGTCTCAAGGGGCGACACGCCTTCTTTACCGTGAGGACTGTGAATTTATGGAACGGTCTACCTCAGGAACTGGTCACAGCAGGAACAATTAACAGCTTTAAAACAGGATTAGATACATTCCTGGAACAAAATAACATTAATGCTTATGAAGAAATATAAAATCTCATCCCTTCCCCAATATCGCGCCACCCCCCTACCCCTTAATTCCCTGGTTGAACTTGATGGACATATGTCTTTTTTCGACCGTACTATGTAACTATGTATCCCACCTGATAACGTGTCAGGTACTGTGAGAAATGCCACTTGTGTCGACTTAATGAAAAGACTACTACGAGAGCGCATGAACGACTATTATATGCGTGTGTGACTGGCTATTATGCACGCGTATGCCTTAGTTGATTAATCTGAGAGCATGTACATGAATTGATTAATATGACAGCATACCCATGACATGACTTATTAAGAGAGCGTATGCATGAAAAATAACTACTATGAGAGCTTATACCTAATGTGAAAACTATGATAGCGTAAGAATGACTACCATGAGAGCGTATGCATGAATTGACTACTATGAGAGCGTATACATGAAGTAACTATTATGAAAGCATATACATGGAGTGACGACTATGAGAGCGTAAGAATGACTACTATGAGCGCCTATACATGGAATGACTACTATGATAGCATATTGATGACATCCCTACTATGAAAGCATATGCATGAAATTACTACTTATGCGAGCGTATACATGCAGTGACTGTTATGGGAGCGTATACCTGAAATTACTACTATGTGAGCGTCAACATGAAATGACTGTTATGAGAGCATATGCCTGACGTGACTACTATGAGAGCATATATGTGACATGACTAATATGAGAATGTAGGAATACCTATAATTAAGTCGTATACTTGGAGTGACAACTGTTAGAGCAAAGAAAGACTACTACTATGAGAGCGCATACCTGAAGTGACTACTATGAGACTACTGTGAGAGCACAGACAAGAAATATACTACTATGAGTGTGTATACATTGTGTGCCTACTAACAGAGAGCATACATGAATAGCTATCATGAGAGCATATATATATATATATATATATATATTTTTTTTTTTATGACTCATGAAAGTGTAAGCATGACTACTATGCAAGCGTATTCATGAAATGACTGCTATGAGGGCGTATGAAGTGACAACTATGCTGGCGTGATAATGACTAATAAGAGAGCATCTGCATGAAATGACTATTATGAGAGTGTAAGAATGACTACTATGCAACCGTATATCTTAAATGACTGCTATGCGTGTGTATGCATGATGTTACAACTTGTGAGGGCGTAATAATTACTACTATGAGAGAGTATACACGATCTGACTATTATGAGAGTGAAAAAATGACTGCTATGAGATCGTATATATGTCATGACTCTTATGAGAGCGTAATAAAGACTACTATGAGAGCGTATGCATGAAATGCCTATCATGAGAGGATAAGAGTGACTATTGTGAGAGCGTATGCATGAACTGACTGCTATGAGAGCAAGTACATGAAGTGACACCTATGAGAGCGTAATAATGCCTACTATAGGAGCGTGTACATGAAATGGCTATTATGAAAGCGTAAGAATGACTATTATGAGAGTGTACACATGAATGACTGTTATGAGAGCATATACATGAAGTGTCAATTATGAAAGTGTAAGAATGGCTACTATGAGAGTGTAAACCTGAAATGACTGCTATGCGCATGAATACATAAGTGACAACTATGAGAGTGAATGCATGAAATGACTACTCTGAGAGCATATATACGTGATGAGATTATGAGAGCGTGAGGATGACTACTAAGAGAGCGTTTGCATGGAATTACTACTTTGAGAGTGTATATATGCCACGACTGTCATGAGCGTGTAAGAATGACTACTATGAGATCGTATGCCTAAAATGATTGCTATGATTACTAAGAGATCGAATAGAAGAAATGATTGTTATGTGCATGTTATATGTGTAGAAACAAGAGCATGCTAACCCGTATAACCGTACCTGTATGTAATCCCATAGACGGAAAACATGAGCATGTCCAACTGTAATGAAACCTAAGCGTGTCATATTGTACTGAAATATGAACGTATCATTCCGCACAGCTACAAGAGTGTGACATACCGTATCGAAACATGAGCGTGCCATACTGTAAATAAAGCATGAGCATGACATACTGTAAGAAAGCATGAGCGTGACATATCGTAAAGCAAACATGAGCCTGATATAGTGTAAAGAAGCATGATCATGACATATGGTAATAAAGCATGAGCGTTACATACCGTAAAGCAAACATGAGCCTGATATACTGTAAAGAAGCATGATAGTGACATATGGTAATAAAGCATGAGCATGACATACCGTAAAGAAAGCATGAGCCTAATATACTGTACGGAAGCATGAGCGTGACATGCCGTAAAGAAAGCATAAGCGTGCCATACTGTACTAAAGCATGAGCGTGAAATACTGTAAAGGAAGCCTGAGCGTGACATACTGTAAAGAAGCATGAGCGTGACATACTATAAAGAAGCATGAGCATGATATGCCATAAAGAAAACATGGGGGTGACATACTGTAAAGAAGCATGAGCGTGACATACTGTACTAAAGCATGAGCATGACATACTGTAAGAAAGCATGAGCGTGACATACCATAAAGCAAACATGAGCCAGATATACTGTAAAGAAGCATGATCGTGACATATGGTAATAAAGCATGAGCATGACATACCGTAAAGCAAACATGAGCCTGATATACTGTAAAGAAGCATGATAGTGACATGTGGTAATAAAGCATGAGCATGACATACCGTAAAGAAAGCATGAGCCTAATATACTGTAAGGGAGCATGAGCGTGACATGCCGTAAAGAAAGCAAAAGCGTGCCATACTGTACTAAAGCATGAAATATTGTAAAGGAAGCCTGTGCGTGACATACTGTAAAGAAGCATGAGCGTGACATACTGTAATAAAGCATAAGCGTGACAAACTGTAATACAGCATGAGTGTGACATACTGTAAAAGAATGAGCGTGACATGCCATAAAGAAAACATGGGCGTGACATACTGTAAAGAAGCATGAGCGTGACATACTGTAATAAAGCATAAGCGTGACAAGCTGTAATACAGCATGAGTGTGACATACTGTAAAAGAATGAGCGTGACATGCCATAAAGAAAAAATGGGCGTGACATACTGTATAGAAGCATGAGCGTGACATACTGTACTAAAGCATGAGTGTGACATACTGTAAAGAAGCGTGAGCGTGACATACTGTACTAAAGCATGAGTGTGACATACTGTAAAGACGCATGGGCGTGACATACTGTACTAAAGCATGAGTGTGAAATACTATAAAGGAAGCATGAGCGTGACATACTGTAAAGGAAGCCTGAGCGTGACATACTGTAATAAAGCATGACATGCCGTAAAGAAAACATGGGCGTGACATACTGTAAAGAAGCATGAGCGTGACATACTGTAAAGAAGCATGAGCGTGACCTACTGTACTAAAGCATGAGCGTGAAATACTATAAAGGAAGCATTAGCGTGACATACTGTGAAGGAAGAATGAACGTGACATACTGTAAAGAATACTGTACTAAAGCATGAGCATGAAATACTGTAAAGGAAGCATGAGCGTGACATACTGTAAAGAAGCATCAGTGTGACATACTGTAAAGGAAGCATGAACGTGACATACTGTAAAGGAAGAATGAACATGACATACAGTAAAGGAAGCATGAGCGTGACATACTGTAAAGAAGCATGAGCGTGACATACAGTTTCTATGCTTCCTGTATGATGTTTTGGTCACTTTTGAATGCTGGCTGTGCTTTCACTCTAGTGGTAGCATGAGACAGAGTCTACAACCCACACAAGTGGCTCAGGTAGTGCAGCTCATCCAGGATGGCACATCAATGCGAGCTGTGGCAAGATGGTTTGCTGTGTCTGTCAGCATAGTGTCCAGAGGATGGAGGCGCTACCAGGAGACATGGAGGAGGCCGTAGGAGGGCAACAACCCAGCAGCAGGACTGCTACCTTCAGCTTTGAGCAAGGAGGAGCAGGAGGAGCACTGCCAGAGCCCTGGAAAATGACCTCCAGCAGGCCACAAATGTGCATGTGTCCACTCAAATGGTCAGAAACAGACTCCTTGAGGATAGTATGATGGCCTGACGTCCACAGGTGGGGGTTGTGCTTACAGCCCAACACTGTGCAGGATGTTTGGCATTTGCCAGAGAACACCAAGATTGGCAAATTTGCCACTGGCGCCCTGTGCTCTTCACAGAAAAAAGCAGGTTCACACTGAGCACATGTCACAGAGTCTGGAGACGCTGTGGAAAACATTCTGCTGCCTGCAACATCCTCCAGCATGACTGGTTTGGCGATGGGTCAGTAATGGTGTGGGGTGGCAGTTCTTTGGGTGCGCACAGCCATCCACGTGCTTGCCAGAGGTAGCCTGACTCCCATTAGGTACCGAGATGAGATCCTCAGACCACTTGTGAGACCATATGCTGGTGCAGTTGGCCTTGGGTTCCTCCTAATGCAAGAAAATTCTAGGCCTCATGTGGCTAGAGTGTGTCAGCAGTTCCTGCAAGAGGAAGGCAATGATGCTATATACTGGCCCGCCCATTCCCCAGACCTAAATCCGATTGAGCACATCTGGGACATCATGTCTCGCTCCATCCATGGATGCTTTAGTCCAGGTCTGGGAGACATCCCTCAGGAGACCATCCGCCACCTCATCAGGAGCATGGCCAGGCATTGTAGGGAGGCCATACAGGCACACATACGGAGGCCACACACACTACTGAGCCTCATTTTGATTTCTCTTCTGTCACAACCACAGTGCTCTCTGCTGACCTCTGCTGTCCATTTCAGGAACTGTCCAGAGCAGGAGAAAATCCCCATAGCAAACATATGCTACTCTAAACAGTTCCTAAAATGGACAGCAGAGGTAAGCAGAGAGCACTGTGGTAGTGACAGAAGAGAAATCCAAAAAGAAAAGCATTTCCTCTGTAATATATAGCCCCTAAAAAGTACTGGAAGGATTAAGATTTTTTAATAGAAGTAATTTACAAATTTGTTTAACTTTCTGGCACCAGTTGATAAAAAATTAAAATAAAAAAGTTTTCCATGGGAGTGCCCCTTTAACGACGCAGGACGTATATTTACGTCCTGCGCCGGCTCCCGCGATATGAAGCGGGATCGCGCTGCGATCCCACATCATATCGCGTCGGTCCCGGCGCTAATCAACGGCCGGGACCCGCGGCTAATACCACACATCGCCGATCGCGGCGATGTGCGGTATTAACCCTTTAGAAGCGGCGGTCAAAGCTGACCGCCGCTTCTAAAGTGAAACTGAAAGTGACCCGGCTGCTCAGTCGGGCTGTTCGGGACCGCCGCGGTGAAATCGCGGCGTCCCGAACAGCTGACCGGACACCGGGAGGGCCCTTACCTGCCTCCCCGGTGTCCGATCGGCGAATGACTGCTCCGTGCCTGAGATCCAGGCAGGAGCAGTCAAGTGCCGATAACACTGATCACAGGCGTGTTAATACACGCCTGTGATCTGTGTAAGAGATCAGTGTGTGCAGTGTTATAGGTCCCTATGGGACCTATAACACTGCAAAAAAAAAGTTAAAAAAAGTGTTAATAAAGGTCATTTAACCCCTTCCCTAATAAAAGATTGAATCACCCCCCTTTTCCCATAAAAAAAATAAAACAGTGTAAAAAAAATAAAAAATAAACATATGTGGTATCGCCGCATGCGTAAATGTCCGAACTATAAAAATATATCATTAATTAAGCCATACGGTCAATGGCGTACGCGCAAAAAAATTCCAAAGTCCAAAAAAGCGTATTTTGGTCACTTTTTATACCATTAAAAAATGAATAAAAAGTGATCAAAAAGTCTGATCAAAACAAAAATCATATAGATAAAAACTTCAGATCACGGCGCAAAAAATGAGCCCTCATACCGCCCCGTACGTGGAAAAATAAAAAAGTTATAGGGGTCAGAAGATGACATTTTAAACGTATACATTTTCCTGCATGCACCGTATTTATCGGGGTATACCACGCACCGGCCTATAACACGCACCCTCATTTTACCAAGGATATTTGGGTAAAAAAAGTTTTTTACCCAAATATCCATGGTAAAATGAGGGTGCGTGTGTGCGCGTGTTTATCCCCCGATATACCCCCAGGAAAGTCAGGGGGAGAGAGGCCGTCGCTGCCCGCTTCTCTCCCCCTGCCTTTCCTGGGGTCTAGAGCGCTGCTGTCGGCCCTTCTCACCCCCTGGTTATCGGCGCCGCTGCCCGTTCTGTCTCCCTGACTATCGGTGCCGGCGCCGATAGCCAGGGGGAGAGAAGGGGCAGCGGCACCCATTGCCGGCGCCGCTGCCCCGTTGCCTCCCCCCATCCCCGGTGGAATAATTACCTGAGTAGGGTCCGCGCTGCTGCAGGCCTCCGGCGTGCGTCCCCAGCGTCGTTGCTATGCACGGCGCGGCGCACTGACGTCATGCGCCGCGCCGTTCAGCCAGGGGGTGAGAAGGGCCGACAGCAGCGCTCTAGACCCCAGGAAAGGCAGAGGGAGAGAAGCGGGCAGCGACGGCCTCTCTCCCCCTGCCTTTCCTGGGGGTGTATCGGCGTATAACACGCACACAGACTTTAGGCTAAAAATTTTAGCCTAAAAAGTGTGTGTTATACGCCGATAAATACGGTAGTTATGATTTTTTCCAGAAGTGCAACAAAATCAAACCTATATAAGTAGGGTATCATTTTAACCGTATGGACCTACAGAATAATGATAAGGTGTAATTTTTACCGAAATATGCACTGCGTAGAAATGGAAGCCCCCAAAAGTTACAAAATGGCGTTTTTTTTTCCAATTTTGTTGCACAATGATTTTTTTTTTTTCGTTTCGCCGTGAATTTTTGGGTAAAATGACTAATGTCACTGCAAAGTAGAATTGGTGACGCAAAAAATAAGCCATAATATGGATTTTTAGGTGGAAAATTGAAAGGGTTATGATTTTTAAAATGTAAGGAGGAAAAAACGAAAGTGCAAAAATGGAAAAACCCTGAGTCCTTAAGGGGTTAAGGACATTACATCAAAGTTGGATCAGCATGTAGTGTGGTTTTCCACTTTGATTTTGATTGTGACTCCATATCCAAACCTTTATGGGTTGATAAATTTGATTTCCATTGATATTTGTGTGATTTTGTGGTCAGCACATTCAACTATGAAAAGATGAAAGTATTTTATACCATTAGTTCATTCATTCAGATCTAGGATGTGTTATCTTAGTGTTCCCTTTATTTTTTTAAGCAGTGTATATAACCCAGTATATAAGAAAGAATAGGATAATTCGGAGATGAAATATATCAGTGTAAAAATATATATTTGTCCAGATTTTATCAAGGAAGGATGTAATTTAGAGATGCAAAGAAAAAATTACAACAGCCAAGATACGTGGTTTTTTTTTTTCTTACTTTTCCCAGCGTAGAAGTTTTTTTCTTTAATTCAGCCTCCGAAGTTATAAGATGGATGGACACGCAAGACCTTGAAATTATAATCCTTTTTCCGATATAAAGGTGGAGGTGGAGTTGACGGGAAACAGGGTTAGAGGGATTTCATTACTAAATAGAAACGTGTGACCTAAAAAAAAGGTGCGGTGCATGTGTCAATATACTTTCTCAAATTTCTCTTTTGGACTGAAAAACATGGGGGGAGATATATCAAAACATGTCCAGAGGAAAATTTGCTTAGTTGCCCATAGCAGCTAATCAGATCGCTTCTTTCAGTTTGGAAAAGACCTCTGAAAAATGAAAGAAGTGATCTGATTGGTTGCTATGGGCAACTCAGCAACTTTTCCTCTGGACAGGTTTTGATAAATCTCCCCTATGGTCTGCTACAGCTTCCAGTCCAGCAACAAAGACGGATACAGTCCAAAAATGACTCAACTGGTACCACTTGCTGATTGAAATTAATGGGGTATGGTAGCGACTGATAGCAGCCAGTTTTATAATTTCCCCGCCAGATCCAGCTGCTGCATGCCTCAAACGTGATGTGAATGCAGCCTTAATTGGGTATCATTGTAATCGCATTAATTATCCTTAACTATGGGCTATACTCCAGTGCAGACTTTCATTTTGCACCTTATCTTGTGCACTTTATAATGGGGAAATTGTTTACATATTATTCAGTACTGTGACCATTTAGTATTGTGTAGTATCCCAGTCACTTGGCACTACAATGTTTGAGATACAGAGTTTTTTTTTCATCTATACTCATTTTCATTCATTGATTGTGTACTCTGTGTATTTATTGAGTATTACTCTTTCATTTGGTTGCATGGTTTATAGCCCTATGCTTATTGCTGCATTTAGGAGGATCTGCTATAGCCTATTAATTGCTATGTTTAAGTGTTGGTGTGTGTGTTTTTAATTGATTTAATATATTTGTCTGCTAATTTTTTTTTATTTTTGCCTTACACTTGTATAATAAAAGTTGTCTACATATTTTTACATATATTGACGGGTGTGCATTTTTCCTTGTTGTTTTTTTCTTTGTTATTATGACTGGTAATAAAGCTCAATATGAATGAAGTTGCTGCCGTTCTATATGCTAGTCAATGTTATCATTAATGTAAATACAGAATACAGTCTGTTAATACTGATCTCAGTTTTATTTTGGGTGAGGTTGGGTAGGATTATTTGTTCATAAGTGTTAGTCCAATAGTCCAACACACCTCAGTCTATATTTATTAACAGAATATGTGTATATTCCTGATTGGATATGCAGGATAACAATGGATACCTTAGCAACAAATTTCATTATCTCATATGATAGAACTATGTAACTACACAGACAATACTGTATCTTAAGAATGTGTACTCTGTACTGAGCTCTGCAAAGTGTTAGGTAAAATAAGGAATATACATGCCAAACTACCCCCAAATGTTATCATCTCAACCCCCCAGACAGACCTTACCTATCCAAAGCTGGTGGCTGGCTTACCACCCAGCACTCATCTATCCCACCATGAAGAAAACAGATGCTACCAGGAACCACCTTCCTTGCTCCAGTGTTTCCCAACCTTTTTTTTTTTTTACCTCATGGCACCCCTTCCAAATAATTTTTTACAAAAGACAAAAAATTGCTTAAATGTGCACTGTCATCCAAACTATTTTTTTGCTATTGCAATCCTAGAATCTGTGAATCTGAGACTGAACAGAAAATACAAGAGCAATAGCAAGGTAGAAAACTAAAAAATAATAAAAATAAAGGCAGGGGGTGGTTTATCATGATGGGGAGAGTGAACTGGGAGGATTATAAAATGTAACAAGATCATGACTGGAGGGACGCTAGACCCGCCTCTTCCCTTTAACCTTGACTGACCCATCACCCACCGTTCTTCCCACAAAAGACCCAACACGTGTTATGGTGAAAATGGGCCGGTCAGGCCCATTTATTAAATATTAACATATTAACATATATGTAACAGTTTACATCAACCAATATTTCTTTCCAACACTTTATTCATGAACTTAGGTACTCGCTATGACTTAGGCACTCGCTATTTACCCCTGGCCACAAACACCTGACCCAGGGGCACCCACAAGTGTTAGTGCCTGCTCCCAACAACTCCTGGGGCCCAAACACACCGCCAGAAGGCCCATTCAGCTGTGTCCCCAACAGCTGTCAACACTTTCCAGTAAACCAACACTGTAATTGTCCACAATTGATCACAACAAGGACCCCTTTTACCTGCAACCCGTCTAACAGCACATACTCCAGCACCACTAGGGCGGGACCTCTTTTCCTAACTACTTCACCGGAGTGAGCTCCTTCATCTCTGTTATTACAGGCTCCTCCCCTCTGAACTTCTCCTGACCCCTTGTCCCTTGAGACTGCACGTCCACCTCCCCCCGCCCTTAAAGGGCCACACACCTAATATTACCCTCTTAATTAACCTTCCCCAAAACTTGAGTGAAGGGGGCTCTAATTCCCCGTCACGCCACTACTACGCTGTTGGATGCCCCTTCCGCTCTGTTTTTCTCCCATGACTGGAGCGACACTGCCCCCTTCCCTTTAACCTTGACTGACCCATCACCCTTTTCCACCACCCACCGTTCTTCCCACAAAAGACCCAACACGTGTTATGGTGAAAATGGGCCGGTCAGGCCCGTTTATTAAATATTAACATATTAACACTTTATTCATGAACTTAGGCACTTGCTATTTACCCCTGGCCGCAAACACCTGACCCAGGGGCACCCACAAGTGTTAGTGCCTTCTCCCAACAACACATGGGGCCCAAACACACCACCAGAAAGCCCATTCAGCTGTGTCCCCAACAGCTGTCAACACATTCCAGTAAACCAACACTGTAGTAATTGTCCACAATTGATCCCAACAAGGACTCCTTTTACCTGCCACAGAATGGAAGAGCGTGACACCTCACCGACTTCCATCCCTCCGCACCTGGATTGCTTTCTCCACCCCCTCCTGCAGTGCCAAAGTCCACAAATTAATGCCAATGGCATTCAAGTGGATACCGTCTCTACGAAGAAACTCTCCCGGCTCCCCCACCAACTTATGGTGCCGGACAACAATACCCCCATTGCGGCGAACAAAAGGGCCTACCGCCTTATTCATCTTCACCCTTGCCTAAAGTCTAGCCACGGACCTCGCAAAATGCCACACCCTCGGGGCCACCATATCTGACCAAACTAACACTATGCCCTGGAACGTCGACCAGAGGCGCAAAAAGTCCAACTTAATGTCCCTAATAAGCACTCTGGAAGGACGAACCCCTAGGTCATTTCCCCCCCCCCAAATGCACAACCAGCACATCCGGGGGGCTGTCTAAAGCAGCAGCAATCTGCACCTCAGGCAATAAACTACTCCACACCATCCTGCTAATGCCTATCCACCGCAACACCGAACCGCAAGGGACCTGCTAAACCCCAATCGCCTACCATTATGCCGAACATCCGCCCGGACGGAACCCCACCGAACATATGAATGGCCCACTATCCACACCAAACAGGGGGTCTGACCTGGAAAACACAAAGAAAAGAAAAACCCCATGAACAAATAGCAAAGAAAACTGCCAAATCAACAAACCTAACCTTAAAGGGAACCAATAATCAGATTTTACCCTATATAATGCTTGGCAAAGCATTATATAGGGTAAAATCTGATGATTGGTTCCCTTTAACTACATAAGATGAGGATGAACATACAACCTATACCTTTTCGACTCCCATCTCCCAATACGCTTCAAGTGGTCCTCACCCACACCCCAACGAGCTGCCTCCGTAGCCGCCCCAATGCGAAAGGAGAGTGAACTGTAGAGACCAGGAACCAACCCCCTCGCCACCAAACACCTTCTAAAAATACTTCAAATGCACAATGTAACAGTTGAGTTCCAAATTGGAAAGTTGCATATAATTGAAATGGCCGTAAATTCAGAGCTCCATCCAACTCCTCTTAACAGCTTCAATATAACACACGTGTAGGGCAATATACTGCTAGCAGCACGCCAACTAAAAATATCTCATGGAGTGAGCGACTTTAAAAGACATGACTCATGTTTCTTGAAATGGAAATTCTTGCGACTTTATTTTCTTTATCCTTACTGCACATAGATAGTCTCACAGGACCTTCATTTTAAATAGTGGAAAACAGCAGCATTTTCAGTATGTTCACCAGTCATGGCACAATGTTTCAGGGGCGGACCTCCTTATTCATGCACCTTCTAAAAATAGAAACAAACTGAAATCGAGATAGCGTCAAGCCATCCACATGAACTAACAAAGGCACCGGGCACACAGGGCGGACTTCCAGAAAGTCCCTCAAGCAGCGAACAGGACAAACTAAGGACCCCTCCAATGTGCCCAGAACCACCCAACTACCTCTCCCGACTTGATCCGTCTTAGACCGTCCTAGCCGGCACCTCACAACCCCCTCCTCTAAACTCACATCACCAAACGGCAAACCGTCACCACAAGACCGTGACCGGGACACCAATTCCAAAATTCTAAAAGCTCTGAAAAAGGCCAATGAGAACGCTAATCGGAACAACCAAACCTTGTAGGAGTCCCGACATTCTACACTAACCCGCTCAGCCAAAAACACTAGCAACTGAAAAGAGACCGGACGCAGCCGGTCCGCCCGAGGGACCTCACTACGCCTATAGCCCCTCAATGGCCTCCTAACCAAGCTGTGTGTAGTGGAAGCTGCCAACCCCTTCAGTTCAAACCAAAACGACAGCGCCGCCATGGGGCGATGCAACCCAGAAACAAACACACCCCGCTCATAATCCAACACAGCCGTCACCCAATCAATCACTTCACCGTCAACCCGCACAGCCTGCAACAGATCCTCCCATTCACACCAAACCTTAGTATAAGACTGCCAAGTGGTCACGTGCACAGACCGCCGGATCAACTCCGCTGCCGTTCCCAGACCACACTCCACAGCTCCGAGGGGCAAGGAATCTGGAATTGCTCTGCCTCCTGTGCCAACGCGCAAAACCTGTCCCACTGCAAGCAAGAAAGAGAATCAGCAATGGAGTTCAAAACCCCGGGCACATGCCACGCCACAAAATGAGTTAAGCACAAGACCCCGCAACACCAACCTACGCAGCAATCGCAGCACCGGCAGAGAACTGCACAACTGCCTATTAATGGCCAGCACTACCCCCTTATTGTCACACCTGAATCTCACCCGCCTATCTCTCAACCTATCTCCCCAGATCTCCGTGGCCAGAACTATCGGAAACAGCTCCAAGAGAACCAATTAGACAGCAACCCTGCCTCGCGCCAAGACTCAGGCCACTCCCCTGAAAGTAGGCCCCAAAACCAATTGAACTAGAAGCATCGGTAAACAACTCCAGCTCCCCATCATCCATCCACGCTGACAACGACATAGAACTCCCATTATGCAAAGCCAAAAAGGAGTCCCAAAACTCCAAGTCATCCCGCACCTCAGCAGAAAGGCGCACATAGTGATGCGGAACCAACACCCCCGCAGTAGCCAACCCCAACCGTCTGCAAAAAACCCTGTCATCGGCACAATGCGACAGGCAAAATTCAATTTCCCCGACTGCACCTCCCGCAGTTGGGCCTTCCTACACCTGCAACACTTCTTAACACACTCCTTCAAGTTCGACAACTTATCCTCCGGAAGGCGACACTCCATCCTCTCCGAATCGATGACAATTTGACAACCGTCTCCGAACCCTCTGTCTTGTCCGGGGCCAACGAAATCCCAAAACGGCGAGCCACCGCCACCATAGTATGCAAAAGGATCGAACACACCGGTGATCCCGGCGGGCCCACAAACAAAAAATCATCAAGGTAATGGAGTACAGACGACCAACCCGCCTCCTGCTTCACCACCCATTCCACAAAACAACAAAACGTCTCAAAATACGCACACGAACACGAAATAGAACAGCCCATTGGCAAATAACAGTCTACATAAAACGACCCCAATAAATCCCCAACAGCCGAAAACTCTCCGGATGCATTGGCAACAAACGAAAAGCAGATTCCACATCAGTCTTAGCCAGGAGGGCACCCTGACCAAACTTCTGCATCCACCTAACCGCAGCATCAAAAGATGTGTAATTCACAGTGCATTCCCCCTCAGCAATCCTTCATGGACGCGCCAGCCGGATGCGAGAGATGATGGATCAGCCGAAACTTCCCTGGTTCCTTCTTCGGAACCACCCCCAATGGGGAAACCACCAAATCTGCCAAAGGAAGGTCCCTAAATGGGCCCCCCATGTGCCCCAACGTCACCTCCCTATCCAACTTCTCCGACATCATCTGCGGATACCGGTAAGCAGACAACAAATTTCTAACCCGCAGCCCAGACGACACCGATGAGCTGGGTATCCTAAAACCCTCAGAGAAACCAGCCAACAATAACTTGGCTCCCTCCCTATTTGGATACTGGGCGAGAAACCATTTCATCTCGTCCACCTTCACCGGAGTCGCTCCTAGACTGTGACGTCTCAGCAGCGTGCCCCTTACCCTGCTTGAAACACTTGGAGTAGCTGTGGGCCCCCCCACAACCTGAGCATTCATGATTAAAGCGACAGTCGGCCGCAAAGCGGCACAGTCCTTTGTTAAACTGCCAGCAGCAGCCGTGCCGCATACCAGCCGGCAGCCCTGCTGTGGTAGCTCAAGCGGCTGACCCCAAAAAGGGCTGAGACCCCCCCACGCGGTGCAGCCATAAGAAGCATCCACAACCCATTGTCTTTATGGTCCCACCACCGCGAAGGCTGCACCGCCTTCCGCTGCCTAAACTGCATCATACCCAAGCTAAGCCAAGCCCCCATACACCCTATATGCTTCCCCAATCCCATCCAGATAGCAAAACAAAGCCGAGCAGTTACCCGGCAACTTCTCACCAATAACGCTGGCCAAAATTAAAGAAGCTTGGAGACTTTTCCTCCTCCTCCTTTTTGCTCTCCTCCGGCTTCCTACGATCCAAATAACATTTTTCCAGCGGAAGTAAAGAAGAGATCTCGACATACTCGTCCTTCCAGATCTTTTCCTTAACCTCCGGCTTCAAATGAGCCTCCAATGGCCCCTCAAAGCACACATAAACCTCGCCTTTCGCCGCATCCGCCGAGCGGACATCATCCCCAGGCTTCTCCTTGGAAGCCGCTGCAGGCAAAGCCTCGCCCGCACTCCTGCCGGCCACCCCGACTGGCCCCGCCACCAGGGCCGCAACCTGCCCAGCTACCTGACCGCTACCCCCAGGCACCACCCCCACAGTACCTGAACCCACCAACACAGAACCCCCACTTAACCCATTCCCAGCCTCCCACACTGGCAAAGGAGAAACTCTAGTCACTCCCCCATCAGTACCCTGGGACAACACCCCTAGCAATTGAACTAACAAGTCACGAACAACAACACCCCCCCAACACCCCCTCCCCCAACAGGCCCCACCGAAGTGCACTCACCAGGCTGACCCGGAACTGATGCCCCGGCAGCCGCAGGTCCTGACTTCCGCTCCCTGGAACCGCCAGCCTCAGACCCCCGCGGAGAAGCAGATGAAGTGGCCGCAGGAGAAGGCCGCTCCTCCAGAAGAGACTCTTGCTCCGTGTCCACGTCAGCACCCAAAAAGGTCCTGGGCGAAATGGGCCCCCGGCCACTTGGCATCACCACCAGGCTTCCAAGCTGCGCAGGCCCAGCAGGGGGTGCAGGTCTCCCCGCAGCTGGCGCCACCGACTGCAAGCGCTGCCTCCCCAAACTCTCCCTCGAAGCAGCAGGCAGCACACCAGGAGATAAAGGGGCAGACCGGCCGACACCAGTCCCCCCTGTTGTAGCCACTCTCCCACGACGGGCCGCACTCCTGCCTGGATCATCAGCAGGAGCCCCGGCCGCCACTCTGGAACACTGAAGTACAGGAGGAGGGGAAGCTGAAGTAAGCCCCTCCCCCTGGCCGGACCCCGACCGCCGGAATTCCTCCGGAATTACTCGGGGATGCCCACCCGCCGCAGATGCTCGAGGGTCCCCGCCGGGGCTTCCTAAGCGTCGCCGGGACCGGGGAGCAGAATCAGGGCTTAGCCATTCTGGGGCACGCAAGACCCGCGATCCCCACAGCGGGCCATCAGACTCCTGCACCACCGGCTGCTCAGCCCCCAGAACAGCACGCACCTGTTCCCGAAGCAAGCCACCGCCGCAGTCCACCGCTTCTGCTCGCAGCTGCACTAGAAGAGCCTCCACGTCCATCTTCACAGGAGCTGCTGCAAAAGGTACCTCTTCTCCTAACTACTTCACTGGAGTGAGCTCCTTCAGCTCCGGTTCTAACTGTTATTACAGGCTCCTCCCTTCTGAACTTCTCCTGACCCCTTGTCCCTTGAGACTGCACGTCCACCTTCCCCCCCTTAAAGGGCCACACACCTAAAATGAACCTCTTAATTAACCTTCCCCCAAACTTGAGTGAAGGGGGCTCTAATTCCCCGTCACGCCACTACTACGCTACTGGGTGCCCCTTCTGCTCCATTTTGCTCCCATGACAGGTACTCTTTAACAGCTTAATGACCACGAACGTAAATGTACGTCCTGGTGCGGCGGTATTTTGCGCACCAGTATGTACATTTACGTCCTGTACATGACCACGAGCATCGGAGCCTTGCTCGTGCCATGCACAGCATGTTCTGCCGGTAATGGCAGACATCAGCGATCGCGCTGATGTCAGCCATTAACCCCTCAGATGCCGTGATCAATACAGATATTTTTGCGTTTTTGTTTTTTTCTCCTCGCCTTCTAAAATCCATAACTCCTTTATATTTCCATCTACAGACCCATATAAGGGCTTGTTTTTTGCGTGACCAATTGTACTTTGTAATGTGACAAAAAAGGAGCATTTTTGGAATTTTTTACATTTACGCCATTCACCGCACGGGATAATTAACATTATATTGTGATAGTACGGACAATTACGCATGCAGCAATACCAAATATGTTTATTTAAAAAAAAAAACGCTTTTTGGGGGTAAAATGGGAAAAACTGACAATTTTCATTTTTACTGGGGGAGGGGATTTTTCCCTTTTTTTTAACTTCTTTTTTACATTTTTCAACTTTTATTTTACACTTTTTATTTCCCCATAGGGGACTATCTATAGCAATCCTTTGATTGCTAATACTGTTCAGTGCTATGTATAGGACACAGCACTGATCAGTATTAGCGGTGATCTTCTGCTCTGGTCTGCTCGATCTCAGACCAGAGCAGAAGACCCCAAGAGACGGCTGGAGCCAGGTGAGGGGACCTCCGGCCGCGATGCTGGATGATCGGATCCCCGCGGCAGCGCTGCGGGCGATCCGATCATCCATTCAAAGTACCGCACTGTATCTGTATTGATCACGGCATCTGAGGGGTTAATGGCGGACATCCGCGCGATTGCGGATGTCGGCCATTACTGTCGCGTTCCTGGCTGCTTCTAGTAGCCGGAACCTGCCGTGTATGACACGAGCACCGTTCCGATGCTTGCGGTCATACACAGGACGTAAATGTACGTCCTGGTGCGGGAAGTCCCGCCAAACCAGGACGTACATTTACGTCCGTGGCCGTTAAGGGGTTAAAGCAGTACACTAATAGAAAAGTATGTAATCATGGGTATCATTTTAATTGTATTGACCCACAGAATAAAGAAAACATGTCATTTTAACCGTAAAGTGTACAGTGTGAAAACAAAACCCTCCAAAATTTGCTAAATTGTGGTTTTCATTAAAATTTTCTAACTTAAAAAATATTTTTGGGGGTTTGCCGTACATTTTTGGTAAAATGAGAGGTGTCATTACAAAGTACAATTGGTCAGGCAAAAAACAAGCCCTTATATGGGTCCGTGGATGGAAATATAAAAGCGTTATGGTTTTTAGAAGGCGAGGAAGAAAAAACGAAAACGCAAAAATAAAATTGGTCTGGTCCTTAAAGGGGTACTCTGCCCTTAGACATCTTATCGCTTATCCAAAGGATAGGGAATAATATGTCTGATCGCAGGGACCGAGATTGCGGGACCCCACAATCTCGGCTGCGGCACCCCAGACGTCAGCTGAACGGAGCAAATTTTGCTCCAATACGGGGCAGAGGCTCATGACTTCACAGCCATGCCCCCTCAATGCACGTCTGTGGGAGGGGGCGTGACGGCCACTGGGGCCCCCCGCAATCTCCAGGACAGGACCCAGGAGCTCTCACTGAGGAGTGCGTGTTGTTTCCCAGTAGAGGCACGTGCTCCATTCATTTATTTGGGAGCGCCGATGATGCCTGAGAGCTGTACTGGGCTCTTTTTGGCACTCCTACAGAAATTAATGGAGCACATGCTGCAGCACGCGCTCCTCACTGAGCGCCAGGTCGCGTCCCGCTGTTTACCCCCAACATTCGGACCCCCCTGCCACGATCAGCTACTTATCCCCTATCTTGAGGAAAGTGGATAATTTAGTTTTCGCCAAAGATCTTCTTTAATGTACAATCCACATTGTAGAAGTAAGCTTTGCAGCACTCCAGGGTCAGTGAAAAAGCGTGTACTTTTATTTACCCATGTTTCAGGATACAACATTTCAATGGCCTCTCATCATCTTTTTCAAGCATACAATGGCATATAAATGTCACACATTTATATGGTACAAAGGGATAACACCACAAACAAATAATGCACCAGTGTTAAATATAGATAATTCCATAAATAGGATGTACTGCCAAACTGTGACATAAATTCTAAATATTGTTAATTATTAAGGATGTCCCGATACCTAAACTGGTATCGGTACCAATACTGGACATTTGCAAGAGTAAGAAGCTATAGAAAAGTCTAATCAATACCGCAATGGTACCGAACTAAAGATTACATGGTAAACTAAAGATTACAGTGCAAAAAATGAGCCCGGTAAACAAAAAAAGAAAAAAGTTATAGGGGGTCAGAAAATGGCAATTACATTTTATTTTTCTATAAAGATTACAGTTTTTTTAAATGAGTAAAACTTTAGACAAACTATACATATTGGATATGGTTTTAATTGTGCTGACCTAAAGTATCAAGATTTTATGTTAGGCTCTTTTCACACTGCAGTTGTCACACAGCAGGCAGTGCACGTCAGAAAATCAGGAGAGAATAGCAGGAGAAAAATTACTGCAAGAAGCGTCTTTTTCTCCCACTACTCCCGCAAAGAAACAACGGCGCCTGGCAGACCCCATTGACTATAATGGGATCCATCGGTACCCATTGTCACCCGTTGTGCCCTGTTCAGATAATGGATGTTAAAAGCAAAAAAAAAAAAAAAAAGAGAGCTTAAACCCTTAAGGACATGCACCGTAAATGTACGGCGCTGCTTAGCGCTACTTAGTACACAGCGCTGTACATTTACGGCACAGCTGCGCTCGCTTCATTCGCGGCAGGTCCCGGCGGCTGTCAGCAGCTGCCGACCTGCCGGTAATGGCGGACATCAGCGATCGCACTGATTAACCCCTCAGATGCCGTGATCAATACAGATCACAGCAATTGCGGCAATGCGGCATTTAGAATGGCTGATCTGATTGCAGATCAGCCAAGATGGCGAGCGGAGGTCCTCTCACCTGCCTCTGTCTGTCTCCCGGGGTCTTCTGCACAGATCAACCTTCCAGCAGACCAGAGCAGAAGATCGCCGATAATACTGATCAGTGCTATGCTCTATGCATAGCACTGAACAGTATTAGCAATCTGGTGATTGCTATAAATAGTCCCCTATGGGCACATAAAAAGTGTAAAATAAATGTGTAAAAAGTGAAAAAAAAAATTTGAAAAAGCCCCTCCCCATTAAGATTAAAATAACCCCTTTTCCTCATATTAATACATAAAGGCGTAAAAAACAATAAATAATAAACATATTTGGTATTGTCGCATGCGTAAATGTACAAACTATAAAAATATAATGCTAATGATCCCCTACGGCGAATGGCGTAAACGTAAAAAAAAAAAAAAATAAGTCCAAAATTTCTGCTTTTTTGTCACATCAAAAATTATTAATAAAAAGCGATCAAAAAGTAAAAATGATACTAAAACAAACTACAGATTACGGCTCAAAAAATTAGCCCTCACACATCCCTTAATACGGAAAAATAAGAGAGTTAGAGGTGGTCAAAATAGGGCAATTTTAAACGTACTGATTTTTCAAAAAAGTTAGAGATTTTTTTAAAGCAGTACAATAATAGAAATGTACCGTATATACTCGAGTATAAGCCGACCCGAGTATAAGCCGAGACCCCTAATTTCAACCCAAAATCCCAGGAAAAGTTATTGACTCGAGTATAAGCCTAGGGTGGGAAATACATCATCCCCCCCCCTGTCATCATCCAGACCCGTCATTAACATCCTCATCATCATCACCGCCTGTCATCATCCAGACCCTCATCATCATCACCTGTCATCATCCCCTTGTCATCATCCCACACATCCCCCCTTCATCATCCCCTTGTCATCATCATCACCTGTCATCATCCCCTTGTCATCATCCCACACATCCCCCCTTCATCATCCCCTTGTCATCATCCCCACCCCCTTCATCATCCCCTTGTCATCATCCCCACCCCCCTTCATCATCCCCTTGTAATCATCCCACACCCCCCCTTCATCATCCCCTTGTCATCATCCCCACCCCCCTTCATCATCCCCTTGTCATCATCCCCACCCCCTTCATCATCCCCTTGTAATCATCCCACACACACACCCCCCTTCATCATCCCCTTGTCATCATCCCACACCCCCCCTTCATCATCCCACACCCCCCCTTCATCATCCCACACCCCCCCCCCCTTCATCATCCTCTTGTCATCATCCGCCCGCAGTGGTCTTCAACCTGCGGACTTCCAGAGGTTTCAAAACTACAACTCCCAGCAAGCCCGGGCAGCCATCGGCTGTCCGGGCTTGCTGGGAGTTGTAGTTTTGAAACCTCCGGAGGTCCGCAGGTTGAAGACCACTGCGGCCTTCGACATCATCCAGCCCCCTCTCGCCCCCCTTTAGTTCTGTACAGTACTCACCTCCACTTGGCGCTGGTCCGGTGCTGCAGGGCTGTCCGGTGAGGAGGTGGTCCGGTGGGATAGTGGTTCCGGGCTGCTATCTTCACCGGGGAGGCCTCTTCTCCGTGCTTCCGGCCCGGAATAGAGGCGTTGCCTTGACAATGACGCGGAAGTACGTTGGCAATGAACGTACCTCTGCGTCGTTGTCAAGGTCGGGCCCGAAGCGCTTAGAAGAGGCCTCCTCGGTGAAGATAGCAGCCCGGAACCACTATCCCACCGGACCACCTCCTCACCGGACAGCCCTGCAGCACCGGACCAGCGCCGAGCGGAGGTGAGTACTGTACAGAACTAAAGGGGGTGAGAGGGGGCTGGATGATGTCGAAGGCCGCAGTGGTCTTCAACCTGCGGACCTCCGGAGGTTTCAAAACTACAACTCCCAGCAAGCCCGGACAGCCGATGGCTGCCCGGGCTTGCTGGGAGTTGTAGTTTTGAAACCTCTGGAGGTCCGCAGGTTGAAGACCACTGCGGGTGGAGAGTTCACTCGAGTATAAGCCAAGGGGGGTGTTTTCAGCACGAAAAATTGTGCTGAAAAACTCGGCTTATACTCGAGTATATACGGTATGTAATCATGGGTATCATTTTAATTGTATTGACCTAGAGAATAAAGAAAACATGTAATTTTTACCATAAATTGTACAGCATGAAAACACCCCCCCCCCCCCCAAATTAGCTAAATTATGACTTCCGTTTATAGTAGGGATTGACCGATTATCGGTATGGCCGATATTATCGGCCGATAATCACGATTTTGGGCATTATCGGTATCGGCAATTATCTTGCCGATAAGCCGATAATGCCCCGCCCCCCGCACCGCCCCCACCGCACCGCGACCGCCGACCCGCCGCACCGCACCCCCGACCCACCACACCGCGTCGCACCCCCCACCGTGATGCTGGGCGGTATACCGGTATGGATTTTTGCCCATACCGGTCGGGCCCCTCCCCCACCCTCCGAGTCAATAAAAAAATGAAACTTACCCGTAATGGGGGTGGTCCGGGCCATCCATCCTTCCTGTAGTGTCCGGGAGCGTTCCGGGTGGAGGGTGAAATGGTCCGGGCTGTCCTTCTTCTCCGGCGGTCATCTTCTCCACTCCGGCGGTCATCTTCGCACGGGCGTCACTGCGCAGCGGCGTCTATGCAGTGTACTAGGCCGGAGCCTGCCCGGAGTGGAGAAGATGACCGCCGGAGAAGAAGGACAGCCCGGACCGGTTCACCCTCCACCCGGAACGCCCCCGGACACTACAGGAACGATGGATGGCCCGGACCACACTGACAGGTAGGGGGAGAGAAGCGGGTGGCGGCGGCGGCCTATGGCCCCGCAAAAGCCACTGCAGATCATTGATTTAAAGCGCCCACTTTAAATCAATGATCTGCAGCGGTGTCGCAGGGGGTTAAATAGCCGATAACTTATACCGGAATATCGGTATAAGTTATCGGCTATCGGCCCTAACCTGCACCGATTATCGGTATTGGCCCTAAAAAAACGATATCGGTCGATTCCTAGTTTATAGGGGTCAGAAGAGGACAATTTTAAACGTATACATTTCCCTGCATGTAGTTATGAGTTTTTTTCAGAAGTACAACAAAATCAAACCTATATAAGTAGGGTGTCATTTAATCATATTGACCTACAGAATAATGATAAGGTGTAATTTTTACAGAAAAAATATACTGCACAGAAACGGAAGCCCCCAAAAGTTACAAAATGTAGTTTTTTCTTCAATTTCAACGGACAATGTTTTGTTTTTTTTGTTTCGCTGTAGATTTTTTGGTAAAATGACTGACGTCATTACTAAGTCGTTGAGTCCCCAAGGGGTTAAAGGGCAAGGGTAAAAAAACTAAAGTGCAACGAATTGACCTGGTCCTTAACTTGTTGGGGACCACAGGTGTATGGATACGCCCTTGCGTCCTGGTACTTAAGGACCAAGGGCGTACCTTTACGCCCGTGAGAATTTCGATTCCCGCCGCTAGCCAGACGAGGATCATTGAGCAGGCATCCTGTGTAAATGCCTGGGGGGGCGGGGGGTCCTAAGACCCCCCCATGTTGGTGATCGCCGCAAATCACCGATCAATTCAGATCATCTTAAAGATAGAAGCGAGGTGGCAGGGGCCACCTCCTCCTATCCCCTGCAATTAGCTGATCCGGGCAATCGGCGAATTGCAGGGCGGGGGGGCCTTCATTTCCCCCACTCTGCCCGCCTCTGGATGTCGGGGCAGAGCGGGGGAAGATGGCGGCGATGTGCGGGGACCGCTGCGGAGACCGCCGGCGCAGGTTACATGGGTTCCGGCGGCTGACAGGAGGCGGCAGGCAAGTGGAGGCAGCGGTGGTGGTTTCCTAGATACTGCAGTGAAGATTGCCGTAAAGTGATCTTCACTGCTGTATCTAGGAGTTTCAAAACTACAACTCCCAGCATGCCCAGACAGCCTTTGGCTGTCTGGGCATGCTGGGAGTTGTAGTTTTGCAACATCTGAAGGGCCACAGTTTGGAGACCGCTGTCCTTCCAGATGTTGCAAAACTACAACTCTCAGCATGCCCAGACTGTCCAGGCATGCTGGGAGTTGTAGTTCTGTAACATCTGGCCCTTCAGATGTTGCCGAACTACAACTCCCAGCATGCCTGTGCAGTCTAGGCATGCTTGGAGTTGAAGTCTTGTAACATCTGGAGGGCTACAGTTTGGAGACCACTACACAGTGGTCTCCAAACTGTTTTCCTCCAGTTGTTGCATAACTACAACTCCCAACATGCCCTTCGACTGTCTGGGCATGCTGGGAGTTGTAGTATTGCAACAACTGGAGGCACACTGGTTGGGAAACATTGTCTGTTTCCTAAGTCAGTGTTTCCCAACCTGTGTGCCTCCTGCTGTTGCAAAACTATAACTCCCAGCATGCACTAACAGACCATGCATGCTGGGAGTTGTAGTTTTGCAACAGCTGGAGGCACATGGGTTGGGAAACACTGAATTAGGAAACAGACAGTGTGCGGAAACACTGCGGTCGTCTGTTACCTAACTCAGTGTTTCCCAATCCCAACCAGTGTGCCGGGTACATTCACATGGGCGGGGGTTTACAGCAAGTTTCCCGCTTCAAGTTTGAGATGCGGCAAATTTTCCGCTGCAGTGGGAAACACACTGTAAACCCCTGCCCATGTGAATGTACCCTAAAAACACTACACTACACTACACTAACCCAAAATAAAGAGTAAAACACTACATATACACCCCCTTACACCGTTACCCCCCCCCCATAAAAAGTTAAAAACGTCTTGTAAGTCAGTATTTCTAAAATGGAGCCTCCAGCTGTTGCAAAATAACAACTCCCAGTATTGCCGCACAGTCATTGACTGTCCAGGCATGTTGGGAGTTTTGCAACAGCTGGAGGCACCCTGTTTTGGGAAAACTGACGTACGTACAGTATTTTTGGAGGAGGAGGCAAGTGTAACGCTTACCTCCGGGTACAGCCCTATGAAAATCCCTAAAATTCGCACTTCAGAGCCCTGTCGTATTTCAAAGCAACAGTTTAGGACCACACATGGGGTGTTTCCGTACTTGGGAGAAATTGTGGGGGTCTTTTTCTCCTTTTACCCCTTATGAAAAGGTAAAGTTGGGGTCTACACCAGCCTGTTAGTGTAAAAAAAAAGAAAAAAACATTTTTACTCTAACTCTAAAGAGGTAAAAGGAAAAAAGACCCCCAAAATGTGTAACACAACTTCTCCCAAGTACAGAAATAACCCATATGTGGGCATAAAATGCTCTCCGTGACGCACAACAAGGTTCAGGAGTGAGAGCACTATGTACATTTGAGGCCTAAACTGGTTATTTGCACAGGGGTGGCTGCTGGTTACTGCGGTTCTGACATAAACGCAAAATAAATAAATACCCACATGTGACCCCATTTTGGTAACTACACCCCTCACGGAGCGTAACAAGGGGTATATTGAGGCTTATCACCCCTCAGGTGACTGACAGATTTTTGGAACAGTGGTCCGTGAAAATGAAGAATTTAATTTTTCATTTGGACAGCCAACTGTTACAAAGATCTGTCAAACGCCAGTGGGGTGTAAATACTCACTTCACCCCTTGTTATGTTCCTTGAGGGGTGTAGTTTCCCAAATAGTGTGCCATGTGGGGTGTTTGGTGTTTTTTGCTGTTGTAGCACCATGGGGGCTTCCTATATGTGACATGCCCCCCAAAAACCATTTCAGCAAAATTCACTTTCCAAAAGCCCACTGTCGCTCCATTCCCTTCTGAGCCCTCTTGTGCACCTGCAGATCACTTTACATCCACATATGAGATATTTCCTTACTCAAGGGAAATCGGGTTTCAAATTTTGGGGGACATTTTCACCTATTACCCATTGTGAAAATGGAAAATTTGGGGTAACATCAGCATTTTCACGTTCAACTTTAACGCAAAGTCGTCAAACACCTGTGGGGTGTTAAGGCTCACAGTACCACTTGTTACATTCCTTGAGGGGTGTAGTTTCCCAAATAGTATACCATGAGGGGTGTTTTTCGCTGTTCTGGCACCATGGGGGTTTCCTAAATGTGACATGCCCCCCAAAAACCATTTCAGCAAAATTCGCTTTCCAAAATCCCACTGTCACCCCTTCCCTTCTGAGCCCTCTAGTGCACCCACAAAGCACTTTACAGCTACATATGAGGTATTTCCGTATTTCCTTACTCAAGAGAAATTGGGCTACATATTTTGGGGGGCTTTTTCTCCTTTTACCCCTTGTAAAAATAAAAAATATGGCTCTACAAGAACATGTTAGTGTAAAAAATGAAGATTTTAAATTTTTGCCTCCACTTTGCTGCTATTCCTGTGAAACACCTGAAGGGTTAACACACTTACTGACTGTCATTTTGAATACTTTGAGGCAAGCAGTTTTCTAATGGGGTCATTTATGGGGAATTTCTAACATAAAGACCCTCAAATTCACTTCATAACTGAATTGGTCCCTGAAAAATTCAGATTTTGAGATTTACTTGAAAAATTGCTGCTATACTTTGAAGCCCTCTGATGTCTTCAAAAAGTAAAAACATGTTAACTTTATGATGCAAACATAAAGTAGATATAATGGGGGATATTTCTCAAAGGATTTAGACTGGTTTTTCCTGTCTAAATTTGTCGCACAGAAAGTCGCAGTCTAAATATGTGTGACTTTTCGGAAAGTACGTCGAAATGTCAGACCATTCTGGAGCAGGTTTAAATACAGTCTAAAGCATAGATCACAAAGTCTGCGCACAGAATTTATCAAGAGCCGTGTGCCATTTGATAAATTAGGCGCACAATAGACCATCCAAACACTCTGTAGTTTGGTCTAAATTGATGCGGAACATAGACAACTTATAAATATCCCACATTGTATATGTGAATCAAAATATAATTCATTTGGAATGTCTATTTTCCTTACAAGCAGAGAGCTTCAACGTTCTAAAAATGCTACATTTTCAAATTTTTCATGAAATTTTGGAATTTTTCATCAAGAAATGATGCAAGTATCGACAAAAATTCACCACTAACATAAAGTAGAATATGTCACGAAAAAACAGTCTCGGAATCAAATTCTTAAGTACAAGCATCCCAGAGTTATTAATCCTTAAAGTGACAGTGGTCAGATGTGCAAAAAACGCTCTGGTCCTTAGGGTCAAAATGGGCTTGGTTAACCACTTAAAAGGGTAGTCTAGTGGTGAAAAACTTATGCCCTATCCTAAGGATAGGGGATAAGTTTTAGATCGCGGGGGGGGGGGGGGGGGGGGGTCCGACCGCTGGGGCCCCCGGCGATCTCTCTGTACGGGGGTCAGGCTCTCCGGCCAGCTGACACGCCCCCTCAATACATCGCTATGGCAGAGCCGGAGATTACTGAAGGCATCACTCCGGCTCTGCCATAGAGTTGTATTGAGGGGGCGTCCCCCTTCGTGCGGCGGCCCCTTTCTATAACGTGGGGCCACAACAGGTCGGGCCCGGCCGGGACCCATGGCTAATAGCGCGCGGCAATGATCGCGGTGCCGCGCGCTATTAACTTTGAACACCGCATCTAAAGTGAAAGTATATCACTCCTGGTTAACTCAGGGGGCTGTTTGGGATGTCCGTAGCGAAATCGCAACATCCCGAACAGCTGTGGGACACGAGGAGGGTCTCCTACCTTGCCTCCTGGTGTCCGATTGCTGAATGACTGCTCAGTGCCTGAGATCCAGGCATGAGCAGTCAAGCAGCAGAATCATTGATCACTGGTTTCCTATGAGAAACCAGTGATCAATGTAAAAGATCAGTGTGTGCAGTGTTATAGGTCCCTATGGGAGCTATAACACTGCAAAAAAAAAAGAAAAAAAAAAGTGAATAAAGATAATTTAACCCCTCCCCTATTAAAAGTTTAAATCACCCCCCTTTTCCAATAAAAAAAAAAAAAAGAACAGTGTAAATAAAAATAAACATATTTGGTATCGCCGCGTGCGTAAATGTCCGAATTATAAAAATATATCATTAATTAAACCGCACAGTCAATGGCGTATGCGCAAAATTCCAAAGTCCAAAATAGTGTATTTTTTATCACTTTTTATATCATGAAAAAATGAATAAAAAGCGATCAACAAGCCCGATCAATACAAAAATGGTGCCGCTAAAAACTTCAGATCACGGCGCAAAAAATTAGCCCTCATACCGCCCCATACGTGGAAAAATAAAAAAGTTGTAGGAGTCAGAAGATGACAATTTTAAACATATAAATTTTCCTGCATGTAGTAATGATTTTTTTCAGAAGTACGACAAAATCAAACCTATATAAGTAGGGTATCATTTTAATTGTACCTACAGAATAAAGAGAAGGTGTCATTTTTACCGAAAAATTTACTGCGTAGAAACAGAAGTTACAAAATATCTCACACTGATTTTGTCTCACAATGATTTTTTTTCCGTTTCGCCGTAGGTTTTTGGGTAAAATGACTGATGTCATTACAAAGTAGAATTGGTGGCGCAAAAAATAAGCCATCATATGGATTTTTAGGTGCAAAAATTATGATTTTTGAAAGGTAAGAAGGAAAAAATGAAAGTGCAAAAACAGAAAAAACCCTGGTCCTTAAGGGGTTATCATATTTTGCCTCATGAAAACCTTTTAAAGTGTTCCATACATTTGGTCATACATGTGGCCAAACATGGTGTGAGCAAAAAAAATAAGGAACCCATCAGCTTCGTAAAATGTTTTGCATCACTTTTCATCCATCTCCCCTCTTCTTGTACGTTCTCAACTTTTCTCATCTTCAGCAATCACACACTGAATCTACCTGAAGAAGACTCTTCCAGTAAAAAAGATGGCGCCCAGCTCCTATTACGCGTGACGTCATTTCGCTCAGACCCCGCCTCCTACGTACTGCCTCTCCAGCAGTGACCACAGAACGTGCTGTTAGGCTTGTGACCCGGTTCTGTAACCCGGCGGCCTGGTGTCACAGTACAGCGTGCAGGAAATATGTACAGTATAGCGTCAGCCGTGTGGGAAATGCAGCTGCCTCATGTGGTCAGCTGTCAGCCAGCAGCACGGGGTCTCCACCCCAGCCCCTCCCCCTCACGTACTGCCGGGTGTCAGTAGGAGCGGTGTAGGGCACCAGTGTCAGCCCCGGGTGTGAAGTAGAGCCGGCACCATGCTGCTCTCCGCTGTCCTGCACACCTACTCGCTGCGCTACATGCTGCCCGCCGCCCTCATGCTGGGCACAGCACCCAGTTACCTGCTGGCCTGGGGATGCTGGCGGGCCCTGAGCACCGTGCTGCCCGAGAGCCTGTACCGGCGGGGGGACGACCGGCTGTACACCATCTACCAGAGCATGGTGCTTTTCTTCTTCCAGCACTACACCGGGGTGCAGGTCAGGGCGCTGTGGGAGTGGGGGAGGGAACGGGGCACCGGCGATGTCACTGCCACATGGCTCACTGTGTTCTGCTATAGAGGTTTACTTTTCCTTCACCAGCATACCTGTGTATAGAGGCTGCCCCCCACCATTATACCGGTGTGTAGAGGCTGCCCCCCACCATTATACCGGTGTGTAGAGGCTGCCCCCCACCATTATACCGGTGTGTAGAGGCTATCCCCCACCAGTATACCAGTGTACAGAGGCTGCTCCCCACCATTATACCGGTGTGTAGAGGCTATCCCCCACCAGTATACCTGTGTATAGAGGCTGCCCCCCACCAGTATACCTGTGTATAGAGGCTGCCCCCCACCATTATACCGGTGTGTAGAGGCTATCCCCCACCAGTATACCAGTGTACAGAGGCTGCTCCCCACCATTATACCGGTGTGTAGAGGCTATCCCCCACCATTATACCGGTGTGTAGAGGCTATCCCCCACCAGTATACCTGTGTATAGAGGCTGCCCCCCACCAGTATACCTGTGTATAGAGGCTGCCCCCCACCATTATACCAGTGTGTAGAGGCTGCCCCCCACCAGTATACCTGTGTATAGAGGCTGCCCCCCACCAGTATACCTGTGTATAGAGGCTGCCCCCCACCAGTATACCTGTGTATAGAGGCTGCCCCCCACCATTATACCGGTGTGTAGAGGCTATCCCCCACCAGTATACCTGTGTATAGAGGCTGCCCCCCACCAGTATACCAGTGTATAGAGGCTGCCCCCCACCAGTATACCAGTGTATAGAGGCTATCCTCCACCAGAATATTGTACCTGTGTATAGAGGCTATTCTCTACCAGTATACTGTACCTGTATATAGAGGCTATCCTCTACCAGTATACTGTACCTGTGTATAGAGGCTATCCTCTACCAGTATACTGTACCTGTGTATAGAGGCTATCCTCTACCAGTATACTGTACCTGTGTATAGAGGCTATCCTCTACCAGTATACTGTACCTGTGTATAGAGGCTATCCTCTACCAGTATACTGTACCTGTGTATAGAGGCTATCCTCTACCAGTATACTGTACCTGTGTATAGAGGCTATCCTCTGCCAGTATACTGTACCTGTGTATAGAGGCTATTCTCCGCCAGTATACTGTACCTGTGTATATAGGCTATTCTCCGCCAGTATACTGTACCTGTGTATAGAGGCTATTCTCCGCCAGTATACTGTACCTGTGTATAGAGGCTATCCTCCGCCAGTATACTGTACCTGTGTATAGAGGCTATCCTCCGCCAGTATACTGTACCTGTGTATAGAGGCTATCCTCCGCCAGTATACTGTACCTGTGTATAGAGGCTTTCCTCCGCCAGTATACCTGTGTATAGAGGCTATCCTCCGCCAGTATACCTGTGTATAGAGGCTATCCTCTGCCAGTATACCTGTGTATAGAGGCTGCCCCCCACCAGTATATCAGTGTATAGAGGCTATCCCCCACCAGTATATCAGTGTATAGAGGCTATCCCCCACCAGTATACCGGCGTATAGAGGCTATCCCCCTCCAGTATACCGGCGTATAGAGACTATCCCCCACCAGTATACCGGCGTATAGAGGCTATCCCCCACCAGTATACCGGCGTATAGAGGCTGCCCCCCACCAGTATACCGGCGTATAGAGGCTGCCCCCCACCAGTATACCGGCGTATAGAGGCTGCCCCCCACCAGTATACCGGCGTATAGAGGCTGCCCCCCACCAGTATACCGGCGTATAGAGGCTGCCCCCCACCAGTATACCGGCGTATAGAGGCTGCCCCCCACCAGTATACCGGCGTATAGAGGCTGCCCCCCACCAGTATACCGGCGTATAGAGGCTGCCCCCCACCAGTATACCGGCGTATAGAGGCTGCCCCCCACCAGTATACCGGCGTATAGAGGCTGCCCCCCACCAGTATACCGGTGTATAGAGGCTGCCCCCCAACAGTATACCGGTGTATAGAGGCTGCCCCCCACCAGTATACCGGTGTATAGAGGCTGCCCCCCACCAGTATACCGGTGTATAGAGGCTGCCCCCCACCAGTATACCGGTGTATAGAGGCTGCCCCCCACCAGTATACCGGTGTATAGAGGCTGCCCCCCACCAGTATACCGGTGTATAGAGGCTGCCCCCCACCAGTATACCGGTGTATAGAGGCTGCCCCCCACCAGTATACCGGTGTATAGAGGCTGCCCCCCACCAGTATACCGGTGTATAGAGGCTGCCCCCCACCAGTATACCGGTGTATAGAGGCTGCCCCCCACCAGTATACCGGTGTATAGAGGCTGCCCCCCACCAGTATACCGGTGTATAGAGGCTGCCCCCCACCAGTATACCGGTGTATAGAGGCTGCCCCCCACCAGTATACCGGTGTATAGAGGCTGCCCCCCACCAGTATACCGGTGTATAGAGGCTGCCCCCCACCAGTATACCGGTGTATAGAGGCTGCCCCCCACCAGTATACCGGTGTATAGAGGCTGCCCCCCACCAGTATACCGGTGTATAGAGGCTGCCCCCCACCAGTATATCAGGGTACTGTCCTCTAGCAGTATGTTATATTGTCCGATACCACTATACCAGTGTGTAGAGGCTGTCCACCGCCACAACACCAGTGTATAGAGGCTATCCATCACCACTATACCAGTGTGTAGAGGCTGTCCTCCATCAGTGTGTGTTATGCTATCCACTGTAATATACAAAACAATGTTAGCATCTCCAGGATGTTATTTAACACACAATGTACCAGTGTGGTGTCAGTTTCTGCCATAATATACAACTGTATACAGGGTGGGCCATTTATATGGATATACCTTAATAAAATGGGAATGGTTGGTGATATTAACTTCCTGTTTGTGGTACATTAGTATATGTGAGGGGGGGAAACTTTTCAAGATGGGTGGTGACCATGGCGGCCACTTTGAAGTCGGCCATTTTGAATCCAACTTTTGTTTTTTCAATAGAAAGAGGGTCATGTGACATCAAACTTATTGGGAATTTCACAAGAAAAACAATGATGTGCTTGGTTTTAACGTAACTTTATTCTTCCATGAGTTATTTACAAGTTTCTGACTACTTATAAAATGTGTTCAATGTGCTGCCCATTGTGTTGGATTGTCAATGCAACCCTCTTCTCCCAATCTTCATACACTGATAGCAACACCGCAGGAGAAATGCTAGCACAGGCTTCCAGTATCCGTAGTTTCAGATGCTGCACATCTCGTATCTTCACAGCATAGACAATTGCCTTCAGATGACCCCAAAGATAAGTCTAAGGGGGTCAGATCGGGAGACCTTGGGGGCCATTCAACTGGCCCATGACGACCAATCCACTTTCCAGGAAACTGTTCATCTAGGAATGCTCGGACCTGACACCCATAATGTTAGCAAGATGATGCACCACCACATTATGGGTGTCAGGTCCGAGCATTCCTAGATGAACAGTTTCCTGGAAAGTGGATTGGTCATCGTGGGCCAGTTTAATGGCCCCAAGGTCTCCATATCTGACCCCCTTAGACTTTTATCTTTGGGTCATCTAAAGGCAATTGTCTATGCTGTGAAGATACGAGATGTGCAGCACCTGAAACTACAGATTCTGGAAGCCTGTTCTAGCAATTCTCCTGCGGTGTTTCTATCAGTGTGTGAAGAGTGGGAGAAGAGGGTTGCATTGACAATCCAACACAATGGGCAGCACATTGAACACATTTTATAAGTGGTCAGAAACTTGTAAATAACTCATGAAAGAATAAAGTTACATTAAAACCAAACACATCATTGTTTTTCTTGTGAAATTCCCAATAAGTTTGATGTCACATGACCCTCTTCCTATTGAATAAACAAAAGTTGGATTCAAAATGGCCGACTTCAAAGTGGCCGCCATGGTCACCACCCATCTTGAAAAGTTTCCCCCTCACATATACTAATGTGCCACAAACAGGAAGTTAATATCACCAACCATTCCCATTTTATTGATCCATATAAATGGCCCACCCTGTAGTAGATGTACATCACTAATACATTTTAGAATGCCCACTATAATATAAAAGGGTCTGTACATTACAGGTGTTATAGTTTCATTAGGATATGCAACTATTATATCTATAAATTGCCATTATCAATTATACTGTCCAGTACTATATGCCAGTGCGGTGTCTACACCAAGCGGAAGTGTTTGCACCATGAGATACTACTGTGTAGTAGCTTTACATCACCTTTATGTTATAATGCCCTCTATAATGTACAGGTTAGGTGTTTTTATATCTCCAGGCAGTGTTATAGTGACCACTTAAATAGGCACTGTCAGATACAGAAACTTGTTATATGTTGTACATCTTAACAAAACATTAACCTTTCTAATATACTTCATAAGAAAATGTTCTTTCCTTTTTATAGAAATCATGGATTATAAAATCATGGCTTTGTCCAAGCTGAAGCACAGGCATGGACAAAGTCCAGTAAGTGAAGGTGGGCTAGCTAGCACTCCTCTGTGCTCTCTCCTGTCTGATGGCACTCCTCTATGCTCTCTCCTGTCTGAGGGCACTCCTCTGTGCTCTCTCCTGTCTGAGGGCACTCCTCTGTGCTCTCTCCTGTCTGAGGGCACTCCTCTGTGCTCTCTCCTGTCTGAGGGCACTCCTCTGTGCCCTCTCTCCTGTCTGAGGGCACTCCTCTGTGCTCTCTCCTGTCTGAGGGCACTCCTCTGTGCCCTCTCTCCTGTCTGAGGGCACTCCTCTGTGCCCTCTCTCCTGTCTGAGGGCACTCCTCTGTGCCCTCTCTCCTGTCTGAGGGCACTCCTCTGTGCCCTCTCTCCTGTCTGAGGGCACTCCTCTGTGCCCTCTCTCCTGTCTGAGGGCACTCCTCTGTGCCCTCTCTCCTGTCTGAGGGCACTCCTCTGTGCCCTCTCTCCTGTCTGAGGGCACTCCTCTGTGACCTCTCTCCTGTCTGAGGGCACTCCTCTGTGACCTCTCTCCTGTCTGAGGGCACTCCTCTGTGACCTCTCTCCTGTCTGAGGGCACTCCTCTGTGACCTCTCTCCTGTCTGAGGGCACTCCTCTGTGACCTCTCTCCTGTCTGAGGGCACTCCTCTGTGACCTCTCTCCTGTCTGAGGGCACTCCTCTGTGCCCTCTCTCCTGTCTGAGGGCACTCCTCTGTGCCCTCTCTCCTGTCTGAGGGCACTCCTCTGTGCCCTCTCTCCTGTCTGAGGGCACTCCTCTGTGCCCTCTCTCCTGTCTGAGGGCACTCCTCTGTGTCCCCTCTCCTGTCTGAGGGCACTCCTCTGTGCCCCCTCTCCTGTCTGAGGGCACTCCTCTGTGCCCTCTCTCCTGTCTGAGGGCACTCCTCTGTGCCCTCTCTCCTGTCTGAGGGCACTCCTCTGTGCCCTCTCTCCTGTCTGAGGGCACTCCTCTGTGCCCCCTCTCCTGTCTGAGGGCACTCCTCTGTGCCCCCTCTCCTGTCTGAGGGCACTCCTCTGTGCCCCCTCTCCTGTCTGAGGGCACTCCTCTGTGCCCCCTCTCCTGTCTGAGGGCACTCCTCTGTGCCCTCTCTCCTGTCTGAGGGCACTCCTCTGTGCCCTCTCTCCTGTCTGAGGGCACTCCTCTGTGCCCTCTCTCCTGTCTGAGGGCACTCCTCTGTGCCCTCTCTTCTGTCTGAGGGCACTCCTCTGTGCCCTCTCTTCTGTCTGAGGGCACTCCTCTGTGCCTGCTCACCCGTCTGAGGGCACTCCTCTGTGCCTGCTCACCCGTCTGAGGGCACTCCTCTGTGCCTGCTCACCCGTCTGAGGGCACTCCTCTGTGCCTGCTCACCCGTCTGAGGGCACTCCTCTGTGCCTGCTCACCCGTCTGAGGGCACTCCTCTGTGCCTGCTCACCCTCATTTATTGGACCTTCTTTACATGTGCTTCAGCTTGGACAAAGCCATTATTTTATAAGCCATGATTTCTATAAAAAGGAAATAACATTTTCTTATGAAGTATATTAGAAAGGTTAATGTTTTGCCAAGATATACAACATATAAAAAGTTTTTGAATCTGACAGCGTCCATTTAAATATACAGTTATGGCGAAAAGTTTGGAGACTGATACAAATCTTGGTTTTCGGAAAGTTTCTACAGTGTTTTTTTTAGTTCTTTTAGTTATTTTTTGTATATGGTATATACTGAAGTTAAGTTAGTAGCATTTGATACATTTTTAAACTTTAATTGAAAAATAATCAAATTCATGCAAATTTTTCCCTGGCATGCTGGATATCAGCTTCTAGGTCACATTCTTGTCTAAACAGTCACTCTCTTTATGATCACTGTGGGAGATTTGGCAAAACATTATGTAGCGGGAGAGTGATGCAGTTGCCCATAGCAGCCAATCAGATCGCTTCTTTCATTTTTCACATACCTCTTTACAAATAAAAGAAGCAATCTGGTTGCTATGGGCAACTGCACCACTCTTTCTCTGTACTGTTTTTCAATGGGGTTGAGTTTCCTGACCATTGACCTAAAATTTCAATGTTTTGTTCACTGAGACACTTAGTTACAGTGCAGTACAAATGTGTAGCACACAGATATCTAGTCACTGGTCATCACTCGTACATTGTATATCGTTTCCTCATTTTCTGAAGCAAGTGATAACCACTTAACGCCTCACCCCTCAGCTCAGCTTACATTTCTTACAGTGTACGTAAAAATAAAAGCTGTTCCTTAGCTTAGGAATCTAGGATCTTACATTCACTGTAATGTAGTAGTAACTGCACATCACTGCCATATTTTCTAGCCTACATTATATAGCCTTATATCATTATAATGTAGCTGCTCTGTTAGGCCCCATGTTCTATCATTGTATTGCCTGTACTGGGTGGTTTCTGCAACATATTGTCTGTACTGGGGGGACATGGGACTATCCCTCTGTTAAATGGAGGGAATAAAGCAAAGCAGGAAACTCCCGTGCTGCCACTTGCTGCTGGGTGTGTAAATGTCAGTAATGCAGTATATCTATACACTGTAGTTGTGGGTAGGACTGGAGTGACCTTGGCTGTAGGGAGTGTCTTTCATCATACTGCAGGCACATTGCTTTACATGGGGACATTGAACATGAGACCTTCATATGCCCCTTATAAGCATGCATTATTCTGTTGCAGTGTATGACACCGAATGACAGAGCCCCTTATACTCTGTTACAAGTCTGTGGGATCCACAGTAGTCACACCCCAGGTCCAGCATAGTCTCTTATAAATGGAGGCATGTTCAGTGTGAGCAGAGCTGGAGATGGATGTATGCCTCTGACTGCTTGTTTGGACACTCTCAGAAATTGTTTAGCGCAGGCAGAAGAAAAATTGACTCAGTCTGTGAAAAAGGGGATTAGACATTCTTCAGCTATGTATATAAATGAAAAAAGGAAATTGAAACAAGGAATAACTAAATTAAAAACGAAGGTAGGTATGTAGAAGACAATAAAGGGCTAGCCGACTGACTTAATGAATTCTTCTGTTCAGTTTTTACAGAAGAAAAAGAACCTCAATTAGAGAGGAAGACTCATGAATCGTTTCATGTGTCTTTACAGAGGAAGAGGTTCTACGTTTGCTCTCTAAAGTGAAGACAAATAAGTCACATGGGCCTGATAGGATACACCCAAAATTATTAAAAGGGCTTAGTGGTGAGCTAGCAAAGCCATAAACAGATTTAGTCAACCAATCGCTGGTAACAGGAGTCGTCCCGGAAGATTGGAAATTAGCAAGTGTCGTGCCCATTCACAAGAAAGGTAGTAGGGAGGAATCAAGCAACTATAGGACAGTAAGTCTGACATCAATAGTGGGGAAATTAATGGAAATCCTACTAAAGGATAGGATTGTGGAACATATAAAATCCCATGGATTGCAAAATGAAAAACATGGGTTTACTTCAGGGAGATCATGTCAAACAAATCTCTTTTGACTGGGTGACTAAAATAATACATGGGGGAGGGGCAGTAGACATTGCATATCTAGATTTTAGTAAGGCTTTTAACACTGTCCCACAAAGAAGAAATCAATAAACTGCAGTCATTGAGCTTGGACTCCCATAGCTAGTGGATTAGGCAGTGGCTGTGACAGACAACAGAGGGTTGTAGTTAATGGAGTATATTCAGAGCAAGGTCTTGTTACCAGTGGGGTACCTCAGGGATCTGTACTGGGACCAATTTTGTTTAAAATCTTCAATAGTGATATTGTAAAAGGTCTTGATGGTAAGGTATGTATTTTTGCTGATGATACAAAGATATGTAACAGGGTTGATGTTCCTGGAGTAATATGCCAAATGGAAAAGGATTTACTCAAACCAGAAGAATGGTCAGAACTCTGGCAACTGAAATTTAATGTAGATAAGTGCAAGATAATGCACCTGGGGCGTAAAAACCCTCAGGCAGAATATAAAATATTTGACACAGTTCTGACCTCAGTATCTGAGGAGAGGGATATAGGAGTAATTATTTCAGAAGAATTAAATGTAAGAAGACAATGCAGTAGGAAATGCTAGCAGAATGCTTGGATGTATAGGGAGAGGTATAAGCAGTAGAAAGGGAGAAGTGCTCATGCCGCTGTACAGGGCACTGGTGAGCCCTCACTTGGAGTATTGTGCACACTACTGGAGGCCGTATCTCCAAAAGGATATAGATACTCTAGAGAGTTCAGAGAAGAGCTACTAAACTAGTACATGGATTGCAGGATAAAACTTACCAGGAAAGGTTAAAGGGGTACTCCAGTGCAAACTTTTTAATTTTTTTATTATTTTTATTTTTTTATCAACTAGTGCCAGAAAGTTACAGATTTGTAAATGACTTCTATTAAAAAAATCTTAATCCTTCCAGTACTTTTTAGGGGCTGCATACTAAAGAGAAATACAAAAAATAAATGCATTTCCTGTGATGTCCTGACCACGGTGCTCTCTGCTGTCCATTTTAGGAACTGTCCAGAACAGAAGAAAATTCCCATAGCAAACATATGCTGCTCTGGACAGTTCATAAAATGGACAGCAGAGAGCACTGTGGTCAGGACATCACAGGAAATGCATTTCTTTTTTGTATTTCTCTTTAGTATACAGCCGGCAGCTGCTTTTCATTCTAGTATATTGCCGGGGAAGGAGCGCGTTTACCTTCTAAAAATCATAACCCTTTCAGTTTTGCACCTAAAAATACATATGATGGCTTATTTTTTGTGCCACCAATTCTACTTTGTAATGACATCAGTCATTTTGCCCAAAAATTTAAGGTGAAATGGAAAAAGTCATTGTGCGACAAAATTGAAGAAAAAAACGCCATTTTGTAATATTTGGGGGCTTCTGTTTCTACGCAGTACATTTTTTGGTAAAAGTGAAGCCATATCTTCTGTAGGTCCATATGATTAAAAGGATACCCTATTTATATAGGTTTGATTTTGTCGTACTTTTGGAAAAAATCATAACTACATGCAGGAAAATGTATATGTTTAAAATTTAACTTTATTTTTCCACACACAAGGCGGTATGAGGGCTAATTTTTTTGCGCCATGATCTACAGTTTTCAGCTGTACCATTTTTGTATTGATTGGACTTTTTGATCGCTTTTTATTCATTTTTTCATGTTATAAAAAGTGACCCAAAAATACGCTGTTTTGGACTTTGGCAATTTTTTTGCATGTATGCCATTGACCGTGCGGTTTAACTAATATATTTTTATAATTCGGACATTTCCTCAAGCGGCGATATCACATATGTTTATTTTTCTTATATTTAAAAAAAAAAAAAAAAAAAAAAGGGGGTTGATTCAAACTTTTTTATTACAGAAGGGGTTAAATGATCTTTATTCACTTTTTTTTTGTAGTGTTATAGCTCCCATAGGGGGCTATAACACTGCACACACTGATCTTTTACATTGATCAATGGTTTCTCATAGGAAACCATTGATCGATGATACTGCCGCTTAACTGCTCATGCCTGGAACTCAGGCACTGAGCAGTCATTCAGCAATCTTACAGCGAGGAGGCAGGTAGGGGACCCTCCTTCTGTCCTACAGCTGTTCGGGATGCCGTGATTTCGCCGCGGCGATCCCGAACAGCCCACTGAGCTAACCGGCAGCAGTTTACTTTCATTTAAGACGCGGCATTCAACTTTTAACGCTCCGTCTAAAGGGTTAATAGCGCGCGGCACTCATGGCGGTGCCGCGCACTATTAACCCTTTAGACGCAGCGTTCAAAGTTGAATGCTGCGTCTAAAATGAAAGTAAACTGCTGCCGGTTAGCTCAGTGGGCTGTTCGGGATCGCCGCGGCGAATTAGCTATTAGCCAAGGGTCCCGGCCTGACCTGTGTGGCCCCGCGTTATAGAAAGGGAGTGGGCGTGGTACGCCCTCCGTCCCCAACAGGTTAAAAGAAAAACTACCACAAGAGAGTCAAAGGTTTAAAATTAATATCAGGAAGTATTACTTTACTGACAGAGTAGTGGATGCATGGAATAGCCTTCCTTCAAAAGTGGCCGCTGCAAATACAGTGTAGGAGTTTAAACATGCATGGGATAAGCATAAGGCTATCCTTCATATAAGATAGGGCCAGGGACTATCTATAGTAGTCAGATTATTGGGCAGACTAGATGGGCCAAATGGTTCTTATCTGCCGACACATTCTATATGTTTCTATATGTTAGATTATGGGCACATTTATTAACCAGTTAGCACCAGGTTTGGGGTAAATTGTGAGCTCCAAAATTTAGCAAAAATTTACTTATTTGAGCCTCAGCAAAATCGGTCTTAACGTTTAAGGCATATTTATTAAGATAAAAGCCAGAAAGGGGACGTTTACTATAGAAGTGTGAGCAGCACAGCCCTGTTTACTGGCAAGTGCAAGACCAGAGCTAAAAAGGCATATACTTAGACTTGTTGGTTACAATACAAATTAGGGATCGACCGATTATCGGTTTGGCCGATATTATCGGCCGATATTCACGGTTTTGGACGTTATCTGTATCTGCAATTACCTTGACGATAATTCGATAATGCCCCGCCCCCTCACCACCGCGCCCCACCACCGCCCCGCAGTGCACTCCCCAACCGCCCCGCATCACCCCGGCCAGAGACCACTACCGCCGCTGCCCCATTGCCTCCCCCATCCCCGGTTTTGGAATTACCTGTTCCCGGGGCCCGGGCAACTTCTGGCTCCTGCGCGCTGCGCTTCGCAGTGACGAGTGATGTCCTAAAAGCGATGTCTCAGTCAGTGCGCACAGTGACAGCTCAGGAGGACCCTGCCGGAGCCAGAAGTAGTGCGGACCCCGGGAAAAGGTAATTATAAAACCGGGGACGGGGGAGGCAATGGGGCAGCGGCGGCTGTGGTATGTGGCCGGGGCGGCGCGGTGCAGTGGTGGGGGGGCCTTGTCGATGATAGGACTCAGGAGGACCCCAGGACAGGCAGGCGGAGAGAAGCGGCGGCGGTCTCTGGCACCGCAAAAGCCGCTGCAGTTCATTGATTTAAAGCTATGGACATTTTTCTGAGAGAAAACAAAACATCCTCTGCATTTCTCATTTAAGAAAGTTTTTTGTTCCTTTCCATTGCACTGCTCTGTGGAATTTTGATGCAAATTAAGCAACCAAATTTCTACAGTGTGTGAACGGAGTCTTTCATAATTTGTCAGACAAAACCAGGAGGGAAACATACAGAAAAAGTATAATGTAAAGATTTGCACCTGGTTTTGGCTTACCAGTATTCTACATAAATATTTGTAAATGAGGGGGGATATATATATATAATTATTTTTAAAAACATTTATTTTGATTTTATTTGGAACAGTTTTCTTCACATGTCTGTGAGTTGCCAGCAGCATTGTGAAATTATTTTTCAGTAAATAAAGGCTGGTGCCGTGCAGAGGTGATATGTTCCTGGCTGCCAGGAGATACTTGTCATACTGTCTGTGTCACCATCTCCTCTAGCAGGTCATTTGCGTTTCTGTTGATTTTTGCATGTGGCAAACTCATGTGCCAAACTCAACAATGTGATTATGCATTGGATTTTAGTTAACAATTTGTTCATGTGTACAACATTTTCTTAGAACAAGTAGCCTAGCTGTGCTGGCATGAATCAGTACTGTAAAACATAAAGTAATTTGTACAGTAGTCCCCAACATACAATGACCCTGACATACGAACATTTCAACATACGATGGTCCCTCAGAGGCCATCGTATGTTGAAGGCTGCATGAAGATATGATGCTTCTTTGTGTTGGGCCATTGCAAAAACGGCTTTCCGGCAGCGGAGACTGCTTCAGCTGCTGCCGGATAGCCGTTTAATGTGCCCCACTGAAGGATACTTACATGTCCCCGCCGCTCTGCTCAGTCTTTTTGCCGCTCCTCTGCTGCCCTGCAAAGCCGCTCTGTCGCTGCCATCACATCGCCACTCACGCCGCCCAGTCGTCTAATAGGGGCGGCGCAGGACATCGGTGACGTAGTGAATATGGCAGCAGAGGAGCGGCATACTGCTGGAGTAGAGCGGCTGGGACACGCGAGTATAATCCATGGTACTAATCCCTCAACATACGATGGTTTCAACAAACAATGGTCTGCCTGGAACCAATAACCATCGTATGTTGAGGGGCCACTGTAATAGAATTTGAGTCATTGCTGTAAAGCACTGCAGATTTAGCAGACACTCTAGTTAAAGGTGCTAAATTAGTCAATGCTAGGACCCCACGGAAATTGCTGTCTCCACAGATGGCAATGTATTCCACCAACAGAGTAACAGAGTACCAGCAGCAAAATCTGCCTGTAATTATGGACATCAGAAATTGGGGACTGGGGGAGAGCGATGGGATGTTGGTGAAGCCTGGGGCTTTACCTAATGGCTTCCGGTCTTCCATGGATCAGCAATTCACACAATTTGAAATTATATATATATATATATATATTTTTTTTTTTTTTTCCGGACAATCACCCACGGGGTGATATATCTATCATATTGGGTATCCCCACGTGGGTGATCGTCCGATTATATTATTACATTCCTGATACAACACGCTTAATGGTGTAGACGTAAACGCCAAAATTTCTGGTTTCCCAGAAAGATGTAATAAAAAGTGATAAAAAAAAGCCATAACTACACCTAAGTGGTACCATTAACCCCTTAAGGACCGAGCCCTTTTTCACCTTAAGGACCAGAGCATTTTTTGCAGTTCTGACCACTGTCACTTTAAACATTAATAACTCTGGAATGCTTTTAGTTATCATTCTGATTCCGAGATTGTTTTTTCGTGACATATTCTAATTTAACTTAGTGGTAAAATTTTGTGGTATCTTGCATCCTTTCTTGGTGAAAAATCCCCAAATTTGATGAAAAAAATGAAAATTTGGCATTTTTCTAACTTTGAAGCTCTCTGCTTGTAAGGAAAATGGATGTTCAAAATAAATTTTTTTTGGGTTCACATATACAATATGTCTACTTTATGTTTGCATCATAACATTTATGAGTTTTTACTTTTGGAAGACACCAGAGGGCTTCAAAGTTCAGCAGCAATTTTCCGATTTTTTCACCAAATTTTCAAACTCGCTATTTTTCATGGACCAGTTCAGGTTTGAAGTGGATTTGAAGGGTCTTCATATTAGAAATACCCCATAAAAGACCCCATTATAAAAACTACACCCCCCCAAAGTATTCAAAATGACATTCATTAAGTGTATTAACCCTTAAGGTGTTTCACAGGAATAGCAGCAAAGTGAAGGAGAAAATTCAAAATCTTCATTTTTTACATTCGCATGTTCTTGTAGACCCAATTTTTGAATTTTTGCAAGGGGTAAAAAGGAGAAAATTTTTACTTGTATTTGAAACCCAATTTCTCTCGAGTAAGCACATACCTCATATGTCTATGTAAAGTGTTCAGTGGGCGCAGTAGAGGGCTCAGAAGGGAAGGAGCGACAAATGGTTTTTGGGGGGCATGTCGCCTTTAGGAAGCCTCTATGGTGCCAGGACAGCAAAAAAAAAAAAAACATGGCATACCATTTTGGAAACTAGACCCCTCAGGGAACGTAACAAGGGGTAAAGTGAACCTTAATACCCTACAGGTGTTTCACGACTTTTGCATATGTAAAAAAAATAAAAAAATTTTTTACCTAAAATGCTTGGTTTCCCAAAAATTTAACATTTTTAAAAAGGGTAATAGCAGAAAATACCCCCCAAAATTTGAAGCCCAATTTCTCCCGATTCAGAAAACACCCCATATGGGGGTGAAAAGTGCTCTGCTGGCGCACTACAGGTCTCAGAAGAGGAGTCACATTTGGCTTTTTGAAAGCAAATTTTGTTCTGGGGGCATGCCGCATTTAGGAAGCCCCTATGGTGCCAGGACAGCAAAAAAAAAAACACATGGCATACCATTTTGGAAACTAGACCCCTCGGGGAACGTAACAAGGGGTTAAGTGAACCTTTATACCCCACAGGTGTTTCATGACTTTTCTATATGTAAAAAAAATAAAAAAAATTTTTACCTAAAATGCTTGTTTTCCCAAAACTTTACATTTTTCAAAAGGGTAATAGCAGAAAATATCCCCTAAAATTTGAAGCCCAATTTCTCCCGAGTACAGCGATACCCCATATGTGGCCCTAAACTCTTGCCTTGAAATACGACAGGGCTCCAAAGTGAGAGCCATGCGCATTTGAGGCCTAAATTAGGGACTTGCATAGGGGTGGACATAGGGGAATTTTACGCCAGTGATTCCCAAACAGGGTGCCTCCAGCTGTTGTAAAACTCCCAGCATGCCTAGACAGTCAGTGGCTATCTGGCAATACTGGGAGTAGTTGTTTTGCAACAGCTGGAGGCTCCGTTCTGGAAACAGTGGCGTACCAGACGTTTTTCATTTTTATTGGGGAGGGGGGCTGTGTAGGGGTATGTGTATATGTAGTGTTTTTTACTTTTTATTTTGTGTTAGTGTAGTGTTTTTAGGGTACAGTCACACGGGCGGGGGTTAACATTAGTTTCTCGCTGGCAGCTTGAGCTGCAGCAGAAAATTTGCCGCAGCTCAAACTTGCAGCCGGATACTTACTGTAATCCTCCGCCCATGTGAGTGTACCCTGTACGTTCACATGGGGGGGGGGGGGAATACCTCCAGCTGTTGCAAAACTACAACTCCCAGCATGTACGGTCTATCAGTGCATGCTGGGAGTTGTAGTTTTGCAACCGCTGGAGGCTCCGTTTTGGAAACCGTGGCGTACCAGACGTTTTTCATTTTTATTGGGGAGGGGGGCTGTGTAGGGGTATGTGTATATGTAGTGTTTTTTACTTTTTATTTTATTTTATTTTGTGTTAGTGTAGTGTAGTGTTTTTAGGGTACAGTCGCACGGGCGGGGGTTCACAGTAGTTTCTCGCTGGCAGTTTGAGCAGCGGCAGAAAATTTGCCGTAGCTCAAACTTGCAGCCGGATACTTACTGTAATCCTCCGCCCATGTGAGTGTACCCTGTACGTTCACATGGGGGGGGGGGGGGGAACCTCCAGCTGTTGCAAAACAACTCCCAGCATGTACGGTCTATCAGTGCATGTTGGGAGTTGTAGTTTTGCAACAGCTGGAGACACACAGGTTGTGAAACACCGAGTTTGGTAACAAACTCAGTGTTTTGCAACCAGTGTGCCTTCAGCTGTTGCAAAAGCTACAACCCCCAGCATGTACGGACAGCCGAAGGGCATGCTGGGTCTTGTAGTTATGCAACAGCCGGAGGCATACTACATTGGCTGGGGATGCTGAGGATTGTAGTTATGCAACAGCTGGAGACACACTGGTTTGCTACTTAACTCCGTGTGCCTTCAGCTGTTGCAAAACTACAACTCTCAGCAGTCACCGACAGCCAACGGGCATGCTGGGAGTTGTAGTTATGCAACCACCAGGTGCACCACTACAACTCCCAGCATGCACTTTAGCTGATTGTGCAAGCTGGGAGTTGTAGTTATACAACAGCTGAAGGTACACTTTTCCATAGAAAGAATGTGCCTCCAGCTGTTGCAAAACTACAAGTCCCAGCATGCCCATAAGGGCATGCTGGGAGTTGTGGTGGTCTGCCTCCTGCTGTTGCATAACTACAGCTCCCAGCATGCCCTTTTTGCATGCTGGGAGCTGTTGCTAAGCAACAGCAGGAGGCTGTCACTCACCTCCTGCTGCTGCTCCACGATGCCGCCGCACAGGTCAGTCCCTCGCCGCCGCCGTCGCTCCTCGGGCCCCGATCCCAACAGGGACGCCGGCAATCGGGGTCCCCAGCACCGGGGGTCGTCTTCCCGCATCCGCTCACGTCCTCCGGAAGAGGGGCGGAGCGGGTTGCGGGAGTGACAACCGCAGCAGGCGCCCTGATTGGTCGGCCGGGAATCCGGCCGACGAATCAGGGCGATCGTGAGGTGGCACCAGTGCCACCTCACTCCTGCAGACTCTGGCTGTTCCCGATCAGCCAGTAATTCCGGGTCATCGGGTCACTGGAGACCCGATTGACCCGGAATCCGCCGCAGATCGCTGGACTGAATTGTCCAGCGATCTGCGGCAATCGCCGACATGGGGGGACATAATGACCCCCCTGGGCGATATGCCGGGATGCCTGCTGAACGATTTCAGCAGGCATCCGGCCCCGTCTCCCCTCCGGCTAGCGGTGGGGGCCGGAAATGCTCAGGGCGTATCCATACGCCCTCGGTCCTTAAGGACTTGGAAACGGGGGCGTATGGATACGCCCTATGTCCTTAAGGGGTTAAAAACTGCAGCTCATGGTGGAAGAAATAACCCTAACATTGTTCTGTAGGTGGAAAATTAAAAATTAATAGTGGTCAGAACATGGCAATTTTTTTTTTTTTTTTTTTAACCATAACTTGAAACATAAGTTATCCAAGTTTGGTATCATTGAAATCGTACTGACTGATAGAATAAAGTTGAAATGTTGTTTTATTGTAATGGGGGGAAGTATGGCTCAATGAGATTGCAATTCCATATTTTTTTAAAAATTTTGCCCTACACACATTTTTCTGGATTTGTAATACATTATATGACAAACTAGTGCACCAATAAAAAGTACATCATCCCACAAAAAATAAGCCCTAATACAGCTCTGCCAGTGGAAAAATAATCTTCTGATTTGAGAGAGGAAGACTTAAGCCACAAATCAAAATTCGAGGGTTTGTAGTTTTTACAGCCCCTCCAGCCTCAATCACCATCTCGCTCGCTCTCATACACAAGTACCTTTATTGAGACAAAGAATGACAGATATTTACATCATGATGTTTTGTGCTGAACAATCTGCAGAGAAGCAGACAAGCAATGAATATAGCAGATTCAATGTTATGTTATTCCACAGCTCTGGGTGGAGAACTAAAAGGAGTTCTGTGGGATGGGAGTAGACAGTTTGGGAGGACTGTTTTTACTGTTTCGGCCAGCAAAAGGATATCATTTCGGCAGGCGACAGGATATGGGTAAAACTAAAATCGCTATTCCCATTGCCCTAGACTAGTGCTAATACTCTCTTCATCAGACAATTGAAGTCTATGGGACTTTCGAGATGGAACATCAAGCAGTCTATCATGAGTATTGGCACTAGTCGATGGCGCTTTGAGTTGGTTTCACCCGCTTCCTCACACTGACTAAAAAGGTACGTAGTAACACTTTAATTTTCCCATACCTGCTTTTAATATAGATGTACTGTTCTCTTGTTCTGAGGATGACAATTTATTTAATCACTTTTCCCACCTATACTGGAGATTTACTTTCATGTCTTGTGTACAAGTTTCCAATACCACTTTAGTACACAAAAAGTGTAGTCTCTTACATGTCAAAGCCTGTAGGGAATAGTATGTTGTCTGTTCATGAACAACCTGGAATATAGCCTTAGGCAAGCACTGTCATTTAATAATAGAACTCTGCAATCTTGTTGTTATATGTATGAAGTGGAAAGAAAGGAGTGAAGATGCTGAATCAGCTTCTAGCAATATGCTTTTCTTTTGAGGAATTAAGAATATTTTGCATTTTGCTGCCACTGACAAACAAATAAATCCAAAATTCTACAATTAATAAACTCTCTATACTACATGTTTTATACTTGCTAAGATACATGTTTTTCAAGGAAGTCACCTTACACATTGCAAAAATGACAATCAGCACTTACCATTCATGGGTGCCTTCATGTAGATTTTATCTAAAACAAGCAGCCCAGAAGATGAAGAGCTCATGCATGATGTGTGGTCTTCATACACATCTGCAGTGATCCATTTGTTACAGAGATGATGAATGTCCCCATTAGGTGCAAATGGTTACTACATATAAAAATGGTCATATTTCCCAATTGTCAAAATAATAATGATCCCTCACTCCTTGCATATAGACATGCTGAACCAGAAAATAAAACTTTCTCATTTTCACCTGGCTGCAAACTGTGATATAGGTTAATGTATCTTATGTTTGTATAAATTTTAAAGCTGTAAACCCATTATATAATATTCACAGCTTACAATTTACTACATTCATATGTATCTTGAAAAGTACTTCGCTAAAAAGTTTGGTCCACAAGATCACACAAGCTTTATTGTAATTTCCAATGAACATACAAAACTGACAGAAATTTGAAATCCCCTCTGCCTGGGGGATGTAGTCAACTTAAAAAACATAACACAGATCAAAATACTTTCTATAGGTACAGTCACACCAAGTTTTGGGTATACGGCAGTAGGATGTGGCGGAAGAATTAAAAAATACGTCCGCTGCTGTATCCCTGCCTTACAGCGCCATACCTCATTTACTTCAGGGAGCCAGACGGAGTCCGCAAGTGACTCGGTCAGCTAATTTTTTTTTTTAAACCGTATCCGTTTTGTTGCCGGACTGAAAACCGTGATGGACCACAGTTTTCAGTCCAGCAACAAAGGCATAGCATTATACAGTGAATGCAATCTAACAATTGTATATTAAAGTCCCCCTTGGGGGCTTAATAAGTGTAAAAGAAAAAAAAGTCTCTAAAATTATATAAAACCCTCTGGCCTAATAAAAAAAAAAAAAAAATCTAATCACCCTTATTTTATCATTTTACAAAATAACAAAATGTACATATTTGGTATTGCCGCGTGCATAAATGTCCACGCTATTTGAATGTTTTAGGTCCCACGCAGTAAACGGCGTGAATGTAAAAAAATACTATGAATACAGATTTTTAATTGCATCGTATATCAGAACAAAATTACTAAAAAGCAATCAAAAAGTCCCATCAAAACCAATTAAAAACTACAGATGCAAAAAATGAGCCCTCATGTATTAGTACAATACTTGAAAAACTATATACATTGGGTATTGTTTTAACAAAATATAATGTATCATTTTTACCATACAGTGTACTGTGTGGAAACCAAACCCCCCAAAAGTTGCAAAATTGCAGTTAAAAAAAAAAATTATAATAATAATTCCCACCCACAAATCACAATTTGAATAAAATGAAAGATGTCGTTACAAAGTATAATTGGTGGAAAAATAAGTTATGCTTCTTAAAAGAAATCTGTCATCAGTGTCACCCTAACTAACCTGTCTGTACAGACAGGTAGAGCAGGTGACAATGATACTTACCTGGTCCCGTTCTGTGCTGTGGTTCGCTGGCTATCCTCTTCGGTATCTTCCGCTCCGGGTTCGACTTGGAGTATGGGCGGAGCTTAGTGAGGTCACCGATGCTGTTTGCTAGCAGCGGTGATGTCATTAAGCTCTAAGTCGGGCCCAGAGCAGAAGATACCGAAGAGGATAGCTGGAGAACCACAGCATGGAACGAGACCAGGTAAGTATCATTGTCATCAATGTCACATGCACTACCTGTAATTTTTTTTTCCACTGACAAAGTTACATTAGGGCTTCTTTTTTGTGGGAGAATCTATACTTTTCATTGGTGCACAGTTTTTTTTATCATATACAGTAATGTATTACGGAGCTAGAAAAAAATATATATGTACGGAAAAATTGAAAAAAATGTAATTACGCAATTTTGTAGTGCAATAATTGTTTTGGAGTTCACAATTTGGTAACTCTGACATGCCATCTCTATTCTATGGTTCAGTATGATTCCGATGATACCATACTTAGATAATTTTTGTTTTGTTTTAAGGTAAAAAAATTAATTTGAAAACTTGAAAAAGAAAAGAAAAATTTGTTCAATGCCATGTTCTGACTCCTATAACCTTTCTAATTTTTTTTTTACGTACAAAGCTATGCTAGTGTTTATTTTTAGCACTGTAATTTATAACGGTACCACTTTTTATGATCACTTTTTGTTAAGTTTTTTTCTGGGCTGTGATGTGACCAAAAATCAGCAATTTTCGCATTTGGATTTTTTTTGTGTTTACGCCTTTCACCGTGCTGGATCAGATACATCATAATTTAATAGTTTGGACGGTTACACACGCGGCAAAACCAAATATGTTGGTTTTTTTTTATACTGTTTTATTTGAAAAAATATATATATTTGAACTTTTGTTAGTGAGGGGGCTTTTTTTATTTTTAAAAAACACACATATTATTCATATAATCAAACACTTATATTTTTAAACAAACCCACATTATATATTTCACACGGATTCCTCAAAACCTGACTAAACTATCAAAATGTGTGTACAAATTTTAATCCGTATACGGTTTGAAAAATGATGTCCGGTTGCATCTGTTTTTTTAAGGAACAAAAAAGTGTACGTTTAACTTTTCACTCCATTATGAATAAAGTTTCACTTGTTTGATTAAAATTCCAAGAAAAAAAACTGCAAAGTCAAAAACCGTATGGTTAAAACCGTATGGAACCGAACGCACATGCGGTTCTGTACGGTTCCCATTGACTCCCATGTTAAAAAAAGAAAAAGTGTACGGTGCAATGCGGTTTTTCACCCAGACCAAATACCGTGGTAGGCTACGGTTTTGGGTACGGGGAAAAAAAAAACTGACAAGACTGTACAGGATGCAAAACGGACACAACCAGATGCATCTTTTGGCATAGGATTTTCAATGGAGAGTCAATGCATACAGTTTTCAATACGGTTCTGTACGGTTTTCAAATTGAAAACGTATATGGGAACTGTATTGCAAAAACGTGGTGTGAACCCAGCCTAAGTCCCAGTTCTTCCCCAGCAACTCATCTGCATCCCGCGATTACATCACTGAGCTGCCAATGGGTCCCCTAGACCCCAGGGATTACCGCCATTTAATGTTTAACCATATAAATGAAGGACATCAGCGCCAGCTCCGATGTCTGTCATTACCAGCAGATGTCAGCTGCTGATAGCAACAGGGATCTGTCGATTATGACGCGGACACGACCAGTGGGCCTGCATCATATTACCCTTACCCGACTTATGACATACTGGTACATCATAGGTTGGGAAGGGTTAAGTCTTCTTCATGCCCATGTTATACTGCAGTGCTTTTTTATATTGCAAGAACTTTTAGCACATTATCATTTCCATTTGCTTAAATCTCCTTTATTTCTATTTATTTTGCCAGGTAGTGATATATGGACAGTTGCCAGAAAAGGAGAACATTTTGTATTTATCGAATCATCAATGTACAGGTTGGTATATTGTAGCAATGAAGTGCTTGTTCTAATATAACTAGTAATGGGATGCACATACTGGCATGACAATGACCTGAATGTTGACTACGTTTGGTATTGGCCCAAACGTAGTCAACTGATGACTATATTCAAGTAATTTTCCCAACAACTTGTATGTTTTAGGATTCAAACGGGTAGCACACCAGTATATGTTCTGGACATGACCCAAATATAGTCACTGTTACTACATTCGAGCCTGTGCCAGTATGACAACAAATATTTCAAAAGACACAACCTCTTAAAGTGCTGACGAGTACAGTGATTCCTCAACATGTAATATTAATTGGTTCCAGGAGGACCATTGTAAGTTGAGTACATCTTATGTTGAGTACATATGTCTGTGAAAAACTGGTAATGGTTCCACGATGACCATTGTATGGGGAGTGTTTCCCAACCCAGTGTGCCTACAGCTGTTGCATAACTACAACTCCCAGCATGCCCGTCAGACTGTCTGAGCATGCTGGGAGTTGTAGTTTAGCAACTGCTGGAGGCACACTGGTTGGGAAACATTGATGTATGGGGTGTATTGTGTGTACGGGAAAGTTGGAGTTCACCTTATCCAGGCAACTCTTAGGGAAAGGAGGAGGAGGAGGAGGGAAGATGAATGAAAGCAGTGATCCAACCGGATTCAGGATCTTGGTCTGTGGCCATGATGCCGCCTCTTTCCTGGGGCAGCCAGGGCTGTCAGTGGCCACATGCACCCATCCAGCTGCTGTTAGTGAATACCCAGGTCCTGCCTGCTGCTAGAGTCGCTCAGTGATCACTGCATGGAGCTCCCAGGTGGATCGTACCAGGGGATGGTCAGTGGGCACAGGTATCACAAGTAGATGTGTGCCCAATGCTGCAGCAGCTGCCGCCTCCTCTCACACAGTGCCAGGCACTGTTATAAGAAAAGGGCGCTGCAATTAGGAGCTGCCAGTGTCCTCACAACAGGGAGACCACTTGTGATCCCGCGGAAAATGACATCCCTCCTCTCTATTCACCCCCCCCAGAAGTATTGGGGGGGGGGCACACAAGCCAGCCTGCAGCGGGGGAGCCAGCAGGTGGCGGTGGCAGGGAGATGGTTAATAACAGCACCTTCTCCTCCTCCTCCTCACTGTATGCCGGCACCTTCATAGAGTGGATAGAGCTCAGCCAGGCAGAACGGGGCACATTAAACAGCTATCCGACGGCTCCTGAAGCGCGGCACTGCCAGATAGCTGTTTTTGGGATGGTCCCGACACACAGAAGCATTGTATGTGGATGCTGCCTTTAACATACGATGGGCTCTGAGAGGTCATTGTATGTTAAAACTATTGTATGTCGGGAGACCACTGTATAGGTGTGTGGGGAGTTTCCCTTGTCCTCTTATAATACTTAGTAACTTATTGCAAACGCATATCACCACAAATTTTCATATGCTGCATAATATTATTCTATTATCCATAACTATAAGTTAGACCATGTATCATTGTAACTCTGTCATTGTGTTTTTTTTCCACAAAACATAATCACCTATCATTTCACAACACAGCTTACAGTCAGGTAACTTGCTGGCGTACTCTAAAGTACAGCCTATTAGCAAAGGACTTCCTGTCTTTGTCAATCAGTGTATGCAAATATATGTCCACGTGTCATTTTGATGTATATGTTCAACGAACTGTCAAATTGTAATGGCAACCCAGTCCATGTTATAGCTACAACATCCAGGCTTTCCATGGTTATGCTGGACCAATTAATATACACTTCTCAAAAAAAAATAAAGGGAACACTAAGATAACACATCCTAGATCTGAATGAATGAACTAATCGTATGAAATACTTTGGTCTTTACATAGTTGAATGTGCTGAAAACAAAATCACACAAAAATTATCAATGGAAATCAAATTTATCAACCCATGGCGGTCTGGATATGGAGTCACACTCAAAATCACAGTGGAAAACCACACTACAGGCTGATCTAACTTTGATGTAATGTCCTTAAAACAAGTCAAAATGAGGATCAGTAGTGTGTGTGGCCTCCACCTGCCCGTATGACCTCCCTACCAACGCCTGGGCATGCCCCTAATGAGGTCTCCTGAGAGATGTCCTCCCAGACCTGGACTAAACCATCCGCCAACTCCTGGACAGTCTGTGGTGCAACGTGACATTGGTGGATGGAGCGAGACATGATGTCCCAGATGTGCTCAATCTGATTCAGGTCTGGAGAACGGGCGGGCCAGTCCATAGCATCAATGCCTTCCTCTTGCAGGAACTGCTGACACACTCCAGCTACATGAGATCTAGCATTGTCTTGCATTAGGAGGAACCCAGGGCCAACCGCACCAGCATATGCTCTCACAAGGGGTCTGAGGATCTCATCTCAGTACCTAATGGCAGTCAGGCTACCTCTGGCAAGCACATGGAGGGCTGTGCGGCCCCCCAAAGAAATGCCACCCCACACCATAACTGACCTATTGCTAAACCGGTCATGCTGGAGGATGTTGCAGTCAGCAGAATGTTCTCCATGGCGTCTCCAGACTCTGTCACATGTGCTCAGTTTGAATCCGCTTTCATCTATGAAGAGCACAGGGCACCAGTGGCAAATTTGCCAATCTTGGTGCTCCCTGGCAAATGCCAAACGTCCTGCATGGTGTTGGGCTGTAAGCACAACCCCCACCTGTGGACGTCAGGCCCTCATACCAACATCATGGAGTCTGTTTATGACCGTTTGAGTGGACACGTACATTTGTGACCTGCTGGAGGTAATTTTGCTGGGCTCTGGTACTGCTCCCCCTTGCACAAAGGTAGCGGTCCTGCTGCTGGGTTGTTGCCCTCCTACGGCCTCCTCCATGTCTCCTGATGTACTGGCCTGTCTCCTGGTAGCGCCTCCATGCTCTGGACACTATGCTGGCAAACACAGCAAATCTTCTTGCCACAGCTCGCATTGATGTGCCATCCTGGATGAGCTGCACTACCTGAGCCACTTGTGTGGGTTGTAGACTCAGTCTCATGCTACCACTAGAGTGAATGTGACCAAAAATCAGCCAGGAAGCATAGGAACTGAGAAGTGGTCTGTGGTCACCACCTGCAGAACCACTGCTTTATTGGGGTGTCTTGCTAAATTGATTGTCAATCAGTGTTGCTTGACAAGTGTGATTGACTTGGAGTTACAGTGTGTTGATTAAGTGTTCCCTTTATTTTTTTGAGCAGTGTAGATCCCAATGAGCCAAGTTTCTTTCATTAGAACAGTGGGGGGGTACACGTTTCAGCTGTAATATGGATGCGCATGTTATGGCCATGACATACTAGCCAAGTCTTTGTTCACACCATAATACAGTTATGTTTGTGGCATACTTTGTGTCAAAAACTACATGCGATGTTGTTAGGAAAACAAAAATCTCACACATTGAGCTATGATATGGGGGACGTGGATATAGCCTAAGGCTCTTGTCCTTTACTCCAAGAGTTTTACATACGTGACAGGCGTTTGGGCTATTGTACATGTAAGGTGAATACTTAGAATAGTTTAATGCCATTTCTGTGATATTATAATCCTATGTTCTGCAATTCTGTATAGGTACTTAAAGGGTTTTATAGGGAAGCTTGCTAATGGCAATAATATACAACTCTCTTGTTTGTGTCTTTTTGACAGTTGACTGGATTATTGCGGACATGGTGGCTGTACAGCAAAACGCACTGGGCCATGTTAGATATGTTCTGAAGGATGGTCTGAAATTTCTTCCTCTATATGGCTGGTATTTTTCCCAGGTAATTTGCAGGATAACGCAAGTCTTTGAAAGCGGAGCAGAATTGTAATAAGAACCATACACTTATAAAGTATGATCTCATCACTGGAACAAATACTATAATACCATATTGACATTTTAGGCTGGTTCCACATCTGCATAGGATGTTTAAGGGTAGAGTTAAGCGAACTTTATAAAAGCTCAGCAGGCTCACAAACTCTGTAGAATAACTATTCAATGGAATAATTCTCAAAACATGTGTATGATACTGCCAACGAACTCTAAAACTCTGCATAACTCTGCTAGGGTCAACTTGGAATGTATTCAAGTTTTAAAGCGGTTTTAAGGCTGAGTTAATGTCAAAGTTATAGCAACATGTGGTAACTAATGGTAACTAACAGCTTGCTAGAGAGTATACAAAATCCGCTAGTGCAGTGTGTTTTTAAACATTAACATAAATGTGCATAAAGTATCCCTGTTTGTTTGTGCTGAAATGCACGCAAAGGTTCCAAGCGTTCCAAAAATGATTATTTTTTAGAAGTAGTAACAGTTAAGGAGTCTGACAAGTGAAGACGCAATGGATTTTTTTTTAGGTGTTCCTAAAATTCTCCCTTTCAGGATTAGTGTCCTAAAATAGGGAAAAAGAATGACTTTTGTATGAAAAGCCAAAAATCACTGGTTGGGTGGTGGGAGTTTTAGTAGTAACCAGCAGACAGCAGGGGTGGTGGTGGTAGTAGTGTCTAATCCAGGAGTCTCAAACTGGTGGCCCTCCAGATGTTGTAAAACTTCAGCTCCCAGCATTCCCGACAGCCATTAGCTACAGCAAATGGCTATCTGGGCATGTCCAGGCATGCTAGGAGTTGAAGTTTTGCAACATCTGGAGGGCCACCAGTTTGAGACCCCTGGTCTAATCAGTACCACCTGGCACAGGAGTTTTAAATTCTTCATTGATCCATGCCTCACTTATTTTAACAAATGTGTTTGCATTAACCTGTTGGGGACCATGGGCGTATGGGTACACCTTTGCGCTCTGGTACTTAACCCCTTAAGGACTTAGGACGTACCTGTACGTCCTAAGCCCGCTCCCGGTGTTAAAAACGGGGTCACGCCGTGACCCCGCATCACACCGGGTCGGTCCCGGCTGCTAATCATAGCCGGGACCCTGGGCTAACAGCGCGCGGCATCGATCGTTGTGCCGCGCGCTGTTAACCCTTCAGACGCGGCGATCAAATTTGACCGCTGCGTCTGAAAACGAAAGTAAACGCTTCCCGGCAGCTCAGTCGGGCTGATCGGGACATCGCGATAACATCAGCTGGGACGCAGGCGGAGGTCTCCTTACCTGTGTCCGCGGCATCCGATCGGGGTTTGATTGCTCCAAGCCTGAACTACAGGCTTGAGCAATCGAGCCCCTATCTCGCTGATCCGTGCAGAGCTATGGCTCTGCAGGGATCAGCATATGAGATCAGTGTGTGCAGTGCTATAGCTCCCTAATGGAGCTATAGCACTGCAAAAACAAAAAGAAAAAAAAGTTAACAAAGGTCATTTAACCCCTTCCCTAATAAAAGTTTGAAACGCCCCCCTTTTCCCATAACAAAAAAAAACTGTGTAAATAAACATATGTGGTATCGCCGCGTGCGTAAATGTCCGAACTATAAAAATATATAATTAATTAAACCTCACGGTCAATGGGGTACGCGCAAAAAAAAATTCCGAAGTCCAAAATAACATATTTTTGGTAGCTTTTTATATCATGAAAAAATGAATAAAAAGCGATCAAAAAGTCTGATCAATACAAAAATTTCCGTGCATGTAGTTATGATTTTTTCCAGAAGTACGACAAAATCAAACCGATATAAGTAGCGTATCATTTTAACCGTATGGACCTACAGAATAAAGATCAGGTGTCATTTTTACTGAAAAATGTACTGCATAGAAACGGAAGCCCCCAAAAGTTACAAAATGCCATTTTTTTTCTTCAATTTCGTCGCACAATGATTTTTTTTTTTCGTTTCGCTGTAGATTTTTGGGCAAAATGACTGATGTGACTGCAAAATAGAATTGGTGGCACAAAAAATAAGCCATCATATGGATTTTTAGGTGCAAAATTGAAAGGGTTATGATTTTTAAAAGGTGAGGAGGAAAGAACTAAAGTGCAAAACCGAAAACCCCTCAGTCCTTAACTCCTTAAGGGCCCGGGCTTTTTCAATTTTTTTCATTTTCAATTTTTCCTCCTTAACTAATCATAACTCTTTAAAATTTTCACCTAAAATTCTATATGGTGGCTTATTTTTTGCGTCACTAATTCTACTTTGTAATGACATTAGTCATTTTACCCAAAAATCTACGGTGAAACGGGAAAAAAAATCAATATGCGACAAAATTGATGAACAAACACTATTTTGTACATTTTTTGGCAAACATGATTTTGTATCACTTAAGGAAACAATCATGGATACATGCAGTGGTCATCTTCTGACCCCTATAACTTTTTTATTTTTCTGTGTTCAGGGCGCTATGAGAGCTAATTTTTTGCGCCGTGATCTGAAGTTTTTAGCGGTACCATTTTTGTTCTAATCAGACTTTTTGATCACTTTTTATTCACTTTTTTGTGGTATAAAAAGGTGATAAAAAAATGCGCTATTTTTGACTTTTTTTGCGCGTACGCCATTGAACGTGCGGTTTCAAAATTGGTATATTTTTATAATTCGGACATTTCGGATACCACATATGTTTATTTTTATTTACACTGTGTTTTTTTTATTCTTGGAAAAGCCGGGCTTATGCAATATTATAGCTCCTATAGGGGGCGCTATAACATTGCATTAACTGATCTTTAACACTGATTGATCCATCTCCATAGGAATGCATCAATCAGTGTTTTCGGCGATTGAATGCTCAAGCCTGGATCTAAGGCTTGAAGCATTCAATTGGCGATCAGACTGCAGGAAGGAAGGTAAGAAGACCTCCTCCTGTGCTACAGCTGTTCGGGATGCCGCGATTATACCTTATATATTATATATATATATATATTACTTTAGTTTTTAGCCGCGCGGCTCAGCTTTGAGCGTGCGGCTAAAGGGTTAATAGCGCGTGGCACCGCGATCAGGGCCGCACGCTATTAGAGGCGCGTTCCGGCTTCACTATGACGCCGGGCCCGCCGCGATATGATGCGGGTCACCGTGTGACCACACGTTATATTGCAGGATCGGGACCCAGGACGTACCCATGACGTACCCATACGTCCTTGGTCCTTAAGGGGTTAAGGACAAAGGGCGTACCTGTACGCCCGTGGGAATTTCAATCCCCGCTGCTAGACAGGGAACGGATCGGGATGCCTGCTGAAATCATTCAGCAGGCATCCCATGCAAATGCCTGGGGGGGTCCTGATCGGCGATTTGCGACGATTACAGGCTGATCGGGTCTCTGATGACCCGATAGCCCGGAAAATAGGGATGATCGGAGCTGTCAGAAACAGCTCTGACCATCCTGAAGGATAGGAGTGAGGTGGCAGGGTGCCACCTCCTCCTATCCCCTGCGATTGGCCGATCAGGACTGACTGGCGAATCGCAGGGCAGGGGCAGGGGTGAAAGTTAATTTCCCACGTTCTGCCCGCACCTGGATGTCAGGGCAGAGCGGGGGAAAGATGGCGGTGATGGTGCAGCGGCGGTTACCTGCGATCGCGGGGACCAGGACCGACGGCTGACAGGAGGCGGCAGGCAAGTGGCGTCCGTGTCAGCTACAGCTGTGAAGATCGCCGTAAAGTGATCTTCACTGCTGTATCTAGGAGTTTCAAAACTACAACTTCCAGCATGCCCAGACAGCCAAAGGGAGTTGTAGTTTTGCAACATCTGGAGGGCCACAGTTTGGAGACCACTGTCCTTCCAGATGTTGCAAAATTACAACTCTCAGCATGCCCAGAAAGTCCAGGCATGCTGGGAGTTTTAGTTCTGTAACATCTGGCCCTTCAGATGTTGCAGAACTACAACTCCCAGCATGCCTGGACAGTCTCATGCCTGGACAGTCTCTTAGTTTTGCAACATCTGGAAGGGCACTGTTTTGAGACCACTATACAGTGGTGTCCAAACTGTAGCCCTCCAGATGTCAATTCAAAGCATGCTAAGACTGTCCATGGTTTCTGGGAGTTGTAGTCTGGCAACATCTGGCCCTTTAGATGTTGCCGAACTCCCAACATGCCTGAGCAGTCTGGGCATGCTGGGAGTTGAAGTCTTGCAACATCTGGAGGGCTACAATTTGGAGACCTCTACACAGTGGTCTCTAAACTGTTCTCCCCCAGTTGTTGCATGATTGCAACTCCCAACATGCCCTTCGGCTGTCTGGGCATACTGGATGTTGTAGTATTGCAACAACTTGAGACACACTGGTTGGGAAACATTGTCTGTTTCCTAATTCAGTGTTTCCCAACCTGTGTGCCTCCTGCTGTTGTAAAACTATAACTCCCAGCATGCACTGACAGACCATGCATGCTGGGAGTTGTAGTTTTGCAACAGCTGGAGGCACATGGGTTGGGAAACACTGAGTTAGGAAACAGACAGTGGAGTGGAAGCACTGCGGTAGTCTGTTACCTAACTCCGTGTTTCCCAATCCCAACCAGTGTGCCTCCAGCTGTTGCATAACGCAGTGGTAGGTGCACTGCTGCCAGTTGTGCTAAATTTTTTTTGTGGCTTCTAGCCACCCGCACTAAATTGCACCACCAGAATCCTCCCCCTTCATACTCACCGACCAAGTGCCCCACGGATGCCCGCAAACACGCCCAAACCAAAACTACAACTTCCAGCATGTTGCACCGTAACCTAAACTGTAGAACTATAAAGTGTAACCTGCTGGGAGTTCTAGTTTTGATTCGGATCAGCTGCAGAGCCATAGGCTGTATCAGGGCATGCTGGGTGTTGTAGTTACTAACTGCAATTCCCAGTATTCCTTGACACAGCCTATGGCTCTGCAGCTGACACGAACCAAAACTACAACTCCCAGCATCTTACACAATAACCTTAACTGTACTTCTATACAGTGCAACATGCTGCAACACCCACACAAACATAGGCTGTATCAGGGCATGCTGGGTGTTGTAGTTATCTAGTAACTAAATGCAACTTCCAGCATTTTCTGACACACAAATTAGAGTAAATAAAATGCACCATATAAACTGGAGAAGCAGAACCAACCCCCGCTTCCCCCCCCCCCCCCCCCAGTAACACAGCGTTGTTCAGTGGTTTCCAATCAAAAGACTCCGTGTATAAGTCCCTATGAAGTCTGAAAAATAGTGATTAAAATATTTTAAAAAGTGCGTATATATGTGAATAAGCCGCTTTCCTAATAAAAGTTCTGATAAATGGTTCAGATAAAAACTACAGATCACGGCACATAAGATTACCCTCATACATCCCGGTATATGGAAAAATTGTAGTTACAGGGGTTAGATGGGGGGCAATTTTCTGGACTTGCCTCGGGTGTAAGAGGAGCTACAGCTCTCCCGCCACTAATAGCCTGGCATGCTGCGATCACCGTGGCCGCTATTAAACCATTAGATCACCGCTGTCTAAGTTGACAGCAGTGTCTAAAGGGATCTTATAACCATCCCTGGTGGTCTAGTGGGGGGGGATCGTACTATTTTGGTTGAAATTATTTTATCTACCAGGACAAGTGGATTTTCTTGAGGGACAATTAGATTGTGCTCCGCTTTAGCCCCTTGGACAAGAAGTTTTTGGGGTTTTTAATTTCCACACCCCTGCATATACACTACACCCTATTTCGTTGATTAATCAGAAAAAATATCAAAATGCCAAAAAAAGGGGTCCAGCTGATACTACTTGAAAAATTATGTACAATGGCCATATTAAAAGTTTTTAGCATGTGATGTGACCTTTTTTTGATTTTTGAGTAGTTTTTTTACGTTTATGCCGGTTGTGGTACAGGATTATTATTAATGATCCTTTATAGAAACCAGCGTAAATTTGATACTGCCGCATGGGCAACTGTCTGAACTATTAAAATAAAATGTTAATGATTCACTAATGTTTTAATAGTTCAGACAACTAGTTAGCCATACGGTAGGATCAAATATGGGAAAAAAATAAAATAAATGTAACTTTTTTTGTATATCAATAAGAAAAGGGGGAGCTAATTTTTATGAGGGGGATCAGTTAATTTACATTTTTTTACACACTGCTATACACATAGTGGTATGTGCAGAGCATTGCACAATATTGTCTGTACTACAGACACTAGGGTGCAATGCTCTGCACATACCTCCATGTGTATAGCAGTGGGTGTGTAGTACATACAATACTATACACAGGGGGGTATGTGCAGAGCATTTTCACCCTTGTTTCTGCAGAAGACACTAGGGTGCAATGCTCTGCACGTACCCCCCCATGTGTGTAGCAGTGTGTGTAGTACACTATATACTAATACTGGCCCCACCAAGCTTACTATTGCAGACTGTAATGACAGAGACACACACCACCCGTCTGTCACTGTCTCCTTCCACACTGGGAATATTCGCAGCCCAGCTGACAGCCGTCCCCAGCAAGCCCTGCCCCCTGTCACCGGGTCACTTACTCAGCTGTCCACTGCCACTGGGGTTACTAATGCCTGCTAGTTTCCAGGATTGGAGATGTAGTCCTGGAGCTCGGTGTGCAGCTCCTGAGCTGTGAGCAGCAGCTAATCCCGCAGCAACAGCGCCACAACCGCGTCCAACAGCACCCGCCCGGGCTCTGGGACTGGGGTCAGGTACTGTTAACTTAAAGAGGCTGTGGCAGTGTGTGATTTGCAGGATGTGCAGAAACAGTGCCTGCCTGAACCGCCTTCTGCAGCCTCATGACTGCCGGCGCCCGGCATTCCTTTGCAACGAATAGGCCAATCGAATTTTATCGATAAAATTGATTAATCGTTGCAGCCCTAACTTACCCCTACAATGATAAATGGCGCCCATGGTGTCTGTCAGAGAAAGGGCACAGCTTAGCCAGGTTTTTCAGGTGGTGATGTACAATCATGGCCGTAAATGTTGGCACCCCTGAAATTTTTCAAGAAAATGAAGTATTTCTCACAGAAAAGCATTGCAGTAACACATGTTTTGCTATACACGTTTATTCCCTTTGTGTGTATTGGAACTAAACCAAAAAAGGGAGGAGAAAAGAGCAAATTGGACATAATGTCACACCGAACTCCAAAAATGGGCAGTTAAATTATTGGCACCCTTAACTTAATATTTGGTTGCACACCCTTTGGAAAAAATAACTGAAATCAGTGGCTTCCTATAACCATCAATAAGCTTCTTACACCTCTCAGCCGGAATGTTGGATCACTCTTCCTTTGCAAACTGCTCCAGGTCTCTCTTATTGGAAGGGCGCCTTTTCCCAACAGCAATTTTAAGATCTCTGCACAGGTGTTCAATGGGATTTAGACTCATTGCTGGCCACTTCAGAACTCTCCAGTACTTTGTTGCTGTCCATTTCTGGATGCTTTTTGACATATGGATTGACAAAGGATTTATGTGTATTTTTCAACGTAACTTTCACGCAATACTTTGGCGCAGTGTCTTTTTGCACCACTGTCATTTTTACAACTTTCTCAAAATCACACGGTCCTGTGTGTGATTTCAACTTAAGTCAGTAATTCATCATTTGTGCCAATTGATCTTTGGCGCAATTTTGGCACAAATCCCGTTTTTTTGGCGCAAATCACCGCCAAGAAATTTTGCACTTGGAAAACACACTTAGCAATGTAAGAAAATGTAAAGGCGTCAAAATACATTAAAAAGGGCTGCTCAATACTATCCTGCGACATAGTTGTCTCTGAGGAACCTTCACCCTCTGTTGAGCCAGCATTGGACATGGCCACACAGGTTCAGGAAAGGTAAGCACTAAAGCAGTGGTCTCCAATCTGCGGACCTCCAGATGTTGCAAAACTACAACTCCCAGCATGCCCGGACAGCCAACAGCTCAAGTTGAAAATTGAAAATTAAAATCCATTTCACATGGTGGCTATAAACCCCACAAAAGAAAATAACTCATGTCGCTTGCTGATATACTGCAGGAGAGACTCCGAAATGGCTGCTCTACAGGGTAAAATACGCGTCCTCTGTGGTGGTAAGTTCTGTGTAAAAGGCACTGCGAACAGCTGATTTCAACATTTGAGCCAAAATTACTAACAACTTGCACCAAATGATAAATTTGGTGCATGTCCACGGAAACCAAAGTGAAAAAAAAGGGTAAAATGAAACTGTCAACAGGCAAAATTGATAAATACCCCCCATTGTCCTGCTGGAAGACCCAAGATCTTGGACGCAAACCCAGCTTTCTGACACTGGGCTGTACAGTGCAATCCAAAATACGTTGGTAATCCTCAGATTTCATGATGCCTTGCTCATGCTGTCAGTAATCTCCTTGATAAAGCCACGTGAGTGGCGAAACATGTCTGGGTATGAAAGCCTGACATTTTAAATGCTTTCCCAACACATCTTTAACTGAGTGCTCACATTATGCATCTCTAAGAAACCATTAGCGGGCAAGCCAAATAAGTCCAGACCTGTGGTGCACAGTAAGGACGGGGTAGTATGCAAAAGTGACCGGGATGCATAGATATGAAATGAAATAGACAGCTCCCATTATATGACGTCACCTTAGTGGTGATTTCTGAATAAAGTGATAATCACCGAGTACCACCTGGTGCTGTCAGTTACAGAGATATATAGGGGATTGAGACGTATGTCGCTCAATAAGGGCCATATATAGTGCCAAAGTCCTGTACACACTAATATAGTGGTAAAGGTATATTATACCCCATACAACTATGGAGACAGCACCTCACAGACAGCTAATAAGACATATGTGACATCATCTTGATGTGATTGGGTCAGTGGTTTTAAATGTGTTAATGTTTCTCACCCCTTACTCTAATTTTGAATAAAAGTTATGTTTTATTAGAACACATACTCAAATAGAGGCACCTTGTTAACCCCCTTTTGGGGTTAAATTGTTTATAATTGATACCTCTGTGTGTGTTCAGTTGCCTTTTGTTGTTTCTCTTATTGGAAGGGCGCCTTTTCCCAACAGCAATTTTAAGATCTCTCCACCGGTGTTCAATGGGACTTAGATCTGGACTCATTGCTGCCACTTCAGAACTCTCCAGCGATTTGTTGCCATCCATTTCTGATGCTTTTCGACGTACGTTTGGGGTCATTGTCCTGCTGCAAGACCCAAGATCTCGGACGCAAACCCAGCTTTCTGACACTGGGCTGTACAGTGCAACCCAAAATCCATTTGTAATCCTCAGATTTCATGATGCCTTGCACACATTCAAGGCACCCAGTGCCAGAGGCAGCAAAACAACTCCAAAATCATTGAACCTCTACCATACTTCACTGTAGGTACTGTGTTCTTTTCTTTGTAGGACTCATTTCATTTTCGGTAAACAGTAGAATGATGATCTTTACCAAAAAGCTCTATCTTGGTCTCATCTGTCCACAAGACATTTTCCCAGAAGGATTTTGGCTTACTCAAGTCCATTTTGGCAAAATGTAGTTTTGCTTTTTAATGTCTCCTGGGTCTCCTGCTATAACGTTTCATTTCATTTAAATGTCGTCTGATAGTTTACGCTGACACTAATACTCTGTGAGCCTGCAGGACAGCTTGAATATCTTTGGAACTTGTTTGGGGCTGCTTATACACCATTCGGACTATCCTGCGTTGACACCTTTCATACATTTTTCTCTTCCTTCAACGTCCAGGGAGATTAGCTCCAGTGCCATGAGTTGCAAACTTCTTGATAATGTTGCGCACTTTGGACAAATCTACCAATTTTTCCACAAATTTGTTTCACAAATCCATGCTTAGTGTGGCACACACAATGCAAATACTAAGTGAACTTCTCTCCTTTTTATCTACTTTCAGGTGTGATTTTTATATTGCCCACACCTGTTAGTTGCCCCAGGTGAGTTTAAATGGGCACTGTCAGATGTAAAAACCTTTAATATGTTGTAAAGCATGCAAAACTAATAGGTTTTGCAATTGCTTTCATTAAAAAAATTCCAGTATTTCATACTGAAAAAGCCTGTCAAAGAACTGCCCCTTGGGCCTCCTGGGATACATACCGGCCTGGCTGTGTCCACTTGTCATCACCTATGTCATGGACCCACTTCATCATTGATAGTTCTGGAGTTCTAAAGCTACTGCTTGTGTGCTCCTGTGGAGAGAAGGGGGAGGGGCAGAAGCACAGGCTCCCTCACTGTCTGCTGTGTGAGGAGAAGGGGGGAGGGAGGGGCAGCACATTGCTGCCGTGACTGAGCAGGAGACAGAAGACTAAATGGAGGATTTCTTTGTCCCTGCATGTATATGTGACGGTGTTCAACACGTAAGGATTGTCACACAATCAACAGAGCAGGAGATGGGAGAACAGCACCAGGTTTATTGGCAGAGATCACAAAACACAATCCGCACGATGAAGAGTGATCCGCAGTCTGGGCAAACAATGGGCAACAGAAGGGCACAGGGAAGGAACAAACTGCAGATCCCGGGATTCAGCTCCGGGTCCAACACTCCACACTCCAATGTATTGTTCACAGTCCACAGATAACAGCTCCACGTCTAGTGATACCTCAAGTCCCCTGGGAGGTCCGGTCCTCAAATCCGCTCCTCAGTTCACAGGGGTCCACAGATAAGTGTTACAATGCACCTGTGACCTGGGATGTTACATTGGTGAGACCAGCCACTCAATAAAAGGATGAACCTCCACAGATCATCCATAGAGAAAAGGACTATCGCCCCCCAGTTGGACACCATTTCACCCAAACAGGTCACTCCTTACACGACCTCAAAATCAAGATCCTGAAAGGAAACTTCAAGAACACCCAGGAAAGAAAGACATTTGAAGCCAAAATGATAGTTTTTTTTTTATGACTCCAAGACTTAATGTGAATTTAAGCTTCTTATCCCATTATCAAAATTTCCTATAACCTTTGCTAAACTGTCTTCCCTCTCCCTGCTCTAACACCATTACACCCCTGCTCCCCCTCCCCCTGTCTAAGTCTGATCTTCAGTCTATGGTTCTGTAGTAAAATTGTCCTTTCTCCTCTGTCCAGCGTAACCACCATTCTCACCTCTGCTCTCCAGCCCCCCCCCCCCCCCCCCCCTCATCCTTATCTGTAGTCTATTGTCCTATTGCTCTACAATTTATGGCCCAACTTAATGTCCATTCTCCACATATGTTGTTTTAACCCCTGCATATTTTGTGAGATAGAACCTGTGTTTTCTCCTTGTGAGCTCAGAAATGCTTATGACTTGAAAGGGAGGAATCCCGAAAGCTTGTCTCTACAAAATCTTGTTAGTCCAATAAAAAAGGTATTACAAGATACTGCAACTACCGATGATTTTGCTTTTTGCATCACTGGACTAATACGGCTACTCCTAACTACATATATATATATATATATATATATTGTATATATCTGTGAATATAAGAAGTGAATGTGTGTTACAGGGGGACTACAATCATATGCTTCCAGCTGTTGCAAAACTACAACTCCCAGCATGCCTGCACAGCCAAATGATGTGTGGGCATGTTGGGAGTTGTGGTTTTGCAACAAGTGGAGGAACACAGCCTGCAGCAACACTGCTGAAAATCAGTTTTACTAATCATATGCCTCCAGCTGTTGCAAAAACTGCAACTCATAGGATGTGTGGGCATGCTGGGAGCTGTAGTTTTGCAAAAGCTGTAGGTACACAGTGTGTGTGTAGCATAAAACCAGAAAGGAAAGGGTTACCGCTTCAAGAACAGTGAGGGAGGGGGAGTGGTCATCACAGTGAGGACCCTACCCCCCTGCTGTAAATGAAAAGTACTTTCACTTTGCAATCAAGTAAATAAAGGGAATTCTAAGAGAAATATAGATCATAGGCACATAAAGATTATACGAACATGATCAGGATGGGATAATGAGCAAAATAGAAGTATTTTTTTAATTTTTTTGGGGTGATCTGACATGTACGCTTTAACCCCTTAAGGACTCAGTCCTTTTTCACCTTAAGGACTGAGCCCTTTTTTTGCAATTCTGACCACTGTCACTTTATGCATTAATAACTCGGGATGCTTTTACCGATTATTCTGATTCCGAGATTGTTTTTTCGTGACATATTCTACTTTAACATAGCGGTAATTTTTGTTGTTACTTGCATCATTTCTTGCTGAAAAATCACAACATTTCATGAAAATTTAGCATTTTTCTAACTTTGAAACTCTCTGCTTGTAAGGAAAATGGATATTCCAAATAAATGTTATATTGATTCACAAATACAATATGTCCACTTTATGTTGGCATCATAAAATTTACCTATTTTTACTTTTTGAAGACATTAGAGGGCTTCAAAATATAGTAGCAATTTTCAACATTTTATGAATATTTCAAAATCTGAATTTTTCAGGGACCAGTTAAGTTTGAACTGGATTTGAGGGGCCTTTCTATGACAAATACCCCATAATTGACTCCATTATAGAAACTACACCCCCTCATAGTTTTCAAAATGACATTCAAAGTGTTTTAACCCTTTAGGTGTTTCACAAGAATTGCAGCAAAGTGGAGGAGAAAAATCTAAATCTGCGTTTTTTACACTAACATGTTCTTGTAGCCCCATTTGAGAAAAAGCCCCACAAAATTTGTAGCCCAATTTGTCTTGAGTACGTGAATACCTCATATGTTGACATTAAGTGCTCTGTGGGCTCACAACATGGCTCGAGGGAAAGAGGAAAGAAACTGTAGAATTATTTTAAAACAAATTTAGCTGTCATGGTTTTTGGGGGCCATGTTGCATTACATGGTGCCAGAACCGCAAAAAAAAAACAAAAAACACATGGCATACTGTTTTGGAAACTACACCCCTCAGGGAACGTAACAAGGGGTATAGTGAGCCTTAACACCCCACAGGTGTTTGATGACTTTGCCTTGAAGTTGGACGTGAAAATGGAAAATTTGATTTTTAACACTAAAATGATGGTGTTACCTCAAATTACCAGAAATGGTGTTATTCATTTTGGGGGGCTTTTTTCCTATTACTCCTCGAAAAAATGAAAAATTTGGGATAACATCAGCATTTTAGTGAAGAAAATAAAAAATTTTATTTTCACGTCCAACTTTGACGAATTTTTGTTAACCCCTTAAGGACTCAGGGTTTTTCCGTTTTTGCACTTTCGTTTTTTCCTCCTTACCTTTTAAAAATCATAACCCTTTAAATTTTCCACCTAAAAATCCATATTATGGCTTATTTTTTGCGTCGCCAATTCTACTTTGCAGTGACATTAGTCATTTTACCCAAAAATGCACGGCGAAACGGAAAAAAAAATCGTGCGACAAAATCGAAAAAAAACGCCATTTTGTAACTTTTGGGGGCTTCCGTTTCTACGCAGTGCATATTTCGGTAAAAATTACACCTTATCATTATTCTGTAGGTCCATACGGTTAAAATGATACCCTACTCATAACTACATGCAGGAAAATTTTTACGTTTAAAAATGTCATCTTCTGACCCCTATAACTTTTTTATTTTTCCACGTACGGGGCGGTATGAGGACTCATTTTTTGCGCCGTGATCTGAAGTTTTTATTGGTATGATTTTTGTTTTGATCTGACTTTTTGATCACTTTTTATTCATTTTTTTATGTTATAAAAAGTTACCAAAATACGCTTTTTTGGACTTTGGAATTTTTTTGCGCGTACGCCATTGACCGTACGGCTTAATTAATGATATATTTTTATAGTTCGGACATTTACGCACGCGGCGATACCACATATGTTTATTTTTATTTTTTTTTACACTGTTTTATTTTTTTTTATGGGAAAAGGGGGGTGATTCAAACTTTTATTAGGGAAGGGGTTAAATGACCTTTATTAACACTTTTTTTTTACTTTTTTTTGCAGTGTTATAGGTCCCATAGGGACCTATAACACTGCACACACTGATCTCTCATCCTGATCACAGGCGTGTATTAACACGCCTGTGATCAGCATTATCGGCGCTTGACTGCTCCTGCCTGGATCTCAGGCACGGAGCAGTCATTCGTTGATCGGACACCGAGGAGGCAGGTAAGAGCCCTCCCGGTGTCCGATCAGCTGTTCGGGACGCCGCGATTTCACCGCGGCGGTCCCGAACAGCCCGACTGAGCAGCCGGGATACTTTCAGTTTCACTTTAGAAGCGGCGGTCAGCTTTGACCGCCGCTTCTAAAGGGTTAATACCGCACATCGCCGCGATCGGCGATGTGTGGTATTAGCCGCGGGTCCCGGCCGTTGATTAGCGCCGGGACCCACGCGATATGATGCGGGATCGCGGCGCGATCCCGCTTCATATCGCGGGAGCCGGCGCAGGACGTAAATATACGTCCTGCGTCGTTAAGGGGTTAAACACCTGTGGGATGTTAAAGGAGTACTCCAGTGAAAACCTTTTTTTCTTTTAAATCAACTGGTGGCAGAAAGTTAAACATATTTGTAAATTACTTCTATTAAAAAATCTTAATCCTTCCAGTACTTATTAGCTGCTGAATGCTACAGAGGAAATTCCATTCTTTTTGGAACACTGATGACATCACGAGCACAGTGCTCTCTGCTGACATCCCTGTCAATTTTAGCAACCATGCATAGCAGATGTATGCTAAGGGCAGCATGGTGGCTCAGTGGTTAGCACTGCTGCCTTGCAGTGTTGGGGACTTGGGTTCAAATCCCACTAAGGACAACAATAAATAAAGCGTTATTATTATAATAATGTCAGCAGAGAGAACTGTGCTCGTGATGTCATCAGAGCGCATTCCAAAAAGAAAAGAATTTCCTCTGTAGTATTCAGCAGCTTATAAACATATTTGTAAATTACTTCTATTAAAAAAAATCTTAATCCTTCCTGTACTTAACTTTCTGCCACCAGTTGATTTAAAAGAAAAAAGGTTTTCACCCCTTTAAGGCTCTCTATATACCCCTTGTTACATTCTGTGAGGGCTGTAGTTTCCAAAATGGGGTCACGTTTTTTTTTTTTTTTTCATTTATGTCAGAACCGCTGTAAAATCAGCCACCCCTTTACAAATCACCAATTTAGGCCTCAAATGTACATGGTGCGCTCTCACTCCTGAGCCTTGTTGTGCATCTGCAGAGCATTTTGCGCCCACACATGGGGTATTTCCATACTCACGAGAAATTGTGTTACAAATTTTCAGGGTCTTTTTTTCCTTTTCCTTCTTGTGAAAATGAAAAGCATGGGCCGACACCACACTGTAAGTGTAATTTAAAAAAATTTTTTATTTTTTTTTATATACACTAACAGGCTGGTGTAGACCACAACTTTACCTTTTCATAAGGGGTAAAAGGAGAAAAAGCCCCCCAAAATTTGTTGGGTAATTTTTCCCAAGTACGGAAATACCCCATATGTGGCCCTACACTGTTGTCTTGAAATACAACAGGGCTCCGGAGTTAGAGAGCGCCATGCGCATTTGAGGCCTAAATTAGATATTTGCATAGGGACGGACCCGGATGCAAGAATTAGACTTGCCTCGGATACTAAAATTACCCTACAGCAGTGTTTCCCAAACGGGGTGCCTCCAGCTGTTGCAAAACTCCCAGCATGCCTGGACAGTCAATGGCTGTCCGGCAATACTGGGAGTTGTTGTTTTGCAACAGTTGGAGGCTCCGTTTTAGAAACCGTGACGTACCAGAGGTTTCCCATTTTTATTGGGGGGTGGGGTGGGGGGTAACTGTATAGGGGTATGTGTATATGTAGTGTATTACCCTTTATTTTGAGTAAGTGTAGTATAGTGTTTTTAGGGTACATTCAGACTGCCGGGGGATTACTGCGAGCTTCCCGCTGGGAGTTTGAGCTGCAGCGGAAAATTTCCTGCATCTCCAACTTGCAGTGAGAGACTAACTGTAAACCCCCGCCTGTGTGAATGTACCCTGTACCCTGCATGCTGGGAGTTATAGTTTTGCAACAGCTGGAGGCACACTGGTTGGGAAACACTGAGTTAGGAAACAATGTTTCCCAACCAGTGCGCCTCAAGCTGTTGCATAACCACAACCCTCAGCTTGCACGGACAGCCAAAGGGCATGCTGGGAGCTGTAGTTTTTCAAGAGCTGGAAGAGCACAGTTTGGAGACCACTATACAGTGGTGCCCAAACGGTAGTGCTCCAGATGTTGGAAAACTACAACTCTCAGCATGCCCAGGCATGCTGGGAGTTGTAGTTCTGTAACCTCTGTCCCTTCAGATGTTGCAGAACTACAACTCCCAGCATGCCTGGACAGTCTCAGCATGCTGGGAGTTGTAGTTTTGCAACATCTGGAGGTCTATAGCTTAGAGACCACTGTATAGTGGTCTCCAAACTGTGTCCTTCCAGATGTTGCAAAACTACAACTCCCAAACTGCAAAACTACAACTCTTCTGTGATTTTCACTCCAATATTTATTTTTATCAGCATACAAAATGACTGTTGTCTCAGATTTTTCCCAAGTTGCAATGTGGTCGAGACCTGACTCACTTGTCAGCTGATGACAGGGAGCCTGTCTGCTTCAATGGGTGGAGGGATCAATTTGTAACCAATACAACAGCTGTAGGTACCTGATTGAAAACCACACTGATTTGAATGGATGCAGCTCATTTACGTTTCAATGGGTGGGGTGGCTGATGTGTGGGAGGGAGGATAATGGAATTGTGGGATTTGTAGTAAAAAAAAAGAAAAGTCAAACAGGAAATAGCAGTTCACAAAAAGCTAGCCACCTGTACGCCCTAGTCCCGTTAATGGCGTTTAAACTGTTCTCATGAGCGGAGAATGGGTTAAACCCGGTGGGTCCTGGTTGCTACAGGCAGCCAGGACCCACAGCTAATGCCAGGCACCGCCGAACGCGGCGTCTAAAATGCGGGGTTAACGGTGCGGGTAGCTCAGTGGAGCTGATCGGGATATCTGCGGCAACATCACGGGTCCCGATCAGCTGAGTGAACAACGTGAGGCTCCTTACCTGCCTCATTGTCGTCCGAAGGCTAGAGCAGCAGAGCACCCAGAGCACTGATCAATGCTATGCTATGGCATTGCATTGATCAGTATATGCAAACAGAAGATTGCATGTTGTAGCCCCTATGGGGGCTAAAAAATAAAAAATTTATTATAAAAGTGAATTAACCCCTTCCCTATTAAGTTTAAATCACCTCCGTTTTCCCATTTTTTAAAATAAAATAGTGTAATAAAAATAATCATATGTGGTACTGCCGCGTGCGTAAATGTCCAAACTATTAAAATATAAGGTTAGCTAAACCGCACAGTGTATGGTGTACACGTAACAAAAATACCAATTTCCAAAATTGTGCATTTTTGGTCACTTCACATAAAAAAACTAATAAAAAGCGAGCAAAAAGTCGCATCATAATAAAAATGGTAGAGATAAAAACTACAGACCACACTGCAAAAAATTTGCCCTTGTATATACCCGAATGCATAAAAATAAAAAAGTTTTAGGGGTCAGAAGATTACCGTTTTAAACATACTAATTTTGGTGCATGTAGTAATTCATTTTTTTTAAGTTGTAAAATAAAATCAACATAAATTGTGTATCCTTGTGACCGTATGGACCTACAGAATAAAGATAAGGTGTCATTTTTACCCAAAGTTACAAAATGGCTTTTTTTTTTTAAATTCTTTTTGAATTTAACCCCACAAATATATTTTAGGTGACAGGTAATTTTTTGGTTTTGTTTTGCGGTAGATTTTATTAAATGGTTGCGGTCATTACAAACTACGATTGGTGATGCTAAAAAAACTAACCCTTATATGGTCTGTAGTAGGGCTAAACAATATTGGGAAAATATGCGATTGCGATTATGGGCCTAAATATTGCGATACCGATATGCGATGCGATATAATAAATAAATGGTGAAATCCTGCCATTTCATGTCCAATCTCCTCCCTTTTACATCTATCCAAACATTTTATGCCCACAGCCCATTTCACATCTCCATTTAATTTCTATCTCCTCTCATGGTCACGTTCCTCCCCCCGGTCACGTTCCTCCCCCTGGTCATAAATGGTGAAATCCTGCCATTTCATGTCCAATCTTCTCCCTTTTACAACTATCCACACATTTTATGCCCACCGCCCATTTCACATTCTCCCTCCCCGGTCACGGCATTCTCCCTCCCCGGTCACGGCATTCTCCCTCCCCGGTTTATTCTTCTATGTTTTTTTTGGTGTTTTAACTTTTGGCCACTAGGGGTCTCCCTAGGAGTCCCTTTTTGGATGATTTCGGAGAGTCCGAAATCGCATACTCGGCGCAGCTCCCGCCTGTCAGACACGCCGCCTGTCAGACAGGCAGGAGGGAGCGCTGTGCGTGCATCCCTGCCAGGCTCACTCCTGGCTCTGTCGGCCAGCATCTTCAGGCTCCTCCTGCTGACAAGGAGAGCCGGCGTCTGCTGGCCCAGAGTCAGTTGAGCGCAGCTCTTCAAGAGTGAAGAATACAGGAAGACGGGCAGAAGCGGCCCGGCAAGGCTTCAGATGACGTCGCGCCTGCCGGGCCCCGTCCACTTCCTCCCTTCTCAGACGGTCCTATCTGAGCTACCAAAGATGAACATAAAAATTTATTTTTAGGTTGTTTAGAGTTAAAATTAATGCTAGGATAGATAGTTAGAGACAGGGAAAGATGGGGATCAGGGAAAGTTTAGTTGATAATAGGTACCTTTTAAGGGGTTAAACTGCTCCTCATCACGCTCATGCAACTGGGAAGGTTGGGCTACCATGGTTCCTTGTTGTTTTGGTACACTAGGGGCCTAGTGATCTAAGATTTATAACTGACCCATTAGGCAAGTGGTACATATTTTTCACAGGAATTAACAAGGTCAATGAATTCATCAATAATCCGTGGAAATAAACTTGTGATTGTGTGAAATGGAGTGTTTTTCATGGTCCCATTTTACAATAGTGATTTTTTTTTTTTTTTTACAGCATGGTGGAATTTATGTGAAGAGAAGTGCCAAGTTTAACGATATGAGGATGAAAAACAAGCTGCAGGCCCAGATGAAGGCTGAGACTCCAGTAAGTTCATATGTAAAATAGTTTTTCAATTCACGATATTTCAGTGTTTGACCTACTACACTATTATATTTTGTCTGATAAATATTGAATTACCAGTAAGTTTTCCACATAGAAACCATATATGAGTATTAACATTAAATGGGCACTGTCATTTGGAAAAACTTTTTACATGTCCTAGTGAAAAGTCAAAAGTTTTGATCGGTGGGAGTGTGCGTGGAGTGTGTGGTAATGCGCTCCTCTCCCTGCTTTGTGTCACGTGTTCGACACACACACTCCACTCACACTCCCACCAATCAAAACTTTTGACTTTTCGCTAGGACATGTCAAAAGTTTTTCCAAATTACTTCTCCCGGCTTATTATGCAGTACATACAAAAAAGAGGGTTGCAGCAGCAACCTTGTTCAAAAAATGGAGGCTCTTAGCGCACTTTTTGATCAGAATATGTCCCCTATCCACCACATGGAGGTGGCCTCATTTCGGATGGGACCCTAACACTCATTTCACACACCTATGCTGGACATATGGCCTCTGACTGGGTGACATGCTGGGTCCACTATCAATTTAAAAAACCTCCTGTGAAACGAGGAGGGGTGCACGGCTACAGAGGATGCCACTCCTCCTAAATTGCACATCAAAAAGAAAAATAGCCAGAACAACTACCTAATACACGGGTGCACGCTGCTGTGGCAAATACAGAGTATACAAAAAAGAAGGTTGCAGCAGCACTCTTTTTTTCAAAAAATGGAGGCTCTTAGCGAAACCTTCTTCTTTGTATACTCTGTATCTTCCACAGCAGCGTGCACCCGTATATTAGTTAGTTGTGCTGGCTATTTTTCTTGTTGTTTTTGCTGTGCAATTTAGGAGGAGTGGCACTCTCTGTAGCCGTGCACCCCTCCTTGTTTCACAGGAGGTTTTTTAAATTGATAGTGGATCCAGCATGGTCACCCAGTCAGAGGCCATATGCCCAGCAGAGGTGAGTGAAATGAGTGTTAGGGTTCCGTCCGAAATGAGGCCACCTCCGTGTGGTGGATGGGGGACATATTCTGATCAAAAAGTGCGCGAAGAGCCTCCATTTTTTTGACCAAGAGTGCTGCTGCAACCTTCTCCCAGCTTATTGTCATGATCAGTGGACGTCTAAACACTCAGACCACCGCCAATCCAAACTTTTGACATGTTGCGAGGGCATATAAAAAGTTTAGGTGACAGGTAATCTTTAAGTTAGGGTTCTTGTCCTAGACGTTTTATTCTGGTGTGATTCACAGACAAACGAATACCTTTTTGAACTGCATTGAGCTGGGTAAGGCTGGGTTCACACTACGTTTTGTCCCATACGGGAGCGCATACGGCAGGGGGGAGCTAAAATCTCGCGCTCCCGTATGTCACCGTATGCGCTCCCGTATGTCATTCATTTCAATGAGCCGACCGGAGTGAAACGTTCGGTCCGGTCGGCTCATTTTTGCGCCGTATGCGCTTTTACAACCGGACCTAAAACTGTGGTCAACCACGGTTTTAGGTCCGGTTGTAAAAGCGCATACGGCGCAAAAATGAGCCGACCGGACCGAACGTTTCACTCCGGTCGGCTCATTGAAATGAATGGCATACGGTGACATACGGGAGCGCGAGCTTTTAGCTCCCCCCTGCCGTATGCGCTCCCGTATGGGACAAAACGTAGTGTGAACCCAGCCTTAAGCCGGAATCCAGCAGTTTGGCATTTAGATGGTCAGATCCTTTGTTTCCCTTGAAAATGATTAGCACCTTCAGAAGAGTCTGATTATCTGTTCTTTTCTACTAAAATATTAGAAGTAGAGCAGGAAAAAACCCTCAGGTATGGCGCTGCAGACTCTTGTAGACAGATGAGGCGGATGCCAAAGGTAATAGGAAAGTCCTCAGCAGGACATTTTATTAAAAAAACAATAAAATGGACAAGATTACGCGTTTCGGGAGGATCCCTCCCTTCCTCAGATCAGGATAAGGACAGTACAACAATAGCAGGTTTATATAGCCCAAAAATGGGCGCCAAAAACACATGGGAGGAGTAACAATCCAAACTTGAAAATCAAAGTACAGGAACAGAAACAGCACTTACATATAATATACAGTATGAATATACATTAGGAAGCAAAACAATTACAAATTGTGGTAATATAAGGTCAGGTTATGTGTTTGACCAAGACTAGCAACTGCTGGAGAATCGCAGTGGGCCGGAAGCTGTCAGCCGTTGCTGTCCAGCAGTTGCTAGTCTTGGTCAAACACATAACCTGACCTTATATTACCACAATTTGTAATTGTTTTGCTTCCTAATGTATATTCATACTGTATATTATATGTAAGTGCTGTTTCTGTTCCTGTACTTTGATTTTCAAGTTTGGATTGTTACTCCTCCCATGTGTTTTTGGCGCCCATTTTTGGGCTATATAAACCTGCTATTGTTGTACTGTCCTTATCCTGATCTGAGGAAGGGAGGGATCCTCCCGAAACGCGTAATCTTGTCCATTTTATTGTTTTTTTAATAAAATGTCCTGCTGAGGACTTTCCTATTACCTTTGGCATCCGCCTCATCTGTCTACAAGAGTCTGCAGCGCCATACCTGAGGGTTTTTTCCTGCTCTACTTCTAATATTGACTCCCAGGACGACTTGTTTCCTCCTGCAACCCATCGGCATAGCAGCGACTCGTACTACAGTACCCAGATTATATCGTGGGTGATATGCTTTTTTGCATAGATCTCAAGGTGAGCGGCCATCTATAAGCCCCGTGGGGTTCCCCCCCCCCACCCACCACCCGATCTATTGAGGGTAAATACACGAGGCGCCGTCCGTCGGTCCTTTCTTTTCTTTTCTCTACAGATTTTTCTACTAAAATGGCATGCACGCTCTGCTAAAAGTTATCTACTGTTTATGACCAGCTGCAGTTTCTCCATTATGCCTCCCAGTGTGGAGAAACATGTGCTTTCTCTTCTCATTGCATATATTCATTTTAAATGAAATGCCATAAAACACAGTTTTATTTTGGATTAACTTGATCAAGATCTTTTCTAGTGCTGCAGGGCTTGTACACTCATGCAGGTCTTTGAGGGAAATATATTCCGTATGTGTGGTTTATGTATATTACTGGTCCACATCATGTGTACATGCAAATGTACGTCTAAACTGGACAGGGTAAAGCTAGCACTTATTGTAAAGATGATGAGGTATGTTAAAAGGCTGATATATCTTCTCCACACACATACTGCTGGCTGTCTATGGTAGATCTAAAGAGATGTCCATACAGACATGGATTCTTTTAGCTCTGTGCTCCTTCGTTGTGGTTTGTGTTTTAATGGATCAATCAGTCATGATTCCTTTTTTCTTTTTTTTTTTTTTTCTTCTCTTTTGTCCGAAGATATTATTTTTTTTTTTTTTACTAAATTAATGACATTTTGTTTTTTACTGGATGTTGTGCTTTTTCTGTCAAAAAGCAGTGGAATCCTGTTGGAAAACAGTATGAACAGAGACAAATCTAATATTTTATTTAGTATTTACAGTAAACTTTATTTTGTGACCAGATAAAGCTATGTTCTGTTTTATATCATCTTTAAGTAATGAAAAATATGTAAGTGTGTTTATGCCATTATGATGATATAAGAGTTCTCCTTTTTAATATTAAATTACCAGCTCCTTACACTGGTTTGCAGGCTCTTCCAAGAGGATACAGTCAGTTCATGGCAGCTTATTGAGCAATCCTTTTACAATTACATATGCAGTCCTAGTTCTAGTTGTGGTGTTATGTTTTAAATGCACAGATTCCATAGGGACATAAAATATCCACATAAGGTTTATTAAAAGGTTTTTCCGTCCCTCTCAACAATTATGCGGGGGTAGGCAAGGGCAGGGTTGCAAAAAATACCTCTACACTTACTCTTGGTCCATTGTCGCTGCTGACCTGCACTGCCCAGTAAAGGTACCCCAGTGATATCCCTATATATTTAGCTAAGGCTAAACTAGACTGAGATTAGACAGTGGTTGCAGTTCATAATGCTCTTTCCTTTTTTTCTTTCCTGCCATTGTCTGACCCTGGGTAATTTTGTCTAAGGTTGTGAATGCAATGCTCAGGGGGTACAAATATGGCTAAGAAGGTGTGTGTCATATTCAGAGGGCATGTGATTATGAAGCTCCCAATCACTCCCCCCGAGCCTAGCATTCACCTCCTATTTAGCAATAAAGTCCCCGCCTGAATAGCTATTCAATAAAAAGTTAAGCAACCAATAGACAGACAACAAAATAGTAAAGGCCCTATATCTGGGAAACGGGAGGCATAGCATAGGAACAGTGTTGGAATTAGGGTATCTGAGGATATAAACACAAGAAAACACCCTTTAATAACATGCAATTTACACCACTTTTTTATTGCAGGCATTATGTAATATTTTATTTCTATGTGTGTACATAGTCTAATGATACAGTACATACCCTGCGTGAATAAGCAAAATGACCACCTATGAGCTAACATGTCTGCATGGAAGGAGTCCTCTCTTTCTACCTAAATATTAAGGAGTAGTCCAGTTTAGGAAAATGTATCCCCATCCAAGGATAGGGGCTAAGTTTCGTTCAAACACCCCCTACCATGATCTCTAAGGGAGAGCTGGAGATACATGACTACAGCGCTTTGGCACTCATAGAGATGCATGGATGGCGTGTGCCAACCTCGGCTACATGCACAAGGAGAGCAGCGGCTGGACACCCCTCCCCCCCCCCATGATCAGACACTTATCCCCAATCCTTTGGATAGGAGATATGTTTTCCTATACTGGAGTACCACTTTAACTTTAAAACATATACCCAATCTACAGGGTATGGAATAACAAACTGATTTTTGGGGTCTTCCCTACGAGACTACCAGTATTCTCAATATCTGGAGGTCCGCTTTCCTTGAATAATTGAAGTGTGTCAGTGTGTGCATGTTCACACAATACATTTTTAGTTAAAATTCCATGAGTACCCTTGAATTTCTTCTGCAGATTCACCCAGAGTTCTAAATGCAGGTTAGCCCCATACAGATGTAGCATCTGCATGGATTTAAAGTAAAGGTGACATGCCGTTTCCAAATACAGTGGAAATGAATGTAGTTCTCGCATGAATTACAATGCCAAACCAAAAACTCCTTGGGGGAGATTCATGAAATCCTGTGTGGGGGAAGAGGGGTGCAGTTGCCCATAGCAACAAATCAGATCACGTCTTTCAATTTTCAAAGGCCTTTTATAAAATGAAAGAAGCAATCTGATTTGTTGCTATAGGCAACTGCACCCCTTTTCCTGTACACATGGTTTGATAAATCTCCCCCTTGTGTACAAGGTTTAGTTTTAGAAGAATCTAGATAGGCTATGAAAATGATGTGGTAATAAGAAGCACCTGGTTAATGCTGGGGTGGTATTTAATGATGGCATAGCACCAACATGGCCCTGTACCCTACCAGATGAAATGTACATCATGTTCTCAACTTTTGTCTTCTGTTCAGCATCTTTAGCCATGTACATTAAATTTGATAGTTGAATACTTGTTGTGCCAAATGACATTTCCCATGACTTTTCCTGAAGATTGTAACTAAATACTTAACATTATTTTACTTTTTATACTTGATGTCATAGTGATTTCTCGATGTTGTTGGCTTTATGTATCACTTGACAACATTTGATAAATCCCAGTTGTTTTATTTTTCCTAATATTAGTATCTCAGTAAATCAGATTTGGAGGGTCTACATACTGTAATATGGAATATTTGCTTCTGGTGAGCGGTGGACAAACAAAGGCTTTATATTTGACAAAGTTAAAAGGGTTATCCAGGAAATCACTTTTTTTTTATATATCAACTGGCTCCAGAAAGTTAAACAGATTTGTAAATTACTTCCATTAAAAAAATCTTAATCCTTTCAGTACTTATGAGCTTCTGAAGTTAAGGTTGTTCTTTTCTGTCTAAGTGCTCTCTGATGACACGTGTCTCGGGAAATGCCCAGTTTAGAAGCAAATCCCCATAGCAAACCTCTTCTAAACCGGGAGGTTCCCGAGACACGTGTCATCAGAGAGCACTGAGAAAGAAAAGAACAACCTTAACTTCAGAAGCTCATAAGTACTGAAAGGATTAAGATTTTTTAATAGAAGTAATTTACAAATCTGTTTAACTTTCTGGAGCCAGTTGATATATAAAAAAGTGTTTTCCTGGATAACCCCTTTTAAGCTGTGAAATATGAAAGTTAGCAAAGCTATGCAAGCTTTGTTGTGTCAGTCGTGATATTTTCTATTATGATTTATGCTTATTTAAAAAAGTGATTTAATAATGAAGGCGACAGCAAACACTGAAAGAAAAAACTTCTTTGTACATATGATATGGTCAGATTCCTTAAATATTTACTCAAACAATCTTGACTTTCATATTTAATTGAAATAACCTGTATATGAACAATATTTCCTAGACACATTTTTTTGCAGATGGAAGGGTGAGTTTATCTTTTAAAATACTTTTGAACCTCTAAGTATTAGAATTTTTTTTATATGTTTTCATCGTACTGTATGATCTCATAACTGGAGCAAATATGTAGGGAGTGTGGTGTAAGTGTGAACAGAGATGTCAGCCTGCGAGAACTGTTCACAGGTTGAGGCTCATGGGCTTGGCTTATGAAAGGGTGTGGCTGGTTGCCGCCGATGAAAATAAAGTATCACCTAAGTTCCAGAGTTGTCGTATGTAGCTGTGCTGTTCACAAAACCTCCAATAACCACCTAGGGGAGGAGGAGGGGGGGTGTACCGGGAATAGTGACACGTTGCCTTGACGACGCACAGGGATTTTCATGAGCAACGTCCCTGTGCGTTGTCGTCAAGGCATCATCTCTATTCCGGGCCTGAAGCGCGGAGAAGAGGCCCCCCCCGGTGAAGATGGACAGCCCGGAACGACTATCCCTCCAAACCGGACGGTCCTGCATCACAGATGGCCCAGACCAGCTCACTCTAACGTCCCGCCAAGGAGAGGCGAGTACAAAACTAAAGGGGGGGCTGGATGATGACGAAGGCCGCAGTGGTCTTCAACCTGCGGACCTCCAGATGTTTCAAAACTACAACTACCGGCATGCTGGGAGTTGTAGTTTCGGAACATCTGGAGGTCCGCAGGTTGAAGACCACTGTAATCAGACATTGACAAGCGGTGATGATGAAGGGGGGGGGGCAGCTGATGACAGGTGGTGATGATGAAGGGGGGTGGGATGATGATGAAGGGGGGGGTGTGGGATGATGAAGGGGATGATGACAGGTGGTGATGAAGGGGGGGTGTGGGATGATGAAGGGGGGGGTGGGATGATGACAGGCGGTGATGATGAAAGGGGGGTGTGGGATGAGGACGGGGATAATCATAATAATTTTATTTATATAGTGCCTACAGATTCCGCAGCGCTTACAATTATGGGGTACAAACAAAGACAAGTATCAGACATAATATTACACAATAACTACTCAAACAAGAGGTGTGGGGATATATTGAGGATATGTTGAGGCCAATTAAAGAATGTTATAGGCCTGTCTGAAGAGATGTGTTTTTAGGCCACGTTTGAAACTATGGATGTTGTTGTTGAGTCTGAGGGATTGAGGGATAGCATTCCAGAGAATCGGTGCAGCACGAGTGAAGTCTTTGAGACGGGAGTGAGAAGTTCGGATTATAGAAGATGTTAGTGTGAGATCATTAGCAGATCGGAGAGAATGTGTAGGATGGTAGACAGAGATGAGAGAGGAGATGTAGGGAGGTGCAGCATTGTGGAGAGCTTTGTGTGTGAGACTGAGGATTTTGTACTGTATTGTGGACTGAACTGGTAACCAGTGTAGTGACTGGCACAGGGAGGAGGCGTCGGTGTAGCAGCTGGAGAGGAAGATGAGTCTGGCTGCGACATTAAGGATGGACTGGAGAGGAGAGAGTTTGGAGAAAGGAAGGCCTATTAGTAAAGAGTTACACTAGTCGAGGCGGGAGTGAATCAAAGCAATAATGAGAGTTTTAGCAGTTTCAGTAGTGAGAAACGGGCGGATTCTGGAAATGTTTTGAGATGCTGGTGACAAGAACGTGAAAGAGACTGAATATGGGGAGTGAAAGACAGATCAGAGTCAAGTATAACTCCAAGACAGTGAGCCTGCTGCCCGGGAGTTATGGTAGTACCACATACCGAGATGGAAATGTCAGGGTTAGGTACAGTATCAGTTGATGGAGAAAAAACAAGAAGTTGTTTTTTCGAAATATTTAGTTTCAGATAGACATCATGTTCTCTTTATGAGACAGCAAAGAGACAGTCACTGGTATTCTGTAGGAGTGCAGGGGTGATGTTGGAGGAAGAGGTATAGAGTTGGGTGTCATCAGCGTAGAGGTGGTACTGGAAACTACTGATTGTTTTTCCAATGGGGGATGTGTAGAGTGAAAAGAGTAGAGGACCCAGGACCGATCCCTGGGGAACCCCGACAGCAAGGGGAAGAGGAGAAGAAGTAGAGCCAGAAAACGAGACGCTAAAGGAGCGGCCAGAGAGATAGGAGGAAAACCAGGTGAGAGCAGAGTCCTTGAGACCAATGGAGCGGAGACTACTGAGGAGTTGGTAATCCACAGTGTCAAAAGCCGCAGACAGGGTGATGTTGGAGGAAGAGGTATAGAGTTGGGTGTCATCAGCGTAGAGGTGGTACTGGAAACTACTGATTGTTTTTCCAATGGGGGATGTGTAGAGTGAAAAGAGTAGAGGACCCAGGACCGATCCCTGGGGAACCCCGACAGCAAGGGGAAGAGGAGAAGAAGTAGAGCCAGAAAACGAGACGCTAAAGGAGCGGCCAGAGAGATAGGAGGAAAACCAGGTGAGAGCAGAGTCCTTGAGACCAATGGAGCGGAGACTACTGAGGAGTTGGTAATCCACAGTGTCAAAAGCCGCAGACAGGTCCAAGAGAATCAGTAAAGAGAAATTGCCATTTGATTTGGCCGTCAGAAGATCGTTAGTGACTTTGGTTAGGGCCGTTTCTGTGGAGTGAAGGGAGCGGAAACCAGACTGTAAGGGGTCAAGGAGAGAGTTCTCGGAGAGATAGCGGATAAGGCGGGAGTAGACCAAGCGTTCCAGGAGTTTGGAGATAAAGGGGAGATTTGACACGGGTCGATAGTTGGCTGCAGGGGGATGATGACAGGCGGTGATGATGAAGGGGGGATGATGACAGGGTGATGATGATGAGGGTGTTAATGATGGGGGTGTGGATGATGACAGGGGGATTATGTATTTCCCACCCTAGGCTTATAGTCGAGTCAATAACATTTTTTTTTTTTTTTTTTTTTTTTTTTTTTTTTTTTTTTTTTGGCTTATACTCGAGTATATACGGTAGTTGGACAAACTATCAGATTTGATTTTCAGTACCATGTCTATGCTGATGACCAATTTATATACCTTTTACTGTGATGTTACCTCTACACCTCAAAACACCAGTGACTGCTATCTCCAACATTGACCTATTTTCACTTGGCATGTATCTCAAACATTATGTCCTCTCTTAATTTGAAACTGAATCTTTCTAAGACTAAACTTCTTGTGTATCTTCCATCGACTAAATACCTAAGCCTGATATTCCCATCTCCATGTGTAGTACTACCATAACTCCTAGGCGGTACTCCGGTGGGAAACTTTTTTGTTTTGTTTTTTTTTGTTTGATCAACTGGTGCCAGAAAGTTAAACAGATTTGTAAATTACTTCTATTAAAAAAATCTTAATCCTTCCAGTACTTATTAGCTGCTGAATACTACAGAGGAAATTATTTTCTTTTTGGAACACAGAGCCCTCTGCTGACACCTCTGTCCATTTTAAGAACTGTCCAGAGTAGGAGAAAATCCCCATAGCAAACATATGCTGCTCTGGACATTTCCTAAAATGGACAGATATGTCATCAGAGAGCACTGTGTTCATGATGTCAGCGGAGAGCACTGTGTTCCAAAAATAAAATAATTTCCTCTGTAGTATTCAGCAGCTAATAATTACTGGAAGGATTAAGATTTTTTTTATAGAGGTAATTTACAAATCTGTTTAACTTCCTGGCACCAGTTGATTTAAAAAAAATAAAAAAAAGTTTTCCACCGGAATACCCCTTTAAGGACAGGATTTGATCTGTTGTTCACTCATTATATTCAATCATGTGGCACCTGCAGCTTGCTCTAAAACCTGAGCATAATCCTCCCTTTCCCTGTTAAACAGCAATAGCTCTTATTATTGTTATTGATTATTTGGGGGATTAGGGTACCAAGGAATATTTAAAGGGGTACTCCAGTGGAAAACAATTTATTTTCAAATCAACTAGTGCCAGAAAGTTGAACAGATTTGTAAATTACTTCTATTAAAAAGTCTTAATCCTTCCAGTATGTACCTTCTGCTGTATGCAGGAAGTTGTAGGAAGTTGAGTTGTTCTTCTGTCTGACCACAGTGCTCTCTGCTGCCACCTCTGTCCATGTCAGGAACTGTCCGGAGTAGGAGAGGGTTGCTATGGGGGTTTGCTCCTACTCTGAACAGTAGATTAATAGAAGTAATTTACAAATCTGTTTAACTTTCTAGAACCAGTTGATTTTAATTTTTTTTTTCCAAGGGAGTATCTTTTTTAACGGGACCACAGAGTAAAGAGTTAACAGGGGGGGGGGGGGAGAAAGGAGACTGCACCTAAACGGTTAACAGAGGGTAAGAACGAAGGGACAGCAATTGAACGTTTTACAGGGGGATAAGAGAGGGGACAGCACTTAAAGGGTTAACCCATGAGCCTTGCTGCAGGGGAGAATGAGCAGTTCCCAGACATCCTCCCTGCACCAGGAAGATCTGTCACTACACAGAATCGAAAACAAAGCTTCAGGCTGAACAGGGGGGCTCCTGCGATGTCAGGACCGTAGGCGCCGAGGACAAGTAGACACTGCGGGCTTCCTGACTGCACTCCAGACTATGGTCTCAGTGCTGGAGGTAGGCTGCAGGTGTTGCAGGCCAGCAGCATCTTCAAAAAGGCACCGAAGGACAAGGGAAGACTGTGGGGGGACATTAACCCCTTAAGGACCCAGCCATTTTACACCTCAGGACCCGGCCATTTTTTGCAATTCTGACCACTGTCACTTTAAACATTAATAACTCTGGAATGCTTTTAGTTATCATTCTGATTCCAAGATAGTTTTTTCGTGACATATTCTACTTTAACATAGTGGTAAAATTTTGTGGTAACTTGCATCCTTTCTTGGTGAAAAATCCCAAAAATTTTTGAAAAATTTTAAAATTTTGCATTTTTCTAACTTTGAAGCTCTCTGCTTGTAAGGAAAATGGATATTCCAAATATTTTTTTTAATTCACATATACAATATGTCTATTTTATGTTTGCATCATAAAATTTACATGTTTTTACTTTTGGAAGACACCAGAGGGCTTCAAAGTTCAGCAGCAATTTTCAAATTTTTCACAAAATTTCCAAACTGCACCCCCCCAAAGTATTCAAAATGACATTCAGTCCGCGTTTTAACCCTTTAGGTGTTTCACAGGAATAACAGCAAAGTGAAGGAGAAAATTCACAATCTCCATTTTTTACACTCTCATGTTCTTGTAGACCCAATTTTTTAATTTTTACAAGGGGAAAAAGGAGAAAATGTATACTTATATTTGTAGCCCAATTTCTCTCGAGTAAGCACATACCTCATATGTCTATGTAAAGTGTTCGGCGGGCGCAGTAGAGGGCTCAGAAGCGAAGGAGCGACAAGGGGATTTTGGAGAGTACGTTTTTTTTAAATGGTTTTTGGGGGGCATGTTGCATTTAGGAAGCCCCTATGGTGCCAGAACAGCAAAAATCCCCCACATGGCATACCATTTTGGAAACTAGACCCCTTGAGGTACGTAACAAGGAATAAAGTGAGCCTTAATACCCCACAGGAGTTTCACGACTTTTGCATATGTAAAAAAATAAAAATAAAATTTCACTAAAATGTGTGTTTCCCCCCCAAATTTCACATTTTTGCAAGGGTTAATAGCAGAAAATACCCCCCAAACATTGTAACCCCATCTCTTCTGAGTATGAAGGTACCCCATAAGTTGACCTGAGGTGTACTATGGGTGAACTACAATGCTCAGAAGAGAAGGAGTCATATTTGGCTTTTTGAGAGCAAATTTTGCTCGAGGGCATGTCGCATTTAGGAAGCCCCTATGGTGCCAGGACAGCAAAATAACCCCCACATGGCATACCATTTTGGAAACTAGACCCCTTGTGGAACGTAACAAGAAATAAAGTGAGCCTTAATACCCCACAGGGGTTTCACGACTTTTGCATACGTAAAAAAAAAAAAAAAATCACTAAAAGGTGTGTTTCCCCCCCAAATTTCAAATTTTTGCAAGGGTTAATAGCAGAAAATACCCCCCCAAAATTTGTAACCACATCTCTTCTGAGTATGGAGGCACCCCATAAGTTGACCTGAAGTGCACTACGGGCGAACTACAATGCTCAGAAGAGGAGTCATATTTGGCTTTTTGAGAGCAAATTTTGCTCGTGGGGCATGTCGCATTTAGGAAGCCCATATGGTGCCAGGACAGCAAAATAACCCCCACATGGCATACCATTTTGGAAACTAGACCCCTTGAGGAATGTAAGAAGGAGTAAAGTGAGCATTTACCCCCCACTGGTGTCTGTCATATCTTTGGAACAGTGGGCTGTACAACATTTTTAATTTGCACAGCCCACTCTTCCAAAGATCTGTCAGACACCTGTGGGGGGTAAATTCTCACTGCACCCCTCATTACATTCCGTGAGGGGTGTAGCTTCCGAAATGGGGTCACATGTGTTTTTTTTTTTTTTTTTTGCGTTTGTCAAAACCGCTGTAACAATCAGCCACCCCTGTGCAAATCACCTCAAATGTATATGGTGCACTCTCCCTTCTGGGCCTTGTTGTGCGCCCCCAGAGCACTTTGTGCCCACATATGGGGTATCTCCGTACTCGGGAGAAATTGCGTTACAAATTTTGGGGGGCTTTTTTCCCCTTTACCTCTTGTCAAAATGAAAAGTATAGGGCAACACCAGCATGTTGGTGTAAAAAGTTTATTTTTTTACACTAACATGCTGGTGTAGACCCCAACTTCACCTTTTCATAAGGGGTGAAAGGTGAAAAAGACCCACAAGATTTGCTAGTCAATTTCTCCTGAGTACGGTGATACCCCATATGTGGCCCTAAACTGTTGCCTTGAAATACGACAGGGCTCCAAAGTGAGAGCGCCATGCGCATTTGAGGCCTGAATTGGGGATTTGCATAGGGGTATTCTACGCCAGTGATTCCCAAACAGGGTGCCTCCAGCTGTTGCAAAACTGCCAGCATGCCTGGACAGTCAACGGCTGTCCGGCAATACTGGGAGTTGTTGTTTTGCAACAGCTGGAGGCTCCATTTTGGAAAGAGTGGCGTACCAGGCGTTTTTAATTTTTATTGGGGAGGGAGGGGGGCTGTGTAGGGGTATGTGTATATGTAGTGTTTTTTACTTTTTATTTTATTTTGTGTAAGTGTAGTGTTTTTAGGGTACAGTCACACGGGCCGGGGATTACAGTGAGTTTGAGCTGCCGCGCAAAATTTGCTGCATTGCAAACTTGCAGCCCGATACTCACTGTAAGCCCCCTGCCCATGTGAATGTACCCTGTACATTCACAGGGGGGAGACCTCCAGCTGTTGCAAAACTACTACTCCCAGCATGCCTGAGAATGTTTGGGAGTTGTGGTTTTGCAACAGCTGGAGGCACACGGGTTGGGAAACACTGAGTTAGGAAACAATGTTTCCCAACCAGTGTGCCTCCAGCTGTTTCAAAACCACAACGCCCAAACATTCTCAGGCATGCTGGGAGTAGTAGTTTGGCAACATCTTTAGAGCCAGATGTTGCCGAACTACAACTCACAGCATGCTTGGAGTTGTAGTTTTGCAACATCTGGAGGACTACAGTTTGCAGACCACTGATACAGTGGTTCCCAATCTGTGCCCTTCCAGATGTTGCAAAACTACAACCCCCAGTATGCCAAAACTGTCCAGGCATGCTGGGAGTTGTAGTTCTGCAACATCTGAAGGGCCAGATGTTACAGCACTACAACTCCCAGCATGCCTGGACAGTAAGGGCATGCTGAGGATGTGTAGTTTTGCAACATCTGGAGGGGCACAGTAGTCCAAAAACTGTGGACCTCCAGATGTTGCAAAACTGCAACTCCCAGCATGCCCAGACGCCAAGGGCTGTCTGGGCATGCTGGGAGTTGTAGTTTACAGGGTCCTATTACAGCAATGCATGTCACTTTACGGCGACGTGCATTGCTGTAAAGGGCCCGACCGCGGCTGAAGATATACTCACCTGTCGCCGACGCCGCCATCTTCATCGTCTGGATCCGGGTCTTCAGGGACGAGGTAAGTACCGGGGCCGGTCCCCAGCACTCCCCCGTCCCCCGCCGCGTCATCCGGTCTTCCTCCCGTCCTCTCCGGACTTTCAAGGGCCGGGCAGGACGGGAGGAAGTAACCGCCCCCCCTCCTGCGATTGGTCGGTTAACTAACCGACAGATCGCAGGGAATAGGAGGAGGTGGCAGACTTGCCACCTTGCTCCTATACGTTAGCATGGTCCTGGTTGTCTGTGACAGCCGGGATCATGCGAAATTACCGGGCGGTCGGGTCCCAGAGACCCGATCAGACCGGTATCGCCGCAGATCACAAGGGCGATTTCCCTTGCGATTTGCGGCGATCGCCGACATGGGGGGCCTACATGGCCCCCCTCGGCGTTTGCCCTGGATGCCTGCTGAAGGATTTCACCAGGCATCCGGTTCCGATCTCTGCCCGGCGAGCGGCAGAGACCGGAAAACGCCAGGACGTACGGGGACGTCCTGGGTCCTTAAGGCCCTGGGTGCGGGGACGTCCCCGTATGTCCTGGGTCCTTAAGAGGTTAAGGGGCAGACTGGCGGGCTAGAAGGCAGGGAAAGTAGTAGCAATAGTAGAAATACTATGTTACTAGGTCACGCCCCTAACAACTAAGACCACCCCCTCTAACGTCCATTGATAATGGAAATCATTGACAACTATTTCCATTAGTGATTTTCATTGATGATATTGATTATGCTTTGCAGCCCTACTCTTTTGGCCTTTCCTTCTCCAAACTCTCCCCTCTTCAGTCCGTCCTAAATGAAGCAGCCAGGAACATCTCTCTGTCCTGCCGTTACTGTGCCAGTCACTGCACTGGTTTCCATTCAGCTCAGAATACAATATAAACTCCTTATCCATAAAGTTCTCAACAGAGCTTCACCTCCTTACATCTCCTTCCTCATGTCTGCTTACCACCCTACCCGGGCTCGACATTCTGCTGATAATATAAAGGTAACCTCCATAATGTGAACCTCACTCCTGTCTCCAAGGCTTTGCTTGTGCTGCACCATTAGAGTGTGACATGCATGCCCTAATGCACATCCATCGTCATGAACTTTGGGGAAAGGTTAGATCACTCCAGGAATCTCCTCGGACATGAAAATCAAAATGAAAGCGTGCATTGTATACATAACTGATTGTAATACTAATAGAAATAGGATTTATATAGCATAGCATGTCGCAGTTAAATCGCTTCAACTATAAGAAGATTAGTACCCTCTAATTAAAAATAAATGCTCGATGGCATACTAGGCTTCAGTCCTTAATATCTTCATTCCTATCGGACAGGTTTTTTTTTTTTTTTTACAATTGCCATGTTGCCAATTGACATGATTATTTTCATTATTTACTTATATACTTAACCCCAAAGGATAGGGGATAAGATGTCAGATTGCGGGGGTCCCGCTGCTGGGGACCCCCGGAATTGCCTCTGCGGCACCGCACTATCAATACTGCACAGAGCGAGTTCAGCAGCGTGACGTCATGGCTCGGCCCCCTCGTGACATCACGGCCCGCCCCCCTTAATGCAAGTCTATGGCGGGGGCGTGCCCTCTTATAGACTTGTATTGAGGGGGCAGGCCGTGATGTCACGAGGGGCGGAGCCGTGACGGAACGATGCTCCGGCCCCTGTATTGCCCGTCATTACGTGCAGAGCGAACTCGCTCTGTGCAGTAATGATAGCACGGTGCCGCATCGGCGATCCCGGGGGTCCCCAGCAGCGGGACCCCGGCAATCTGATAAGATGTCTAGGGGCAGAGTACCCCTTTAAGGGCATAGGATGTAAATGTACATCCTGGTACTTAACGCACCAGGACATACATTTATATCCTGTACGTAAAGAAAGGACAGGTGCTGTTGTGCTTGTTTCATGCAGGCCAGGTGCCTCAGCTGCCAGGGACCCGCCAGTAATGTTGGACATCAGCAATTGGGCCGGATCATACCGAATACCGAAATTTTTGTCCTGCACGATATGAATTTTTCCCATACCGCAATACCGGTCGGGCCCCTCCCATCCGGGAATGAATGAATTACCTGTTCCCACATCGGGGGAACTAATCATATGTGGCCCGCGAGCGCTGTTCTGCTTCTCCCCCCCCCCCCCCCGCCCCCCCGGGCTGCAAAAGGTAAACAAAATAAACTTTTACTCACCTTCCCCTGTTGGAGAGCCGACAGCCTATCACCGGCCGAGGCGGAACGTCGCTGCGGCCGGTGATAGGCTGACGGCTCTCCGATGTTCCCGTCCCCAGGAAGCAGGTGAGGCCGGTACCGGACCAACGGGAGTTTATTTTGTTTATCTTTTGCAGAGTGGGCATAGGGATACAGTGTAAAGTATAGAGTTCCAGCGCCGGCGGCCCGCAACAAACAGAAGGACGTGGAGGGCAGCACTTGCGGGTGACATGTGATTAGTTCCCTGATGGGGACAGCGCAGCGCTGAGCTGATAATTAGTGGGGGTGGGGGGGAGAAGCAGAACAGCGATCGCGGGTCACATGATTTGGGGGGGAGAGAAATACCGTTATATACCGTGGAACCGCCATAAGTTACAAAAATACCGTGATACGCATTTTTGGTCATACCGCCCAGCTCTAATGTAATGTCTGATCGGATCGCCTGCGGCACGACCGCGTAAATCCGATCAGCCAAGACTGCGAACGGAGGTCCCCTCACCTGCCTCTGCCGCTCTCATGGAGTAGTCTTCTCTGGTCTGCCTTCTAGAAGACTAGAGAAGAGGAGCGCAGATAATACTGATCAGTGCTATGCATATGCATAGCACTGAACAGTTTTAGCAATCTGATGATTGCTATAAATAGTTCCCTATGGAGACACAAAAAGTGAAAAATAAATGTAAAAAAAAATTTGGAAAAAAGATCCTCTTCCAATAAAAATAAAAATTGACCCTTTTCTCCATTATACCAAAAAGCTTAAATATACAAACACATATTTGGTATCAGTACATGCATAAATGTCCGAACTTTCAAAATCTAATGTTAATGATTCCATACGGTATACGGTAAACAGAGTAAATGTAAAATAAAAATATATCTAAAAATGTCTGCTTTTTGTCACATCACGTTACAAAATTTTTTATAAAAAGAGATTAAAAAGTCACATATATGCAGAATTGGTACCAATAAAAACTACAGATCACAGCACAAAAAATGAGCCTTCATACAGCCACGTATATGGATATACTAGAAAGTTATAGGTGGTCAAAGTAGGGCAGTTTAAAACATCCTTATTTTGTAAAAAGTTTAAAAGTTGTACAATAATAGTAAAGTATGTAACCATGTTATCATTTTAATCGTTTTGACCCACAGAATAAAGAAAACATGTCATTTTTACCATAGAGTGAATACAAAACCATCCAAAATTTGGCAAGTTGCGGTGTTCTTTTCAATTTCCCCACACCTATAAAAAAAAAAAATTGGGGAGGTTTTGACATACATTACATGATAAAATGAGTGATGTCATTACAAAGTATAATTGATCGAGCAAAAAACAAGCCCTTATATGTCTTTTAGAAGACAAGGAGGAATAAGCGGAAATGCAAAAATAAAATTGGCTGTGTTTTTAAGGCCAAAATAGGCTGTGCCATTAAAGGGTTAAACACATAAACAAAGCCATATACATTAAACATAATTTAAATACCGTATATACTCGAGTATAAGCCGACCCGAGTATAAGCCGAGACCCCTAATTTCAACCCAAAATCCCAGGAAAAGTTATTGACTCGAGTATAAGCCTAGGGTGGGAAATACATCATCCCCCCCTGTCATCATCCAGACCCGTCATTAACATCCTCATCATCCCCTTGTCATCATCCCACACATCCCCCCTTCATCATCCCCTTGTCATCATCCCACACATCCCCCCTTCATCATCCCCTTGTCATCATCCCACACATCCCCCCTTCATCATCCCCTTGTCATCATCCCACACATCCCCTTATCCCACACATCCCCCCTTCATCATCCCCTTGTCATCATCCCACACATCCCCTTATCATCCCACACATCCCCCCTTCATCATCCCCTTGTCATCATCCCACACATCCCCCCTTCATCATCCCCTTGTCATCATCCCACACATCCCCTTATCCCACACATCCCCCCTTCATCATCCCCTTGTCATCATCCCACACATCCCCTTATCATCCCACACATCCCCCCTTCATCATCCCCTTGTAATCATCCCACCCCCCCCCCCCTTCATCATCCCCACACCCCCCCCCTTCATCATCCTCTTCTCATCATTCGCCCTCAGTGGTCTTCAACCTGCGGACCTCCAGAGGTTTCAAAACTACAACTCCCAGCAAGCCCGGGCAGCCATCGGCTGTCCGGGCTTGCTGGGAGTTGTAGTTTTGAAACCTCCGGAGGTCCGCAGGTTGAAGACCACTGCGGCCTTCAACATGCGGACCTCCAGAGGTTTCAAAACTACAACTCCCAGCAAGCCCGGGCAGCCATCGGCTGTCCGGGCTTGCTGGGAGTTGTAGTTTTGAAACCTCCGGAGGTCCGCAGGTTGAAGACCACTGCGGCCTTCAACATCATCCAGCCCCCTCTCACCCCCTTTAGTTCTGAGTACTCACCTCCGCTCGGCGCTGGTCCGGTCCTGCAGGGCTGTCCGGAGAGGAGGTGGTCCGGGCTGCTATCTTCACCGGGGGCGCCTCTTCTCCGCGCTTCCGGCCCGGAATAGAGGCGTTGCCTTGACAATGACGCATAAGTACGTTGGCAATGAACGCACCTCTGCGTCGTTGTCACGGCAACGTGACTATTCTGAGGCCGGGCCCGAAGCGCTTAGAAGAGGCCTCCCCGGTGAAGATAGCAGCCCGGAACCACTATGCCACCGGACCACCTCCTCTCCGGACAGCCCTGCAGCACCGGACCAGCGCCGAGCGGAGGTGAGTACTCAGAACTAAAGGGGGTGAGAGGGGGCTGGATGATGTTGAAGGCCGCAGTGGTCTTCAACCTGCGGACCTCCGGAGGTTTCAAAACTACAACTCCCAGCAAGCCCGGACAGCCGATGGCTGCCCGGGCTTGCTGGGAGATGTAGTTTTGAAACCTCTGGAAGTCCGCAGGTTGAAGACCACTGCGGGTGGGGGAGTTCACTCGAGTATAAGCCGAGGGGGGTGTTTTCAGCACGAAAAATTGTGCTGAAAAACTCGGCTTATACTCGAGTATATACGGTAAATAAGACTGGTATAGAGAATAAGAAAATCCTGCCAGTGGTGGCTTACAAAAGTGAAAGGGTGGAAGACAGTAAATGAGGGAAGCAGGCTTTCGACCTGATGTCCCCAGGTTTTGGTGTCCTAAAATAAAATATTCCTGTACATATTGCCTGTGTTTAAAGGGGTACTCCGGTGGAGTGTTTTTTTTTTTTTTGCTTTTTTTTATAAATCAACTGGTGCCAGAAAGTTACAGATTTGTAAATGACTTCTATTAAAAAGAAAAAACTTAATCCTTCCAGTACTTATTAGCTGCTGAATGCTACTTAGGAAATTATTTTCTTTTTGAAACACAGAGCTCTCTGCTGACCTCACGAGCACAGTGCTCTCTGCTGACATCTCTGTCCATTTTAGGAACTGTCCAGAGCAGCATATGTTTGCTATGGGGATTTTCTCCTACTCTGACAGTTCTTAAAATGGACAGAGATGTCAGCAGAGAGCACTGTGTTCCAAAAAGAAAATAATCATTCCAGTACTTATTAGCTGCTGAATACTACTTAGGAAATGAAGTTCTTTTTAATAGAAATCATTTACAAATCTCTTAACTTTCTGGCACCAGAAAAAAATGTTTTTCACCGGAGTACCCCTTTAACTAAGGGTGGGTTCACACCACGTTTTTGCAATACAGTTTTTTCTCAGGTTTTTGATAAAAAAAAACGGATTCCTCAGAACCGGACTAAACTGTATCATAACGTGTGTACAAAGTTTTATCTGTATACGGTTGAAAACCGTATACGGTTTGAAAAGTGATGTCCGGTTGCATCCGTTTTTTAAGAAAAAAAAATGCATGCATTTTGAACTTTTCACTCCATTATGAATAAAGTTTCACTTGTTTGATTGAAATTCCAAGAAAAAAAACTGTGCAAAGTCAAAAACCGTATAGTAAAAACTGGATGGAACCGTACGCACATACAGTTCTGTACGGTTCCCATTGATTCCCATGTTAAAAAAAACGTATACGGTTCAATACGGTTTTTCACATGGACCAAAAACCGTGGTAGGCCACGGTTTTCTGTCCAGAAAAAAAAAGTAAAAAACCGTGTAGTGTGAAAAACGGACACAACCGTATGCAATATGGAAAGTCTATGGTCACCGTTTTCTGTACAGTTGCATACTTTTTTTTTTTTTTTTAAACCGTATCCAAAAACTGTATAGAAAATCGTGGTGTGAACCCACCCTTATACAGGAGTATCAGCAGCTTCAACATGAGTGCCCTCTTCAGTTTTGTTCTCATTTTTATTATCCACTCTTATAAATGTTATTGCTTATTACATTTAATAAGATACGTTTTTGGTTGATTTTAGATGGAATAAATAGGTGGTAAGTGTATATTGTGTATACCTGAGTGGTACATGAAGTGTTGGTCTGCAGTGTAGGGCGAGGAAGCCTACTGAGAGTTTAGACACACTTGTTGATGTCGAGGGAAATGTAATTGGACTTAGATTAAGTGCTTCTAAGCTGTTGTTATATTCATAAGACTTGTGTATAAGAGGCCTGTTTCTCAAAATTAAACAAACAGTTGCAGACACAAATCTGTAGATGAAACGACCTGGCATTCTTCAAAGATTAGTCAGGGATAAGTGTAAGTCCACTCGGAAATGTGCCTAGATATAGGCCCTCATTTACTAAGAAAATCGGGTTGTAAGTCTATCTTGCTCTCTTACCCGACTGCTTTTTTCCCCTGGTATTTATTATTATGTCGCATCCTGTTTGTCGCACGTGGGTTTTGTTGGTTTTGGTTTCCAACTCCTCTGAGCTGTCGGGAAAAAATCCACAACAATTCATCAAATTCGGGTTGGAAACCTTAATAAATACGTGGGAAAGCTCAGAAATTTCGGGTAACGCCCCTTTTTCGGGTTTGGGAGAATCCACATCGGGTCCGTCGGGAAAAAATGTTGCATCGTGTCGCAGACTGGCGCAGGATGTCTGCGACATGGCGCAGACAAAGATGCGACAAAAAAACCCGACAAAAGAGGTCGGGTTTAGAATAGTAAATGAGGGCCATTGTGTCTTGGGTACTGTATATCAATAGACATTGGCCCAGATCAAACTGTGGCCCTCATTTACTATTCTAAACCCGACCTCTTTTGTCTGGGTTTTTTGGCGCATCTTTGTCTGCGCCATGTCGCAGACATCGTGCGCCAGTCTGCGCCACTATGCGACATTTTTTCCCGACGGACCCGATGTGGATTCTCCCAAACCCGAAAAAGGGGCGTAACCCGACATTTCTGAGATTTCCCACGTATTTATTAAGGTTTCCAACCCGAATTTGTTGAATTGTTGTGGATTTTTTCCCGACAACTCAGAGGAGTTGGAAACCAAAACCTACAAAACCCACGTGCGACAAACAGGATGCGACATAATAATAAATACCAGGGGAAAAAAGCAGTCGGGTAAGAGAGCAAGATAGACTTACAACCCGATTTTCTTAGTAAATGAGGGCCTGTGTGAGAGAAAAAGTGGAGGGATTTTTCCCCAGCAACCAATCACAACTCGGCTAACAAGCTGAGGTAAAGTGAAAGCTGAGCTGTGATTGGTTGCTGTGGGGAAATCCCTCCACTTTTTCTCTCACACAGTTTGATAAATCTAGGCCTATATCTTTAGATCTGTAGTTGTAAATGACAGTACACCCGTAATGGATAGTAAATGCAGTAGGCGGGATCAAGAATCTGTTTGGTTCTTCTTCCTGACATCCGCATTGTTGGGTTCTTCTTATTTTGTTAAGAGAAACTACAGATGTAGCAGAGCTAAGAGAGTTCTAATTCATAGCTTTGAATGTTTGCCCATGTTTTCATGCTTATTTAAGTTATTCCAATGCCCCAAAACTATTTGTTTGTTTCTTCTATATGTGTAACAGTTCGGTGATTGATCTTTGGTGCAGAAAGCCATTGTTATTTTTTGTGCTTACATATGCCTGAAGATGCAGTGTTAGGGGAAAATCTCCTCCCATCTAGACCTGATTTCTCCATATGAATTTTCATTTCCACTGTTTGTGTAGATTGTCGTCTTCACTCAGAGGGACACTACTATAGGAGAGCATTTGGCAATACAGTTTTTGGTTTACTCGTAGTTTTCAGTATGACTGGGCGGTATGCCGGTTCATACCGAATACCGAAATTTTTGGCCTGCACGATATGAATTTTTCCCATACCGCAATACCGGTTTGGCCCCTCCCCCTCGGAAATGAATGAATGAATCAGCCCAGTGCCGCACTGTCCCCAGTCTAATCATATGTTGCCCGCGAGCGCAGTTCTGCCCCCCCCCCCCAAATTACCGTATTTTTCGTCATATAAGACGCTCCAGCATATAAAACGCACCTGATTTTATAGGATAAAAATCTAGAAAATAAAGATTCTGAACCAAATACAATGTAAAGTATAGGACAGTGATCTTCAACCTGCGGGCCTTCAGATGTTGCAAAACTACAATTCCCAGCATGCCCGGACAGCCGTTGGCTGTCACCGCACAGTAAAGAGTGTCAGCACCGGCGGCCGCAAAAAACAGGACGAGGAACCGTGGAACCGCAAAAAGTTTAAAAAATACCGTGATACACACATTTAGTCATACCGCCCAGCCCTAGTTTTCAGTACATATGTATTGAAAACACTTGTGCTATTCTGCTATAATGTCCATATATATGAAAACGTACTTTCTACTTTGCTAGATCAGCTTCATCTTGAGAAATATATAAACTGATTTATAGCCATCCATATGGAAATACAGAGTTGTAAAACTTGTGCTGACTACCATTTTGGCAATGAAGTTATAAAGCACAAAAAGGAAATGCATTTTATGTGTATTTTGTGTTTTACAGATGTACATTGTGATTTTCCCAGAAGGAACACGGTACAATCCCGATATACCGAAGGTTATCGCTGATAGTCAAGCATTTGCTATGAAAGAAGGTAAAATTATAAAAGAACACGAGATGTTCCATTCAGCTACTACTAAATATTTAAAAATAGCTGAGAGTGGCCGGTAATGAATTCACAATTCTGTCTAGACATTCCCACTTATTTCTTCACATGGTGGGGCATATTGAACACATTGCGGGCAGAAGAAACAATTGCTATTGTATTATGCAATATTATATACAACTCTTCCTGTTTACCATGCAGATGACAAACTGAGACTTGCAATACACCAGTGAAATCCATTGGATCACTTAGTTTGCGTCAACCGTTCTGAATGGTGGTTCTGTTTTTGGCACACATAAGCCCCTAAAGGTGCTGGTATCCAAGAAAACACAAACTGAGCTAGTTTCTTCCAAAAATAGCGCTACACCTGTGCTTAGGTTGTGTTGTATTACAACATGGCTCCATTTACGTCAGTGGAGCTGAGCTGTAATACCAGGCATGCCTTAAGGACAGGTGTGATGCTGCTTTTTTTTATTTTATTTTATTTTTATAAACTTTTTTTTCCCTAATCCTGGATAACTCCTTTAATAACTGATCATTTGTATTGCCTACCTGAATATTTTGCTTGGAAAAATTTTGTTTAGTCTGTGTGTACAAAATAAGTAATTTATCAAAAGCAGTTGATTAAAGGAGATCTGCAGCCCTAGACACTGCAGGATAGGGCATAAGTGTCTGATCGTGGGGGTCCCAGTTTTGGGACCCCCCACAATCTCCTGTAGGGGGCCCCGGCTCTACCGCAGCTCTCCCATGTGGGAGGCATGTTGGTCGCAGCATGATGCCGTGGCAGACATGCCCCCTCCATGTATCTCTATGGGAGAGGCAGAGATGCAGCGTTCGTGCGTCTCACCCAAGTGAGGTCGATGGCACGCACATTAGCCTTGCAGTGTCGGGTCCCCATACAGCAGATCACGGGGGATCCCAGCAGTCAGACCCCCCCCCGTGATCAGACACTTATCACCTATCCTGCGGATAGGGGTTAAGTGTCTAAGGCTGCAGATCTCCTGTAAATAAATCTGTTCCTATTAGATATCTAACAGTGATGTCAGCTAGCACCCCCTGCTGTTCCTTTATCTGCTTATTTGTGTCCACCTTCTGAACCCTCCAGTGTTGGACAAACAAGTTTTGTTGTTGGCCTTCTGTTTGGGTGCTGTGTATTGTTATTGTTGTGGAGACTTCTACATTGCCTACTTTCTTTATGCACTCTCAGAAGCATGTAAATGTAGACTAGTACTAAACAGAAATTCATGGAAATATATGAATTGGAGATATCTATATCTCGATCTATCGCTCAGAGAGAGAATTCATTTGTGTAGTACTGTTTTTTCTGCCTCTTTAGATAAGAATGCTCATAGAAATGTAAAGGAAGTATGTAAATAGTAAGAGGGATAAATTGATAAACATCAAGGTTTAAAAACATTCAGGGCTATTTTCTATGCAGGTCAATGAAGGAAGACAAAACAACTAAAATGTAAAGCACTTCTGGGAATAGTTTTTTTTCCTAAAAAGTTTTAAATTTTTTACTGCACAGTGAACAGCATAAAAACAGAAATCACTGACAAATCAGATAACCAAAATCTGTTGGTGTCCAGAACAAGAAAATCACAGATTCACTAAAGTTTAAAGTTTATTTACATTCTTATAAAAAAAAAAAAAAAAACTATCAATTTATTGTACGCCACCTATATAGAAGAAAATCTAATGGTCCCATCCCAATATGGGAGCCAATGATACAGCAAAAAATGTACAAAAGATAGCAAAAGAAACAGGGGGAAGGGCCTTGTGTGTGATTGGTCCCTACTTATCTTTCCCTACAATGCTCCCCTAAATACTACCCCTATTCCTTAACAGAATGAAATGCCCAACACTAGAACCTAACCCTCAATTACACCTCCTCTCTAGGAACAGCGTTAAAAAAAATTGCATACCGGTAATTTGTTTAATTTAACCTCAAAAACAATTTAACTTTTCTGTTTTAAGGTACGTTCACACGTGTGTGTTTTCTACTATAGATTTGCTGTGCAGCAAAATCTGCAGCAGGGAATTTGCAGCAGATCGGCAGCAAAAATACCCACATGAACATACCCTTACAGTATACTTTATTGTAAAATAAAAGTTGTCGTTACAAAGTATAATTCGTTTTAGCATGTAACAAGCCCTTATATGGGTCTATAGAAAAGAGTTATGGCTATTAAAAGGCAAGGAGGAAAAAGTTAAAATGCAAAGATGAAAAATCGCATAACAGTTGTGATACTGTCACAGTTGTGTTAAACCATGCCTGTTAAAGAGACCTAGGTACCGTAGTCTAGTTATTCCTCCCCATATTTTTATTTACTCATTAAATGGTATCAGCTACTGAGGAATCCTTTTTATCTTCTGGCTAAAATACAAAGATATATGTTCACTTACCAAAATAGTGTGAAATGTAGACCACTGGGTGAAGCTATTGAATGTCTATTTTGGGTAAACCATTTCAAACACCAGCAATGTTCTCTGTACACATACCATATACGTGCTGAGAGTGTTTATGGCTCTGTGGCCAAAGACTTTTATTTCAAGCTAGTTTTGTTGTTCCAGAAGTCTGTGCAATTTGGCTGTAGAACACACACATTCTTAGAACTATTGTTGTCAGTCTCTGGTATACTTCTACACTGTAGCCTTTTATATTTTGGAATGTGAAGTAGTTAATTAAAACAGGATATCAGTGTCAAAGCAGATTTGTACTGCACATTGTGCCCAAAAATAAGCAGTTGAAAATTGTTCTCTCAGAGGCGAACATGCAAAGTGATGCACGGTCATAGAAAGTATATCAGGGAATTAGCCTCAAAGTCTGTGCATTTATCTTACAGCTTAACGTCCGCTAGGAAAGAAACAAACTTATCCTCAACTAACCTTCAAGTGACGGCGATAAATCAGTAACTTGGTCATCATCTTCATCAAAAACATGTCTGAGTCTGTTTAATATTACTGATTTCATATCTAGGTACAATAAGCATCATTCCTATGCCTGTATACTGTCAGCTCTACATGTGACTGAAGGTGCATTCATAGCTGCTCACATCTCTTCTCGCCTTCTACTCCATTTGTGTAAATATGGGATTTTACTGTGATTTCTTTAAAAAAACAAAAATCCTTTCAAAGACATTTAGGGCCCTATCACACTTTGTATTTTCTGAGCATAGTTCGGCAGCCTCCCATTGTTTTCATTGGTATTCTGGTGGCACCATTCATACTACGGAATTTCTGGATCCCAGACTCCGCAAAAAGAATAAACACGGGTGTGGAAATTTAATTAAAAAACTACTTGTCCACAGGAGTAAAAAAGAGCTACTTGTCCCTCATGACAATCCACTTGTCCTGGCCAGTTTTCACTTTTACACTCGTTTTTCTTCCTCGCCCTATAATAGCCATAAATAACTGCTATAATGATACCTTTTCATTTTTCCATAACATATGCTCCGAAACAAAAAAAATATTGGTGAAGTGAAATTGAAATAGTAAAAGATGATGATTTTCCAAATGTAGTGGTTTTCCTTTCTACGCCATTTACCTTGTTGTTGAGCTAACATGTTAGTTTGATACTTTTAGGTTGGCCTGATTACAGCAATACCAGATTTGTATAGTTTCTCATGTTTTACTAATAAAAAAAAAAAAAAGTATGAACTTTTCCTAATTTATTTTTATTGCCATTTTCTGACCCCTGTAGCTTTTTTTTCTTCTTTTTTTTCGCATACAAGGCTGTATGAGGGCAAATTTTTTGCCCCATAATCAGTTTTTTTGTATCTGTACTATTTTGCTATTGGTCTGACTTTTTAGGATCTATTCACATGTACAGTATTCTGTGCAGATTTGATGCGCAGGATTTTCTGCTGCAGTTTTCAATGTAAACTGAATGACTTGAAATCCTGCGTATCAAATCTGTGCATCAAATCTGGGTAGGATACTGTACATGTGAATAGACCCTTAATCACTTGGTATTTTTATTTATTTTTTTACATTTACGTTATTTACTGTATGGGATGCATAATGCTATATTTTAATAGTTCGTACAGTTACTCACGCAGCGATACCAAATATGTTTATTTTTATTATGTTTACATGTTTTTATATAGGAAAAGGGGGTGATTTGAATATTTAATATTTAGGGGGTTAATGTGTGTCTTTTAAACTTTTATAACATTTTTTTTTTTTTTTTTTTTACACTTCATTAGTACCTTAGGGGACTTTTAGAGGAATCATTAGATTCCTCATGCAGATCAATAGAGTTCTGTTGAACTCCATTGATCTGTGTGCTCTGCGATCCATTGATAGAGCCTAGTCCAGCCAGGATCTATCAATGACAGAGCCACGGGACACCAGGGAACAGAGGTAAGCCCTCCGGCTACCTCTATAGGTGATTGACTCCCTGCGATCGTGATGCGGAGGGGGGGAGGGGGTTTGCGATCTAGCCCACCAGGGAGCATTTACATGTCCCCTTAGATGCCGCTGTCAGCTTTGACAGCAGCAATCTAAATTAAAAGCTAGCCATTGCGATCGCTGCATACTGGCTATTAGCGGCGGCCCCCAGCTAATGAAATCAGACGGGGGCTGCAGAGTACGGAGCGGACTGGAGTCTGGAGCCTTCTCCATACATCCCACTGAGTGCCGCCATGCTTGTCGGGGGCTTTGAGGTCCGGCCCTGCCTGCCCGGAGCAGGGCTAAGGGCCTTAAAAATTCACCTGCCAGGCGCCCGGAACTGCATGTCCTGGGCGTCAGGTGATAGGAATTCCACATCCCTGAAACATGTTCATTCTTCAACTGTATCTGCTCGGAAATACTAATGGGACGGCACATTTCCGAGTGGATCCAGCATCGGCATGCACTACAAATAAAATCTATGCCCAGAAAATCCATGGGCAGAGATTCAGTTGTGTGAATAGGCCCTTAGTACGTTCATGGAAGGATGTAAATGTTTTTCTCCCTTCCCTCTCTGCATTTTCTCAGGTAAATCTACACCAGATCAGTTTTGGTGTTGATTATGTACATAGGGAAATTAAAAATATTTGTGTGGGAAGTTTTCTAGCGTACAAAGTCACACTTTAGCCCTAAAAAGATCACCTATTTTCTAAAAATTTATGACATAAACTTACCGTCGAATAAGCCATCAATGTTAGGTCAGTGGGGTTCCGACTCCTCTCACCCCTGCTGATAGGCTTTTAAAGGGGCGGCAGTGCTCAAGTGAATAAACATGGCTACAGAACCTTGCACTACTGTTGCTAAAAATATGACAAGGTGCACAGCAGTTGTCAAAAGAAGAGTCAATCAATGGGGGTTGTGGAAATTAGACCACACCAGTCTGATAGTAGGGATAGACCATCAATTTGGTAAGGCAGGATTAACCCCTTTTAGGGTACGTTCACACATACAGGATCCTGCACAGATTTGATGCTCAAGATTTTCTGCTGCAGATTTCAATGTAAACTAAATGACTGAGCACAGCTTCTAATCTGAAGTTACAAATCCTGTCCATCAAATCTGCTCAGGATCCTGTATGTGTGAACGTACCCTTAAGATCAGATCCCCAAGATCTTTAACCCCTTAAGGACCCAGCCAATTTTCACTGTAGGACCCAGCCATTTTTTGAACATCTGAACACTTTCACTTAAGCATTAATAACTCTGGGATGCTTTTAGCTTTCATTCTGATTCCGAGATTGTTTTTTCGTGACATATTCTACTTTATGTTAGTGGTAAAATTTTGTCGATACTTGCATCGTTTCTTGGTGAAAAATTCCCAAATTTGATGAAAAAATTGAAAATTTTGAATTTTTTTTTTTACTTTGAAGCTCTCTGCTTACAAGGAAAATGAATATTCCAAATACATTTTATATATATATATATATATATATATATATATATATATATATATATATATATATATTGATTCACATATACAACATGTCTACTTTTTACATTGCATCATAAAGTTGACATGTTTTTACTTTTTGAAGACATCAGAGGGCTTCGAGGTATATCAGCAATTTTCCAATTTTTCACAAAATTTTCTAAATTGAAATTTTTCAGGGACCAGTTCTGTTTTGAAGTGGATTTGAAGGGTCTTCTTATTAGAAATACCCCACAAATGACCCCATTATAAAACTGCACCCCTCAAAGTATTCAAAATGACATTCAAAAGGTTTGTTAACCCTTTAGGTGTTTCACAGGAATAGCAGCAAATTGAAGGAGAAAATTCAAAATCTTCATTTTTTACACTTGCATGTTCTTGTAGACCCAATTTTTTAATTTTTACAAGGGGTAAAAGGAGAGAAATCTTCCTAAAATGTGTAACCCAATTTCTCTCGAGTATGGAAATACCTCATGTGTGGATGTTAAGTGCTCTGCTGGTGCACTACAATGCTCAGAAGAGGTGGAGTCACATCTGGCTTTTGAAAAGAGAATTTTGCTGAAATGGTTTTTGGAGGGCATGTCGCATTTAGGAAGCCCCTATGGTGCCAGGACAGCAAAAAAAAAACACATGGCATACTATTTTGGAAACTACACCCCTCAAGGAACACAACAAGGGTACAGTGAGCCTTAACACCTCACAGTGTTTTACGAGTTTTTGTTAGTCGGATGTGTAAATGAAAAAAAAATTTTTCACTAAAATGCTGGTTTTCCCCAAAATTTTACATTTTTACAAGGGGTAATAGGAGAAAATGACCCCCAAAATTTGTAACCCCATTTCTTTTGAGTATGGAAATACCCAATGTGTGGATGTCAAGTGCTCTGCTGGCGCACTACAATGCTCAGAAGAGGAGGAGCTCCATTGATCTTTTGGAGACAGAATTTGGTTGGAATAGAAGTCGGGGCCATGTGCGTTTACAAAGCCCCCCGTGGTGCCAGAACAGTGGAACCCCCACATGTGACCCCATTTTGGAAATTACACGCCTCACAGAATTTAATAAGGGGTGCAGTGAGTATTTACACCCCACTGACGTTTGACAGATCTTTGGAACAGTGGGCTGTGCAAATGAAAAATTACATTTTTCATTTTCACGGACCACTGTTCCAAAAATCTGTCAGACACCTGTGGGGCGTAAATGCTCATTGCATCCCTTATTAAATTAAGTGAGGGGTGTAGTTTCCAAAATGGGTCAAGTGGGGGGGGCATTGTAAACACACGTGGCCTTCTATTCGGGACAAATTTTCTGTTCAAAATCCCAATGGCGCTCCTTCTCTTCTGAGCATTGTAGTGCGCCAGCAAAGCACTTTACATCCGCATATGGGGTATGTTCTTACTCAGAAGAAATGGGGTTACAAATTGTGGGGGGCTTTTTCCTATTTTTCCGTGTGAAAATTAAAAATTTAGGGTAACATCAGCATTTTAGTGCAATTTTTTATTTTTATTTTTTCATTTTTCCATCCAACTTTGAAGAATTTTGGGGTATTTCCATACTCCGAATAAATGGGGTTACAAATTTTGGGGGTCATTTTTTCCTATTGCCCCTTGTAAAAATGTAAAATTTTGGGGAAAACCAGCATTTTAGTGAAAAGAAAATTTCTTTTTCATTTACACATCCGACTTTAACAAAAAGTTGTCAAACACCTGTGAGGTGTTAAGGCTCACTGTACCCCTTGTTGCGTTCCTTGAGGGGTGTCGTTTCCAAAATAGAATGCCATGTGGTTTTTTGTTTTTTTTTGTTTTTTGCTGTCCTGGCACCATAGGGGCTTCCTAAATGCGACATGCCCTCCAAAAACCATTTCAGCGAAATTTGCTTTTCAAAAGCCAAATGTGACTCCTATTCTGAGCATTGTAGTGCGCTAGCAGAGCACTTGACCTCCACACATGGGGTATTTCCATACTCAGAAGAGATGGGGTTACACATTTTGGGGGGCATTTTGTCCTATTATCCCTTGTAAAAAAAAAAAAAATTATTTGGGGGAAAACTAGCATTTTAGTGAAAAAAAAAATCATTTAAACATCCAACTTTAACAAAAAGTTGTGAAACACCTGTGGGGTGTTCAGGCTCACTATACCCCTTGTTACGTTCCGTGAGGGGTGTAGTTTCCAAAATGGGGTCACATGTGGGTATTTCTTTTTTTGCGTTTATGGCAGAACCACTGTAAAATCAGCCACCCCTGTGCAAATCACCAATTTAGGCTTCAAATGTACATGGTGCGCTCACTCCTGAGCCATGTTGTGCGCCCGCAAAACATTTTACGCCCACATCTGGGGTATTTCCGTACTCAGGAGAAATTGCGTTACAAATTTTGGGGGTCTTTTTTTCCTTTTAACACTTTTGAAAATAAAAAGTATGGAACACCAGCATGTCGGTGTAAATTTTTTTATTTTTTTACACTAACAGGCTGGTGTAGCCCCCAACTTTTCCTTTTCATAAGGGGTAAAAGGAGAAAAAGCCCCCCAAAATTTGTAGTGCAATTTCTCCCGAGTACGGAAATACCCCATATGTGGCCTTAAACTGTTTCCTTGAAATGCGACAGGGCTCCGAAGTGAGAGAGCGCCATGCGCATTTGAGGACTAAATTAGGGGTTGCATAGGGGTGGACATAGGGGTATTCTACGCCAGTGATTCCCAAACAGGGTGCCTCCAGCTGTTGCTAAACTCCCAGCATGCCAGTCAGTGGCTGTCCGGAAATGCTGGGAGTTGTTGTTTTGCAACAACTGGAGGCTCCATTTTGAAAACATTGCTGTAGAATAAGTTTTTCATTTTTATTGGGGGGGACAGTGTAAGGGGGTGTATATGTAGTCTTTTACCCTTTATTTTGTGTTAGTGTAGGGTTTTTAGGGTACATTCGCACTGGCGGAGGTTTACAGTGAGCTTCCCGCTAGAAATTTGCGCTGCGGCAAAAAACTTGCCGCAGCTCATACTTGAAGCAGGAAACTTACTGTAAACCTGCCTGTGTGAATGTACCCTGTACGTTCACATGGGGGACAAACCTCCTGTTTCAAAACTACAACTCCCAGCATGTACTGACAGACCGTACATGCTGGGAGTTGTAGTTTTGCCACAGCTGGAGGCACACTGGTTGGAAAACCTTCAGTTAGGTTCTGTTACCTAACTCAGTATTTTCCAACCAGTGTGCCTCCAGCTGTTGCACAACTACAACTCCCAGCATGTACTGATGCTGGGAGATGTAGTTATGCAATAGCTGGAGGTACGCAACTACAACTCCCAGCATTCCGAGACAGCTGTTTGCTGTGTGGGCATGCTGGGATTTGCAGTTTTGCAACATCTGGAGGGCTACAGTTAGAGACCAGTGCACAGTGATCTCCAAACTGTGGACCTCCAGATGTTGCAAAACTACAAATCCAAGCATGCACAGACAGCAAACTGCTGTGTGGGCATGCTAGGAGTTGTAGTTTTGCAAGATCTAGAGGGCAGTATAGAGATCACTGTGCAGTGGTCTCTAAACTGTAGACCTCCAGCTGTTGCAAAACTGCAAGTCCCAGCATGCCCAAACAGCTGTCTAGGCATGCTGGGAGTTGTAGTTTTGCAACATCTGGAGGGCTACAGTCTGACTGTAACCCTCCAGATGTTGCTAGGCAACTTACCGGCTTCCGTCAGATCCAGGGAGCCATCCTCTTCTGCTGCACGACATGCCGCCCGCGCCGATCACCGCAGCCGATCCCATCCCGCAGCCTCCACAGACTGATAAGTGGATCTTCGGCGCCGTTCCGCCATCGTTTCCTTGTCCTGCCCCGCCTATTGTGGGTGGGCAGAACGGGGAAAACGAAAGTTAACCCCTCCCCGCCCCCGATCTGCTATTGGTGGTCGTGTCTAGACCACGAATAGCCAGGGATAGGAGGGGTGGCACCCCTGCCACCTCACTCCTATCCCTTCAGGGGGATAGTGGGTGTCTTAGACATCCGCGATCCCCTTTATATTCCGGGTCACCATAGACCCGTATGACCCGGAATCGGCGCAAATCGCAAGTGTGAATTCACTTGCGATTTGCGCCGATCGCCGACATGGGGGGTTCTGATGACTCCCCTGGGCATTTGCGCTGGGTGCCTGCTGATCGATATCAGGTACGCCCTGGGTCCTTAACCCCTTAAGGACTCAGGGTTTTTCCGTTTTTGCACTTTCGTTTTTTCCTCCTTACCTTTAAAAAATCATAACCCTTTCAATTTTCCACCTAAAAATCCATATTATGGCTTATTTTTTGCGTCGCCAATTCTACTTTGCAGTGACATTAGTCATTTTACCCAAAAATGCACGGCGAAACGGAAAAAAAAATCATTGTGCGACAAAATCGAAAAAAAAACGCCATTTTGTAACTTTTGGGGGCTTCCGTTTCTACGCAGTGCATATTTCGGTAAAAATTACACCTTATCATTATTCTGTAGGTCAATACGGTTAAAATGATACCCTACTTATATAGGTTTGATTTTGTCGCACTTCTGGAAAAAATCATAACTACATGCAGGAAAATTTATATGTTTAAAAATGTCATCTTCTGACCCCTATAACTTTTTTATTTTTCCACGTACGGGGCGGTATGAGGGCTCATTTTTTGCGCCGTGATCTGAAGTTTTTATTGGTATGATTTTTGTTTTGATCTGACTTTTTGATTACTTTTTATTCATTTTTTAATGTTATAAAAAGTTACCAAAATACGCTTTTTTGGACTTTGGAATTTTTTTGCGCGTACGCCATTGACCGTACGGCTTAATTAATGATATATTTTTATAGTTCGGACATTTACGCACGCGGCGATACCACATGTTTATTTTTTTTTTTTTTTACACTGTTTTATTTTTCTTATGGGAAAAGGGGGGTGATTGAAACTTTTATTAGGGAAGGGGTTAAATGACCTTTATTAACACTTTTTTTTAACTTTTTTTTTGCAGTGTTATAGGTCCCATAGGGACCTATAACACTGCACACACTGATCTTTCATCCTGATCACAGGCGTGTATTAACACGCCTGTGATCAGCATTATCGACGCTTGACTGCTCCTGCCTGGATCTCGGGCACGGAGCAGTCATTCGTCGATCGGACACCGAGGAGGCAGGTAAGAGCCCTCCCGGTGTCCGATCAGCTGTTCGGGACGCCGCGATTTCACCGCGGCGGTCCCGAACAGCCCGACTGAGCAGCCGGGATACTTTCAGTTTCACTTTAGAAGCGGCGGTCAGCTTTGACCGCCGCTTCTAAAGGGTTAATACCGCACATCGCCGCGATCGGCGATGTGTGGTATTAGCCGCGGGTCCCGACCGTTGATTAGCCGCCGGGACCCACGCGATATGATGCGGGATTGCGGCGCGATCCCGCTTCATATCGCGGGAGCCGGCGCAGGACGTAAATATACGTCCTGCGTCGTTAAGGGGTTAAAGAGGCACTGTCATTGTTAAAAACTTTTCATATATTGCAGGACTCCTTATAATATGACATTTCACAATATACACCTGTTAAAAAATTTTTATTTTTTTTTCACCTGAAATTCAAGCTCAAAATAGCCACCACTAGGGGTCGCCTGTCTTATAGCCAGACAGACTAGTCTAGATTTTACAGCATACCGGTATCCAGTATAGGAGATTTCTATTGAGTGTATGCAAAACTACAGATAAAGGATGTGTGGACATGCTGGGAGCTGTAGTTTTACATCATCTGGAGGCAACACTGCTCTAACACAGTTATTTACGAACGTTGCAGCTTCATTTTTTACTAAACTACAACTCCCAGCATGCTGAAATAGTCAAAGCTTTCTCGGACTCCTGAATAACAAAGAAGTTGATCAGACATTCCGGAGTCTGTGAAAGATAAACGTGACACATATTAAAAAGCTATGCTGATTAGCATCCAGCTTTACTAGGAGAAGATAAAACAGATAGAACATGTATTCATAAAAATGTTGTACTTTAATCTAAAAAATCCTTGCTCTAATTTTATAAAGATCTATTCTTATATTTATACATTTTATCCTGTTATGAATTCACCATAATGTCTTCTGATTACTGAAGGCAAGCTCCAAGTATCCTCCTCTGACACATGACACAGCATAAAACCAGAGAGGAAAGGGTTACAGAGTAGAGAGTACTGATTGGCTGACTGCCCAGGCTTGCTCCTGTGAGGGAGACAGACTGACACGCCCCCTCCAGCCTGCACAATGAAAAAGTACCTCACCAGCAGATAAATGTTTATATCTCTGGATATATAGATCCGAGACACATAAAAATTATATGCACATGATCGGGTCCTGAGTAACATATCACTTTTTTTCTTTTTTATGCCCTATGACAGGTACGCTTTAAGACCCAGGTACACAGGGTGTATCCATACGCCCTGGATCCTGTACGGGTTAAAATCTGTTTCCTGAGCAAACTCCACAACAAAAAAATTCATTGCAGATTTTGATTGGGAGAAATCAACAATAAACTTACATTTCTGCAACATGAATTGACATGTCGTTGATAGAAATAGAATCTGTTAAATAGCTGTTGGGGCAAGGAAACACATGGTAACTTTTTATGTGTATGTGCTTCCAGTAGGGACGCAGTCAAGCAGGAACAGGGATGGGAAGGGGAATGAGGAGGCATTCCAGCCCCCAGCATTTCAGGGCGTTTAGGAATGCCTCTTTGACACTTGGCACCAAAATATAAAAGCATTTTCTATTTTATGAAAGCACAGACAGAGGCATGAAACATGTGTCTCCTTGCTCCAACAGCTCTTGAACAATGTCAGCAGTTTGGACCTACATTGCAGCTGACAGACAGATTTAAAGCGGTAGTCCAGTGCTGAAAAACGTATCCCCTATCCTAAGGATAGGGGAGAAGTTTCAGATCGCAGGGGGTCTGAATGCTGGGCCAAACTCCCCCGCGATCTCTTTGTACGGGGCCCTGGCTCGCTGGCCAGATAGCGGGTGTTGACCACCACACGAAGCGGTGACTGACACGCCCCCTAAATATATCACTACGGCAGAGCCGGAGATTACCGAAGGCATCGCTCCGGCTCTGCCATCGAGTTGTATTGAGGGGGCGTGTCAGCCGCCGCTTAGAGCGGTGGTCAAATTGCCCCCTTCCCGCAGGCTGCCGCGCCCCCATACAGGAAATCGTGGGGGGTCCCTGCGGTCGGACCCCCCGCAATCTGAAACTTATCCCCTATCCTTAGGATAGGGGAAAAGTTTTTCAGCACTGGATATCACCTTTAAGATCTACACAGCAGTGTAGTTTCTACTTCCAATTTTTTTATTTAGCATGTTAATAATATTTGTAAAAATGTCGCCCAGTTTTGTAAAACGCTGTGCAAATGCTCAGAATATTCACCCTGTTTGTCATCCCCTTTTTATAACAATAATTTCATAGTGAAGTGTAAGTTACGTCTAAAGTGTGATTTATGAACTGTGAAATCATGGTTAAAGAAAGTTGCCTTTCAGAATATATATATATATATATATATATATATATATATATATACACACACACTAATATGCAGTTATTGTAAATTGCATGCCCTTTTTGTCATCCAGTGTGAAATATTTTTTTTGTTCTTTCCCCAAGATATTTAAAATTGTAAATTTCATATTGTGTAATGTGTTGTCTTCCTAGGACTGCCTGTTCTTAAGCATGTGTTAACACCACGTGTTAAGGCAACTCACATAGCGATTGAGACCATGCAGGACTACTTGGATGCTGTATATGATGTCACAGTTGCCTATGAAAAGACTACAACCCAAAGTGGCCAAAGGAAAGAAGCACCTGCCATGACAGGTAGATTTATACAATATGCACTTTGTGAACATAGTTGTGTTTCATTAGTTTACTGGAGCATTGACATAGGGACTTATTATAACATAAGCTTGTATGAGAGTGTGTGTAGTCCATTCCTACCTTAAATTTACCATTTTGTGCAAAATCTTTTTTAGCCCGTGTTTACATCTTACTATGTGATTCTCACCATAGGATGATCAGAAACAAATAAGTGTAAGTGCCCCCATTGCAAACAGCAAGGCATTTACAGCCATGCATTTGTATAACAAAGTGTGTAGTATGGCATTGTTTATGAAGCCTTAATTGGGTTATCCAGGAATCAGAAAAATGTGGCTTCTTTCTTCCATAAAAAGCACCACACCTCTCGTCCAGATTGCGTGTGGTATTTCACCAAAGTCACCAAGACAACCTGGATGACACGGTCTAAAAAACATAACTTTTATTTATACATTTAAACATTAATAGTTCCAGAAGAACCATGCATTGAAGCATGCAGCAACAGTCCATATATGTCTACAGCTCTTAAAGAGTACATCTCTTAATCTTATTACATTTTATAATTCTCCTAGTTCACTGCCCCATCATGATAAACCACCCCCTGCCTCTATATTTATAATTTTTTTAGTTTTCTTCCTTGAATATTGCTCTGTATTTTCTGCTCAGTCTCAGTCCGATTTACAGAATGAGAAGGGGCATTACCCAGCAGGCGTGACATCATCTGAAGCCATACAGGGGAGAACTTCCTCCATCATCACTCTGCTACACACAGCCCAGAGCAGTTCAATGTGTGAGGTGAGCTCTGATTGGATAAGGCTGCGCACACACCCCTCAGCATTTCCTGATTTTGGACTTCTGCAAGGCCAGCAGGGGTCCAAATAATGTGCAAAAGATGGGGGAAAATGTGCTCTGGACAAGTAGGGAGACACCTAGTGGCAGCTTTTTTAAACACAAATAAAACATAGAAAACTTACTTTTTTGAAAACAAAGTACATTAGAAAGATTTTTTATTTACCATAAGGAGGGCAATAGTAAAAACTAGTTTTAAAGATAGTGCCCATTAAACAAAGAATATTTATAGACAGCATCTGCAACATGCTATACTAAACAGACACACTAGCTGCTTTTAAAAGAACATTAACACTGTGTTTCCTACATGTTTTGTGACACCAGCCTTGTCATCACAGTTATAGAGACAAATGACTATCCAAATATGTAAAAAAAAAAATATTTGAAAAGTAGGAAAAGAGCGTAGTTTAAAGTTTTATCAGTTTTTTATATTTATGATAACCTATGTTTAATTTATTTTACACTTTTTAATTCCTTATATTGGACTATTTATAACATAATTTACTGAGCGACGATATTGTGTAATCTGTGATCTGCTAGTAGAGTCTGCCTCAGCGGACTCTATGAGCAGATCACAGTGGGACCTGCACGGGGACAGCTCAGGCTGCCAGAGAAAACAATGGGACCCCTGCAGTCACGTTGCAGGGTGCCATTCAGCAGGTAAAAGATGACACACCTGTCAGAAACCTCTTAAATGTCACAGCATTTAAGAGCTCCATGGATGGACTTCACCGTGATGCCGGTCATTGACAGTGAGTAGCAGCAACTGATAGCAGCAGTCATTTACAGTCTATGAAGCAAGCACTTTATAGACTCTTTGCAATGCTGCGTACATGTATGTCCCTGGGCGCTAAGGTGCAGGCAGCAGTGACGTATATGTATGTTGTGTGTCCTCTAGGGGTTTAATTTAGTCATGCCCATAGTCTGCAAAGCATTTTTTTTTTTTTTTTTATAAACTGGATTAGGTAAATAGACATTTAGTTGTACGGTATGGATTTATGATAGTGTTTTGTAATTCCTACTTTACAATCTCTCAATCATGATCATAAGCTTCTCACAGACAAGTTCTGCTTTGTATAATCAGTTGTAAATCCTCTAGTGAAGAAGTTTAGAAGTGGCGGCTTCTACAGAAGATGCATCACTGTGTTTTTCGATGCCAAATGTCTTCCAGAACGAGTAGTTCACTGGGTGACGTTAATTTCCCTTTGAGTTATTATCTCTATTAAAGTGCCTTATAAATATATAGCATCTTCTAACCATATTCAGGTTGTTCCTCTTTACAGAAAAAAAAACAGAATGTGTTTCTCTGCCAGATCTTTCATTTGTTTGGATTCAGGATTAAGTTTATTGGAAGCGTTGACAAGTATTTCATATTTGACAAATACTGTACCTAAGAAAAGATTAGTTCTGGAAATCTTTTTATTTATTTTTTCCTGGAAGCAGATAACTCTACACTAAATATGTTCGATGAAAATACCTCTTATCATAGAATACTGTACACTTGTATCGTATATCACATTTTGTGTTGTCATTTACACGGATGCCTTATTCTTTACATTAAGTCCTTAATGTGGATTACCTGTTGATTTTGTGACATTTAAAGCTGCAGCTTGTCTCCATCTGAGGTCATTACCAGCTATAGGTACATACGGCAGAGTAGCTTTGTCAGCACACATGCAAGATTTGCTGACAAATGACTAGAAGGCTCCCATCTGCTCTGCCTAAAATACACTTTTTTTTAATTCGAGAAGTGCTGTAACACTACTGTGCAGTGCAGCCATCTGCGTCAATAAAGTGTATGAAATCTGTAAAAAGGTTCTTATGCGTAAAGTGGTCATTAACACAAAATATTGCAAAAGAACTTATTTCTATGTACAGCACAATCCTTTATGTTATGTATTTTTAAGAATTTGTTTTTTCAAAGCCTGTTTTTAGTATTTTTAGTATGTTGTAATTTAATGATACACATTTCAGAAAATAGAAGCTGAAGTCACTTTTTTTTTTCTTTGCAAAAATGATTGCAACTGATGACTTTTTGATAAAAACAAAACATCCTTATTGTTGATGATCCCTGATAATTTTAAGAACTTTACACAGTGTTAAATATTGAGTTTGAGTTTTTCTTGTATTTGTCTAAAATGGTGCACACACTGATATTACTTGGTGCTTAATTTGACATTTGATGGGGGGAAAAAAAGATAAAGACATGATAAGGCTATTAACAAAAATCAGCCCAAAGAATCCTCCACACTTCCTCTCTTGCCCTTAAAGGGGTACTCCGGTGGAAAACATTATTATTATTATTTATTTTATTTTTAATCAACTGGTGTCAGAAATTTAACCAGATTTGTAAATTACGTCTATTAAAAAAAAATAATCTTACCTTCCAGTACTTATCAGCTGCTGTATAATACAGAGGAAGTTCTTTTCTTTTTGAATTATTTTCTGTCTGTCCACAGTGCTCTCTACTGACACCTCTGTCCATGTCAGGAACTGTCCAGAGCAGGAGACATTTGCTGTGGAGATTTGATCCTGCTCTGGACAGTTCCTGACATGGAAAGAAGTGTCAGCAGAGAGCACTGTGGACTGACAGAAAAGAACCTCTGTATTATACAGCAGATGATATTTACTGGAAGGATTGAGATTTTTAAATAGAAGTAATTTACAGATCTGTTTAACTTTCTGGCACCAGTTGATTTTAACCCCTTAAGGACCCGGGCTTTTTCTGTTTTTTCATCTTCAATTTTTCCTCCTTAACTTAAAAAAATCATAACTCTTTAACATTTTCACCTTAAATTCTATATGATGGCTTCTTTTTTGCGTCACTAATTCTACTTTGTAATGACATTAGTCATTTTACCCAAAAATCTACGGTGAAGCGGGAAAAAAAATCAATGTGCGACAAAATTGATGAAAAAACACTATTTTGTGAGTTTTGGGGGCTTCCGTTTTTACGCAGTACAGTTTTTGGAAAAAATGACACCTTATCTTTATTCTGTAGGTCCATACGGTTAAAATGATACCCTACTTGTATAGGTTTGATTTTGTATCACTTCAGAAAAAAATCATGAATACATGCAGGAAGTTGTATATGTTTAAAATGGCCATCTTCTGACCCCTATAACTTTTTTATTTTTCTGTGTTCAGGGCGCTATGAGGGCTAATTTTTTGCGCCGTTTTTAGCGGTACCATTTTTGTTCTGATCAGACTTTTTGATCACTTTTTATTCACTTTTTAGTGGTATAAAAAGTGATCAAAAATGCGCTATTTTTGACTTTTGAATTTTTTTGCGCGTACGCCATTAAACGTGCGGTTCAAAAAGCAGTATATTTTTATAATTCGGACATTTCCGCACACGGCAATACCACATATGTATGTTTTTATTTACACTTTTTTTTTTATTCTTGGAAATGCTGGGTTCAAACTTTTATTAGGGGAAGGGATAATTGAAAGGGTTAATGATTTTTTTACACTTTTTTATGCAATATTATAGCTCCTATAGGGGGCTATAACATTGCATTAACTGATCTTTTACACTGATTGATTCATCTCCATAGGAATGGATCAATCAGTGTTTTCGGCGATTGATTGCTCAAGCCTGGATCTCAGGCTTGAAGCATTCATTTGGCGATCGGACAGCACAGGAGAAGGTAAGAAGACCTCCTCCTGTGCTACAGCTGTTCGGGATGCCGCGATTATGCCGCGGCGATCCCGAACAGCTCCCTAGGCTAGCCGGGCACTTTCACTTTCGTTTTTAACCGCGCGGCTCAGCTTTGAGCGCGCGGCTAAAGGGTTAATAGCACGCAGCGCCGCGATCGGTGCCGCGCGCTATTAGCGGCGGGTCCCGGCTTCACTATGACGCCGGGCCCGCCGCGATATGATGCGGGGTCGCCGTGTGACCCCGCGTTATATCGCAGGACAGGGACTCCTGACGTACGCGTACGTCATGGGTCCTTAAGGGGTTAAAAAAAGTTTTCGGCCGGAGTACCCCCTTTTAACCCCTTAAGGACCCAGCCCATTTTCAGCTTAAGGACCTGGGCATTTTTTGCACATCTGACCACTGTCACTTTAAAGGGGTACTCTGGTGGTTAAGATTTTTGGCTATATTGTATCTTCTTTTAATGTTCATGTTTTTTGCAATTGACATGTATTATATGTTTGTATAGCATGTGTCTTTTTTTTCTTACCTTTTTGTGCGCCAGGAAGTTCTGTAGTTCTGTGTTGGATCTCTTACTGTTGTCCACAGCGTCTGCCATGTTAGGATTAGGCTGTGGACATGGCTTTTTTTCTTTCTCTGTTCTTTCAGAACTGCATAAGAGAGAGAAGCCACGCCCCCTCATCTCCCCCTCCAGGTGGTCGCAGGTGTGCATGAGAGAAAGAAGCCAGAGCAGGGGGAGAGAGAGGACGTACACAGCTCCTCCTCTCCCCTCCCCCTGCTTTGTCTTCTGAGGACGCTGGTCTGCACTGAAAGAAGACAGAGACTATTAAGAGTGTTATCTGAAGGGGAGGATAACAAAGTGCACGGGCTGGGGATGTATAGACTGCAGGGGAATAAATCTTGGACTGGGGATGATTTCTGTGTGTGAAGGGGGGGGGGGGTGGACTCCTGAATGACACATGCTGGGAGTTGTTGTCCCTGTTATGTGTGTGTGTATGCTAGTGTTTACAAACCAATGTGCCTCCAGCTGTAGCAAAACTACAACTCCAAGCATGCTTGGACAGACTTTGGGCATGCTGGGAGTTGTAGTTTTGCAACAGCTGGAGGCACACTGGTTGGGAAACACTGGCCTAGCCTATTCAGTATATTACAAACAAAGTGCATTGTTTTCCAATCAGGGTGTCTTCAGCTGTATCAAAACTACAACTCCCAGCATGCCCAGACAGCTTTTGCCTGTCCGGGCATGCTGGTAGTAGTAGTTTTGCAACTCCACGAGGCACCCTGGTTGGGAAACACTGGTGTATGCCCTATAAAGGTGTGGTGAACTACAAACCCCAGGAGACTACAAAGGCAGCATGCTGGTGTTATACCACAGACTGAAGACTGTTGTAGTCCCTTTTCTGTGTGTATGCCATTGTATGCCAACTAGGGCTGATTATATTAGTGTGCTGTGTATAAGGGGGCCGACCCGGGAAAATAGTAGGGTGGGTAAAGGGCGGAACAAACGAACAAACAAACGAACAAAAAAAAAGGAGCCGACCCAAACCAGCAAGGCATGTGGCATGCTGGGATTTGTAGTTTTCAGCACAGCAAGAAACAGGAAATAGAAGCAAAGATAGGAAAACAAAGTGGGGTATAAAAAGACAACAAAGAACGGAAATAGAGTAGCCTAAACAACAAGAATTGAAATGAAACAAAACAAATAGGGTAAGTCAAAAACGGAAAAACACGTTGACCACCGGAGTACCCTTTAAGCATTAATAACTCTGGGATGCTTTTACTTTTCATTCTGATTACAAGATTGTATCTTCATGACATATTCTACTTTGTCAGTTGTAAATTTTTGTCAATACTGAAAAAGTCCCAAATTTTACGAAAAATTTAAACATTTAGCATTTTTTATGAGAAAAATAGACATAACAAATAAATTATATATTTATTCACATATACAATATGTCTACTTTATATTTTCATTATAAAGTTGACATGTTTTTACTTTTGGAAGACATCAGGGGGCTTCACAGTATAGCAGCAATTTTCCAATTTTTCACAAAATTTTCAAAATCTGAATTTTTCAGGAACCAGTTCACTTTTGAAGTAGATTTGAAGGGCCCTTATATTAGAAATACCCCATAAATGACCCCATTATAAAAATTGCTGTGTTTCACGGGAATAGCTGCAAAGTGAAGGAGAAAATTTAAAATCTTCATTTATTACACTCACATGTTCTTTTAGACCCAGTTTTTGAAATTTTACAAGGGGTAAAAGGAGAAAAAGCCCACCAAAATTTGTAACCCATTTTCTCTCGAGTAAGGAAATACCTCATGTGTATATAAAGTGTTCGGGGGGCACAGTAGAGGGCTCAGAAGGAAATGAGCGACAATGGGACTTTGGAGAGTGAGTTTTTCTGAAATGGATTTTGGGGGGCATGTCACATTTAGGAAGCCCCTATGGTGCCAGAACAGCAACAAAAAAAAACATGGCATACTATTTTGGAAACTACACCCCTCAAATAATGTAATAAGGGGTACAGTGAGCCTTAATACCCCACAGGTGTTTGATGACTTTTCATTAGTCGGATGTGTACATTTATTTATTTTTTTTCCACTAAAATGGTGGTTTTACCCCAAATCTTACATTTTTATAAGGGCTAATAGGAGAAAATGCCCCCCAAATTTTTTAATCCCCTCTCTTCTGAGTATGGAAATACCCCCTGTGTGGACGTCAAGTGCACTGCGGGCGCACTACAATGCTCAGAAGAGAGGTCGTCACATTTGGTTTTTGGAAAGCAAATTTTGCTGAAAGGGTTTTTGGGGGGCATGTCGGATTTTGGAAACCCCTATGATGCCAGAACAGCAAAAAAAAAAAAAAAACACATGGCATAATATTTTGGAAACTACACCCCTCGAGGAACGTAATAAGGGGGGGGGGGTACAGTGAGCCTTAACACTCCACAGGTGTTTGACAAATTTCCGCTAAATTTGGGCGTGAAAATTAAAAATGATTAATTTTTTTTACAAAAATGCTGGTGTTACCCATAATTTTTCATTTTTACAAGGGGTAATAGGAGAAAAAGCCTCCGAAAATTGGTAACCCCATCTCTTCTGAATATGGAAATACTCCATATGTGGATGTGCTCTGCGGGCGAACTGCAGTGCTCAGAAGAGAAGGAGCGCCATTGAGCTTTTGGAGAGATCATTTGGAATAGAAGTCGGGGGCCATGTGCGTTTACAAAAGCACCCCTGTGGTGCCGGAACAGTGGACCCCCGCCAAATGACCCCATTTTGGAAACTACACCCCTCACAGAATTTAATAAGGTATGCAGTGAGAATTGACATCCCACTGGCGGTTGACAGATCTTTGGAACAGTGGGCTGTGCAAATGAAAAAAATGTTTTTTCATTGTGTCCAACTTAAACGGAAATTCGTCAAACACCTGTGGGGTGTTAAAGGGGTTATCCAGGAAAAAACTTTTTTTTATATATCAACTGGCTCCAGAAAGTTAAACAGATTTGTTAATTGCTTCTATTAAAAAATCTTAATCCTTTCAGTAATTATGAGCTTCTGAAGTTTAGGTTGTTCTTTTCTGTCTATGTAATCTCTGATGACACGTGTCTCGGGAAACGCCCAGTTTAGAAGAGGTTTGCTATGCGGATTTGCTTCTAAACTGGGCGTTTCCTGAGACAGGTGTCATCAGAGATTACTTAGACAGAAGAGAACAACCTTAACTTCAGAAGCTCATAAGTACTGTAAGGATTAGGATTTTTTAATAGAAGTCATTTACAAATCTGTTTCTGGAGCCAGTTGATGTATAAAAAAAAGTTTTTTCCTGGAATACCCCTTTAAGTCTCACTATACCCTTTTACATTCCGTGAGGGGTGTAGTTTCCAAAATGGGGTCACATGTGGGTATTTATTGTTTTGCGTTTATTTCAGAACCGCTGAAAAATCAGCCACCCCTGTGCAAATCACCAATTTAGACCTCAAATGTACATGATGCGCTTTTAATTCTGAGCCATGTTGTGTGCCCACAGATCACTTTACACCCACATATGGGGTATTTCCGTACTCAGGAGAAATTGCGTTACAGATTTTGGGGGTCTTTTATTATTTTTATTTTTTTGTGAAAATTAAAAGTATGGGGCACCATAATTTTTTTTTATTTTTTACATTAACATGCTGGTGTAGACCCCAACTTTACCTTTTCATAAGGGGTAAAAGGAGAAAAAGCCCCCAAAACTTGTAACGCAATTTCTCCCGAGTACGGAAATACCCCATGCTGCCACTGCTCCTGCCGCCGGGACCGCCACCACCGCTCCTGAGGGGAACCCCGCCGGGCCAGGGAGAGGTAGGAGACCCCGCAGGCCCCGATCACCGCCCAGTAGGGCAGTGATTGGGTCGTCGTTCCGACCAATCAATCATGTGATCGTGAGGTGACACCCGTGCCACCGCACTCCTGCTGGGTAAGGATGAATGGGGACCTGATCTCGGACAGCCCCATTCACCCTTTTTTTCCGGGTCACCAGAGACCTGATTGACCCGGAATCGCCCCAAATCGCTGGTCTGAGTTAACATGGGGGCGATTTGGGGTTTGCACTGGGTGCCTGCTGAATTATTTTAGTTGGCATCCCGGTCCGGTCCCCGCCCGGTGCGCTGTGGGGACCGAAATTCCCACGGGCGTACATCGACGCCATAGGTCCTTAAGTTCCAAGGAGCCAGGGTGTATCCATATGCCCTGGGTCCTTAAGGACCTCTGGACAGGTTAGAGCATGCCTAGAAAACTTTCCCACGTAAATCTGTGAGTCAGCTTTAGGCTGTTGGTCCTGTAGTCCATGTTCTTGCTGTAAACAGATCTCTAAATGCTCTTAACAGAACTGATCAGAAACTAAGACCTTACGCCTGCTTCCATAATAATGCACAGAAAATGGAATTTACAGTCAAAATAGAAACAGAAAAAACATATTATTTCAGTGTCTGTTTCTAATCTGTAAAGAAAACTAGGTGAAACATTCCCTATGTTCCCCTTAACATTCCAGTGTATTTCAGATGTATTTATAGCCTTAAAAATATGGCCATATTTCTAAACAAAATAGCAAAGTTGTTGAGTTTGTTGCAGGTTTTCACATCTTTACTGCTGTTTTTCCTCTAATGTTTGGATGTTATTCAGGACGTTCTTTCTAAACCCCTTAACGACTTTGGATGTAAATGTACAACCTAGTGCGATGGTACTTAACGCACCAGAATGTACATTTATGTCCTATACATGACGTGTGCACTGGATCAGTGCTCGCATCATGCACTGTGGGTTGCGGCTGCTATCAGCCATTAACCCCTCAGATGCCGTGATCAATACTGATCAAGGCATCTTCAGCAGTGCGGCACTTTGAATGGGTGAGCAGATTGCCTGCAGCGCTGCAGTAGGGATACGATCACCCAAGATGGCAGGCGGAGGTTTCCTCACCTGTGTCCTGCCGTCATCCTGGTGTCTTCTGCTCTTGTCTGCAATCGAGCAGACCAGAGCAGTAGATAGCCAATAATGCTGTTCAGTGCTATGCCTATGTATAGCACTGAACAGTATTAGCAATCAAGTGATTGCTATGAATAGTCCCCTGTGGGGATTATATAAGTAGAAAAAAAAGTTTAAAAAAAATGTGAATAAGCCCCTCACTAAAAAAAAAAAATTTAATTTCCCGTTTTACAAAAAAATGTAAAAAAAATAAATGATCATATCTGGTATCACTGCGTGTGTAAATGTCTGAACTATTAAAATATGTTAATGATCCCGTACTGTGAACGATGTAAACTTAAAAAAATAAAAAAGGTCAGAAATTGCTGCATTTTGGTTACATTACTTTCCAGAAAAATTTTATAAAGTGCTCAAAAAGTCACATACGCAATAGTGGTACCAATAAAAACTACAGATCATGGCGCAAAAAGTATACAGCCCCCTATACGAAAAAATTTGAAAGCTATAGGGGTCATAATAGGGCGACCTAAAACATACAAATTTTGCGATTTTTTTTTTTATTGGTACAATAATAGTAAAGCGTGTTAACTTGGGTATCATTTTAATCATTTTGACCCACAGAATACAGAGGGGCAAAAAAGTATTTAGTCAGCCACCAATTGTGTAAGTTCTCCCACTTGAAAAGATGAGAGGCCTGTAATTTTCCTCATAGGTATACCTCAACTATTAGAGACATAATGAGAAAAAAAATCCTTAAAATCACATTCTGATTTTTAAAGAATTTATTTTCAAATTATGGTGGTATATAACAAAGTATTGAGATGAACTTTCGTTATTGACCCTTTGTTGGCAATTACAGAGGTCAAACGTTTTCTGTAAGTCTTCACAAGGTTTTCACACACTGTTGCTGGTATTTTGGCCCATTCCTCCATGCAGATCTCCTTTAGAGCAGTGATGTTTTGGGGCTGTCGCTGGGCAACACACTTTCAACTCCAAAGGTTTTCTATGGGGTTAAAATCTGGAGACTGGCTAGGCCACTCCAGGACCTTGAAATGCTTCTCACAAAGCCACTCCTTCATTGCCCGGGCAGTGTGTTTGGGATCATTGTCATGCTGAAAAAACCCAGCCATGTTTCATCTTCAATGCCCTTGCTGATGGAAGGAGGTTTTCACTCAAAATCTAATGATGCATGGCCCCATTCATTCTTTCCTTTTCATGGATCAGTCATCCTGGTCTCTTAGCAGAAAAACAGCCCCAAAGCATGATGTTTTCACCTCCGTGCTTCACAGTAGGTATGGTGTTTTTTGGATGCAAATCGGCATTCTTTCTCCTCCAAACACGACGAGTTGAGTTTTTACCAAAAAGTTCTACTTTGGTTTCATCTGACCATATGACATTCTCCCAATCCTCTTCTGGATCATCCAAATGCCCTCTAGCAAACTTCAGATGGGCCCGGATATGTACTGGCTTAAGCAGGGGGACATGTCTAGCACTGCATGATTTGAGTCCCTGGCGGCGTAGTGTGTTATTGATGGTAGCTTTTGTTACTTTGGTCCCAGTTCTCTGCAGGTAATTCACTAGGTCCCCCCGTGTGGTTCGACGTTTATTGCTCACCGTTCTTGTGATCATTTTGACACCATGGGGTGAGATCTTGCGTGGAGCCCCAGATCGAGGGTGATTAGTGGTCTTGTATGTCTTCCATTTTCTAATAATCGCTCCCACAGTTGATTTCTTCACACCAAGATGCTTGCCTATTGCAGATTTAGTCTTCCCAGCCTGGTGCAGGTCTACAATTTTGTTTCTGGTGTCCTTCGAGAGCTCTTTGGTCTTGGCCATAGTGGAGTTTGGAGTGTGACTGTTTGAGGTTGTGGACAGGTGTCTTTTATACTGATAACAAGTTCGAACAGGTTCCATTATACAGGTATCGAGTGGAGGACAGAGGGGACTCTTAAAAAGAAGTTATAGGTCTGTGAGAGCCAGAATTCTTGCTTGTTTGTAGGTGACCAAATACTTATTTTCCACCATAATTTGCAAATAAATTCTTTAAAAATCAGACAATGTGATTTAAAGGATTTTTTTTTCTCATTATGTCTCTCATAGTTGAGGTATACCTATGATGGAAATTACAGGCCTTCATATTTTTAAGTGGGAGAACTTGCACAATTGGTGGCTGACTAAATTCTTTTTTGCCCCACTGTATATAGAACATGTAATTCTTACCGTAAAATGCACTGCACCCTACAAAAACTGGACAAAAGTTGCAAAACTACGGTTTTCTTTTTAATTTCCCAACAAATTTATAATTTTTGGTTGCACCGTACATTTTATGGTAAAATAAGGCTTCTTTCACACTACAAAATGACTGTTTTAAAGATCCGTCTAAAAATCAGCTGGGAAACGGCAGTTACAAAATCCCATTATAGTCTATGGGATTTTTCTAATAGCCGTTTTAACCCGTTATAGCCCGTTATCAATAATGGACATTATTTTGTGATGGAAGACTATAATGGCCGTATAGGATTTTGTAACTGCTGTCTTTAGCCGATTTTCAGACGGAACTTCGTACGGATCTTTAAAATGCAGTCATTTTGTAGTGTGAAAGGGGCCTAAAAGGTGTCATTACAAAGTACAATTGGTCACGTAAAAACAATTCCTTGTGTCTGTGGATGGAAAAATAAAAAAGTTATGGATTTTAGAAGGTGAGGAGGCAAAAATTAAGCTGGCTGAGTCCTTAATTCCCAAATGGGGAATTCCTTAAGGACCAAGCGGTTTACCATTTTTGCACTTTCGTTTTTTCCTCCTTACATTTCAAAAATCATAACCCTTTCAATTTTGCACCTAAAAATCCATATGATGGCTTTTTTTTTTTTTTTTTTTTTTTTTTTTTGCACCACCAATTCTACTTTGCAGTGACATCAGTCATTTTACCCAAAAATCTACAACGAAACAGAAAAGAAAATCATTGTGCGACAAAATTGAAGAGAAAAAACATTTTGTAACTTTTGGGGGCTTCCATTTCTCCGCATTACATTTTTCGGTAAAAATTACACCTTATCTTTATTCTGTAGGTCCATACAATTAAAATGATACCCTACTTATATAGGTTTGATTTTGTCGTACTTGTGGAAAAAAACATGCAGGTAAATTAAATTAATAAGTTTAAAATTGTCATCTTCTGACCCATATAACTTTTTTATTTTTCCGCGTACGGGGCGGTATGAGGCCTCATTTTTTTGATTTTTTTTTGACCGTGCGGTTTAATTAACTATATATTTTTATAATTCAGACATTTATGCATGTTTCGATACCACATATGTTTATTTTTATTTACACAGTTTTTTTTTAATGGGGAAAAGGATGGATTCTAATTTTTATTAGGGAAGGGGTTAAATCACATTTATTAACTTTTCTTTTACTTTTTTTATGCAATGTTATAGCCCCCTCTAGGGGCTATAACATTGCATACACTGATTGCAGGCACTGTTCAATGCATTGCCATAGGAATGCATTGATCAGTGTTTTCTGCACTTGATTGCTCAAGCCTGGATTTCAGGCTTGGAGCAATCAAATGCCGATCAGACAGTCGGGAAGAAAAGGCAATCCCTACTGTCCTCTCAGCTGTTCGGGACACCTGGATTTCACCCTGGCAGTCCCGAACAGCTCCGCTGAGCTAGCAGTTATGGATTTCTTGTTGTAGTGTCCACACTAGTCCAATTCTATTGCTGTTACTGCACGATGCAATAAAGAAAACCCTGTTTTTGCACGAATTCATGTGGTGAGTGCCTCCTGAATTTCTATACAAGTTTGACCTGCATGAACTATATCTGTTGAGATTGAGCACCCAATCCAAGATTCGTTTGGTTTACAGTCACCCTATGCTCCAGGCTTTGTGTGCTTATATGGACTGTAGGAGAGACGTAAGTGGAAGTAGAGCTGTTCCAGTATTTCGCTATCTCTACCATTCACATATGTGGAATATATTTAGATAATATGATACCTTAATGGGACACTCTTATCAAAATGCCAAAAAAAAATAAAACTTGTTCGGAACTGAATTGTTTTATTTATTGTTTAAAAAAATGTTGGTTACAATAAGAAAACTTTTGTTTTGTGTATTTGTTTACGGGGTCTATTTTTTCCCCTAGATGATTCCTACTATGTATATGCATTTTAGTTGTAGCATTATTTTCAAAGCATAGCTGTCTTTCCAAGTAACTGTGTAGAATAAGCTTTAGAATAATTATCAGTGGTATCTGACCTAGTTGGGGCAGACTGGCCTCTATAATGTCTCCTACACACACAGAAGAGGGGATCTTGATGATCTGTAGTTAACCCATAGAATAAACATGGAGAATATAACAGAGCAGTAAAAGGCAGTGTGAATTCAGCTCTGGGGTGACAGGATACTTATTATAAGGTGTTTCGCACTCGCAGCTCATTCATCCTCCCCTTACCTCTTCTCTTCAAAGACTTCTATGGCAGCATGTCACTTGATAACTTCATTGAGTTTATGGTCTTCTTTCAGGACTTATTTTGCATTAAATTGCAGTGAATGATCAGAAGTGGCTTATAGGTTGAGAGAGGCATTTTCTCTGATAAGATAGATTAGTGTTTGCCATGTTCACTTGTACTATTGATTTATGTAAACTTCACTGATTTTACAGCGACCATTGAAGAAACTATTTATATGGTGCCTATGAGTTTAAAACAGGCTAATTTATATTGTCTTAAAGGTTATCCTAGATGGGAAGGGAAGTAAAATTAAAATTCAGTAGTGTCTCTTTATGGCTTTTATTACAGCCTTTTATGTCCTGCGCAATGGGCCTCTTGGCATAGTATTATGGACTTCTGTGAAATGATGACCTTAGATCTGCCTGACATCTCCAGTGTGCTGTAGGGAAACCTATTGCCTGATTCTTACATCATGTATTTGGTCGGTATTTTGAAGCCAAAATCAGGAAGGGATGTAAGTAATGAAGTATAAATCTTTCTTTTATATTTTGCATGTTTAGGCACACACCTGATTTTGGCTTATAACTAGTGATACAAAAGTACTGACCAAATTTGCAATGTTACTGTGTCCCTCACTACTAGTCATTTCTACCCATTGTAAAAGCACACCTGTCACCTGCATATGCTGCTTATATTACGATTATGCGGTATTCATTAAACTGCTCCTGTTGGCAATATATATATATGTCTCTACATAATCCTGTCAGTCCAATAAAAAAGGTATTACAAGATACTGCAACTACCGATGATTTTGCTTTTTGCATCACTGGACTAATACGGCTACTCCTAACTAATATATATATATATATATATATATATATATATATATATATATACACATATGTATTATACATTACTATGGTCCTCTTATCTGGTCCATAAGCTCTTGGTAAGTTTTGTTCTTCTAGAACATTGTGACGTAATTGCTTGAGACAAATTGTGTATGAACGTGTCCAGTGCAGTTGTAATGTACTCTATAAATAGAAGATAAGAGGTCCTTTGTTCTGTTATAGTTTATTGAAAAATGTTTAGAAAGAGAACTTGAGTAGGATTAAATATATCATTGAAATGTAAAGAAATGGTTCAGAGCAGCACATTCTCAAGCTTGGATGTAAAAAAGAAAGCTTTTGTAGCGCCTTAATAATTTTTTTAATCACATTTTCTTGACCGCTTTTGTAAGTTGTAAAGACTTGGATTTTCTATATGTACATAACTAACTTCTAACTTGGTTATGTAACTACACAACTTAGAGAAGATAGTTTTTTATATCATGCATAATGAAGAGGCCTAAATTGTCTCAAAGACCTTCTGCGTAATCCCTAGAGTATGCAGGACACACATGTACGCCCTGCGTCTGCTCCTGGTCTGTGAAGTGCACTCAGGAGCTGAGCGATCTTCATACCACGTGGGTCCCATATGCTATCAGCAGCTTGGACCACGGCTAATGCAGATTGGGCCGATGTCCGTCTTTCATCTGTGTGGTTGGTGCTCAAACAGTGCAGACAGCCTCAGCACCTAACGGGAGCACTAATAACACTGATCAATGCTGTGCTAAAATCGCACTAAAAATAGTGAGTAAAATTTAAGTTAATAAATGTGAATAGGTCCTTTCCCCAATTAGTTTGAATCACCCCCTTTTTCCAATTTTTTAAAAATAATGTAAACAAAAATAAACTTAAACATACGCGGTGTCACAGTGTGTGGAAATGTCCGAACTATTAAAATATAATGTTAATGAAACCACAAGATCAATGGTGTAAATGTAAAAAAACAAAGTACAGCATTGCAGATTTTTCGTCACTGTATATACCTGAGAAAAAGAGCAATAAAAAATTTCCATCAAAACAAAAATGGGACTTGTTTCTGCAAACACAGAAATTGGAATTTCCTTGCCAATAACATCTGGCACGGAAATTGTTGTGTGCTCAGCGCAGCAGAATCTCCGTGGAGAATTCCACATGGAAATTCGAACGTGTGAACATAGCCTCAGAGTTATAGGGTCAGAAGAGCACAGTTTAAGCATACTCGTTTTTTGCAAGAAATCTGTTTGAAAAACCTTTATAAATTGTGTTATGCTTTAACTGTATGAAAAATCAAGCCCTCTGTTAGGGTCACGGCAGGTGGTGGATCCTCTGTGCCTGTGTGGATGATGACGTGAGCCGTGCCAGGGAGTCACTGCCCCTGGAACGACTCGTTCACACATGTTGCTGGGTTGTGGTGTGGCACAAAAGGAAACAGACAAGATGAGGTCAAGGTAGCAGTAGGTCAGGGCAGGTGGCACAGGTGCAGGGTCAGGTAATGGAATGAGGATATCGGTAAACACTTAATTAAATGAGTACTGGCCCTTTAAATGTAAGAGCTCCGGCGTGCGCCGCCCTAGGAGGCGCGAGAACAGGAAGACCAGAGAGGTGAGTGACTGGCTGGGATTTGCACCCGGCAGCGGGGTCATGACAAGAGAGCGCTCACGGCCAGCATGTCTGGCCGGAGCGCAGATGTTACACCCTCATATGGGTCTGTAGGAGGGAAATTAAGTGTTATGGCTAGTGCAAAAATGAAACCTCACTGGGTCCTTAAGGGGTTAAAGAGGAACTGTGGGAGATAGTGACATCTATAGACAGGAGACAAGGTGCTTATCACATATATGTTTTATAGTATGTTGAAGACCCCACACTCTCGGTTACTGAGAACACTAAAACAAATCCAGTATTTTAGTACTGGCCTCTAGCGAGAGCATTTATGTGAATGGTACTTGTAATCATCACTGCAGGAACGCCAGTGACCACAAGATCTCGTGGGGTGTTTTTGGGGGGGAAATTAGTATAGGATTTTAAACTGGCACATTCTCTTAAAAAAAACTTTTGACATGTTGTAAAGGGAAGTCAACAGTTTTGATCAATCTTGTGTGCTTCTTTTCCTTCGCTCGTTGTCAATCAAATCAATTTTTTCATTGCATTAGTCTATGTTGTGAAAGAGTTGACAACTGACCAGTGAGTGTAAAGCACTGCCACTTACTTCACTGGTTTATAACTCACGATCGCACTCGATCTCGGCACTGAGACCAAGTGTGACCTAAACGCTTGACATTTATCCACAGTGGATTATTCAATATAAATAAACAATTCATATCCAGGTGTGAAAACCCCAGCACATATATGGGATTTCACATTAAATCAAATCCTGTAATGAATGAGGTGGTATAGTGGTAACTTAGCGCAGCAATCCTTGTGTGATATCATAGGTGGGCTAAATTAAAAATAAAGCTGGAGCAGTACACATGAACTTCAAACCTATATTTTTCTTGTTCTGATATGTAGTTCTTAGTCTCCATCTGACTGCTGTTTTTATATCTGGGATTAAGACCATACAGGAAATTTGCATTGTGGCACATTTATTATGAAATCACTTATATTTTTCCAGCATGTCCTAAAGTGTCAGAAATAGTAAACACTCATTGACTTAGTCCTTGCACCAGTGAGTGCCTGTCACGGTCACACCCTATCGGTCCAGCCAAGACGCTAGAGAGAGTGTGATGGTGCAAGGCTTAAAGCCGCCAGACCTCTGGGTATCCACTACTAGTCCCAGCAAGTCACCAAATTAACCCTTAGATAAACGTGTTTCACGCGAGCTGCCTTCAGAAAGGTGAGCTCTTATATTTAGAGATCAAAGACCAGAGCTGACTAATCAAACATTTAATCTGATAAAAGATATCACAGTGCTGACTATATAAAAATACAGAAACAAATGACATACAGTTACAAAATATATATAAAAGAGTTTAGCAAGTTCAGAAAGCAAAAATGAAGTTCTTACAGAATGATATTATAGTAGTCCATGAGAGTGGGTCTCCAGCTGCTCTTAGGATGGTCTTGTCAGCTTGGGGCACAGATCTTAACAACCGACTCTAGCATTGTTACATATTATATATCTCCTTTTTGGAGGGACTCCATTCCCCCCTCCCCTCTAGTCCCACCGGGGGGGGGGGGGGGGGGAGGGGGGGGGGCATCTCATCTCATATATGGGACCCCTTACATCCTGCTACTTCAAAGAAACTCCTGACTTCAAGAAGAGGAAAACAGCAGACAGGCCCCAATTGACTGCAAGACACAAAAACAAAGGATACACCGTCTGAATGACCCCTCACCCCCCAGGTCTTAGTTTATACATAGATGCAATTATAAAACACATGTATGTTTCCATAATCAGGCCTTGGGCCTGACAGTGCCCAAACACACTGCAGAAAGTCATTGGCCTCAGTTGTCATGTGCTGACTAACACTGAGGCCTGGGATGTCATCAGGATAGTGCTCAAAGTGAGTTATGCAGGGATGTAAAAAAAAGTAATTGGGGGTGGACCAAAGCAGCATTGCTGCGCTCAGCAAGTATAGAACAGGGATGTTTTTTATTTTTTATTTTGGAACATATGTTTTGGATATTAAGGAAGAATTTACAAAGTGCAATCGGTCCGCAAAAATATGTGTGTAGATGAAAAGATAACAGTTATGGCTATTCAAGGGCAAGGAGGTAACAACTAAACTGAAAAGACTAAAATTGGCAAGGTCCTTTAAAGAGGCACTGTCGTTATGAAAAACTTTTTATATTTCATACACTGCTCAAAAAAGGGAACACTAAGATTACGCATCCTAGATCTGAATGAATGAACTAATTGAATAGTTGAATGTGCTGACAACAAAATCACACAAAAATTATCAATGGAAATCAAATTTATCAACCCATGGAGGTCTGGATATGGTCACACTCCAAATCAAAGTGGATGACCACAGTACAGGCTGATCCAACTTTGATGTAATGTCCTTAAAACAAGTCAAAATGAGGCTCCTGATGAGGTGGCGGATGGTCTCCTGAGGGATGCCCTCCCAGACCTGGACTAAAGCATCTGCCAACTCCTGGACAGTCTGTGGTGCAATGTGGCATTGGCGGATGGAGCGAGACATGATGTCCCAAATGTGCTCAATCGGATTCAGGTCTGGGGAACAGGCGGGCCAGTCCATACCATCAATGCCTTCCTCTTGCAGGAACTGCTGACACACTCCAGCCACATAAGGTCTAGCATTGTCTTGCATTAGGAGGAACCCAGGGCCAACCGCACCAGCCTATGGTCTCACAAGGGGTCTGAGGATCTCGTAGCGGTCCTGCAGCTGGGTTGTTGCCCTCTTACGGCCTCCTCCATGTCTCCTGATGTACTGGTCTGTCTCCTGGTAGCGCCTAGATGCTCTGGACACTACGCTGACAGACACAGCAAACCTCCTTGCCACAGCTCGTATTGATGTGCCATCCTGGATGAGCTGCACTACCTGAACCACTTGTGTAGGTTGTAGACTCTGTCTCATGCTACCACTAGAGTGAAAGCACCGCCAGCATTCAAAAGTGACCAAAACATCAGCCAGGAAGTATAGGAACTGAGAAGTGGTCTGTGGTCACCACCTGCAGAACCACTCCTTTACTGGGTGTGTCTAATTGCGTATAATTTCTACCTGTTTTCTGTTCCATTTGCACAACAGCATTTGTGAAATTGGTTGTCAATCAGTGTTGCTTCCTGAGTGGACAGTGTGATTTCACAGAAGTGTGATTGACTTTAAGTTACATTGTGTTGTTTAAGTGTTCCTTTTTATTTTTTTTGAGCAGTGTAGTACCACTGATAAGATTACTTTTTTCAATATACATTTATTTAAAAAAATTTCAATTTTACTAAAACATAAAACTAAAATAGCCGCCACTAGGGGTCATCTATGGGAGTTGAAGTTTTGCAACAGCTGTGGGTAGAATCTTTGTTTAACATTTGTTTTTATTGAAAGTTTCACAAAGTTACATGTAAATGATAATAATGAAAATAGAAGTATACATCAACATGGAATTTTTCCAAGAACAGCAGGGGTACAATCTTTGTAAAACTCCTGTTTTTAGAGCTGTGTAGTCTCCAGCTGTGTGCCTCCAGCTCTTGCTAAACTACAAAGGATGTGTGAGCATGCTGGGCGTTGTAGTTTCGCAACAGCTAAAGGCAACACTTCTCTAACACTTCTCTTGCAAAACTACAACTCCCAGCGTGCTTGAACAGACAAAGCTTTCTCTGACTCCTGAATGACAAACAAGCTGATCAGACATTCAGGAGTCTGTGAAAGCTGAATTACACACATAGTGAGAGCTATATTGATTGGCATCCAGGTTTACTAGGAATAGATAGAAAATGTATGCATTAACTCCTTAAGGACATAGGGCGTACCTGTACACCCGGTCCCGGTGTTTAAAACGGGGTCACGCCGTGACCCTGCATCACACCGGGTCGGTCCCTGATGCGAATCATAGCCGGGACCCTGGGCTAACAGCGCGCGGCATCGATCGTTGTGCCGTGCGCTGTTAACCCTTCAGACGCGGCGATCAAAGTTGACTGCCGCGTCTAAAAACAAAAGTAAATGCTTCCCGGCAGCTCAGTCGGGCTGATCGGAACATCGTGATAAAATCGCGATGTTCCGATCAGCTGGGACGTAGGCGGAGGTCTCCTTACCTGACTCCGTGGCGTCCGATCGTCGATTGAGTGCTCCAAGCCTAAGCTACAGGCTTGAGCAATCAAGCCCCTATCTGACTTATCCGTGCAAAGTTATGGCTTTGCAGGGATCAGCATAAGAGATCAGTGTGTGCAGTGTTATATGTATGGGAGCTATAGCACTGCAAAAAAAAAAAGTTAACAGGTCATTTAACCCCTTCCCTAATAAAAGTTTGAATCACCCCCCTTTTCCCATAAAAAAAAGTGTAAATAAAAATAAACATATGTGGTATCGCTGGGTGCGAAAATGTCTGAACTATAAAAATATATTGTTAATTAAATCACACGGTCAATAGCGTGCGCGCAAAAAAAATTCCAAAGTCCAAAATTGTGTATTTTTGGTCACTTTTTATATCATGAAAAAATGAATAAAAAGCGATCAAAAAGTCCGATCAATACAAAAATGGTACTGATAAAAACTTCAGAACACAGTGCAAAAAATGAGTCCTCATACCGGCCCGTACGCGGAAAAATAAAAATGTTATAGGGGTTAGAAGATGAGAATTTTTAACATATACATTTTCCTGCATGTAGTTATGATTTTTTTCCGACAGTACCACAATATCCAACCTATATAAGTAGGGTATCATTTTAACCATATGGACCTACAGAATAATGATAAGGTGTTATTTTTACCAAACAAATGCACTGGGTAGAAACGGAAGCCCCGAAAAGTTACAAAATGACATTTTTTTCTTCAATTTTGTCCCACAATGAATTTGTTTCCTGTTTCGCAGTGGATTTTTGGGTAAAATGACTGTCACTGCAAAGTAGAATTGGTGGCGCAAAAAATAAGCCATCATGTGGAATTTTATGTGCAAAATTTAAAGCGTTATGATTTTTAGAAGGTGATGAGGAAAAAAGGAGAATGCAAGAATGGAAAAACCCTGCGTCCTTAAGGGGTTAAAACTACTGTGCAGTAATTTGCTCAGAGTAGATGAGTCATCACAGTGAGAGAGATGGACACACCCCCTCCATAAGGCAAGAAGACAAAGCAAGTGAGCAACATATAAATGCTATTTGATAGGAATATATAGGCCCTAGACACATACAAATTATATGTACATGATCAAGATTTGTTACTGAGTAACATCACATTTATTTATTTATTTATTTTTTGCACTATGACGCTTTAAGGAGAAACTCTTAAAATATATAGGGGGAGATTTATCAAAACCTGTGCAAAGGAAAAGTTGCCCAGTTGCCCATAGCAACCAATCAGCTCGCTTCTTTCATTTTTCAGAGGCCTTGTTAAAAATGAAAGAAGCGATCTGATTGGTTGCTATGGGCAACTCGGCAACTTTTCCTCTGCATAGGTTTTGATAAATCTCCCCCAAAGAGAGGAAAAACGTGAAATTCTACTCTGCTTAAAATGTTTAACATTACGTTTGCTGGACAAAAATAAAAATGTTCTTGTAATTTTCTGTTTGTATCTATTTGTATCTACAACTCTAATACACAGAAATATGATTTTGTTTTTATGGCCTCTTTCGTCTAATTTTTCTCTGTTTATGACAAAAAGGTAAAGGGGCCGATGTACCTTAAAGGGGTACTCCGGCGCTTAGACATCTTATCCCCTATCCAAAGGATAGGGGATAAGATGCCTGATCGCGGGGGTCCCGCCTCCCATAGGCTTGCATTGAGGGGCGGGGCATGACATCACGCAGAGGCGTGACGGCACATGCCGCCTGTCCCGTGGTCGCCGGGAATCAGACCCGGAGCGAACATGCTCCGGGACTGATTTTAACTGGGGTGCTGCGTGCAAGATCACAGGGGTCCCCAGCGGCGGGACCCCCACGATCAGGCATCTTATCCCTTATCCTTTGAATAGGGGATAAGATGTCTAAGCGCCGGAGTACCCCTTTAAGGAATGCCACAATAATAATGTTTCATTGCTCTCTTATTTATTCCTACCAGCCCTACAATTATTTTCTTATTTCTTCAGAATTTCTGTGTAAGGAATGCCCAAGAATTCATATAAATGTGGAGCGTATTGACATTAAGGATATACCTAAAGAGCAGTCCTCCTTAAGGAGATGGCTTCATGAGCGCTTTGAAATTAAAGATAGGTACGTAAACACATTTCCGTCATGTATATGGAGTCCCAATTCTTTCAGCAAACAAGGCCAGTTATACAGTGTAAGAAAGAATCACTGTTATCCATTGTAACCAGCCTTCATTTTCCACTACACATTTGAAAATGACAGAGGTTATTGGTTTTCCTTGGAACAATTTTTATGCATCATATTTGGTAAACATTCACTTCAGACACTTATATTAATGGTATGTAGTGTGGTAGGTGAAGCTCGGTCATTTTGTGGCAGTGATGTAGCTGAATGTGTGTTGTCATGCAATGGGATGAGCTGCAGTACCAGACACAGCTTATGGACAGGATTGGCAATGTTTCTGGAGTAAAAGAGGCAGAACATCAGGCTCCCTTACATCGTGGACCTGTTAAAGCAGTTTGCACTCCTGCTGTTCTCAAGAAATCACTGAATTAATTCAAAGCCAGAAGTCAGCCTGCACTGCTGACAGTGAAACAGTTCCCCCTTATACTATCTTAGGCATTACAGGGGCTTTTTTGATGTTTGCTGCCCTGGAAGTAGGAGTTTTTGAGGACAGCAAGAGTGTGAACAACCTCAAAAGTGTTTTAGCCTCAGAAAGAATGCTGGTTGATTCAGTAACCCTGTTTGGATTGTGTTACAAATGTGAACTTTACCAATAGCATTTTATTGTCCTGGTTTGAATATATACAAAATGAATGAAAAAAAAAACAAAAACAACTAATGTTCTAAACAACTGTGCATGTGTTCATATTTCTAGGTTACTCACAGAGTTTTATGAAGCTACAGATCCTGAAATGCGTAATAAGTTTCCTGGAGAAGGTCACATTGCAAAGCTCAGCTTAAAGAAAACCGTGCCACCTTTGTTACTTTTAACTGGTATAACAGCGGGCATGCTTTGCACAGAAACTGGAAGGAAAGTTTATATAAACACTTGGATATATGGAACTCTACTTGGTTGCCTATGGGTCAGCATCAAAGCCTAAATGGACCATTAGTTTTTACCAGCTGCACATTATACCAAATTTTTTGTCCAGGACTAAACAACTTGTATGTTCTGCCTTATTCATGACTACATTGAAATCATTAGAATGTAAGAATGTTGGAAGTGACTAGTCACAATTGTAATTTGAGTGTGATATTATGTTTTAGCATCCTAAAGTTTGCTTAATGGCATAACCCTTTCTTTATATGTGCCAGTGACCAACCCTGCCATGATATTATTGGCATAGTTGGCCTTGTACAGTCATCCAAGAGCCCTCATCATTAGAAGACTCTGCCATCTCACACTGCTCCACTATGTGGCCATTTTAGGTCTATACAGGTCACAGATTGGCAACTCTCAACTCTTTTTCTTTTTCGGCACTCTTTCTAATTTTTGTGAGTTTTTTTTAACTGGATACATTAAGGGTGCTCTTCAACCTTGGCCATTTTCTCACATGCAATTTATAATAAAAGCTTTTGTTACTCAAAGTATATACCTTCCTGTGGTAAGTTGCAAAACAGAAGTGTTTTTAAGATCCACTTCACATCACACGTTGTGTCTCCACCACCAGTAAACATCTGCTAGCCAATGGATTTAATCAGTTTGTTTGTTTTTGTTTTGTTTTTTAGTGTCACTATGCTTTTTATCTGAGAGACAGAAATGTGAAGTAGACTGTGTACTTTTCTTTTCCTTAAATAAAATATAAACTGATGTTAAACAGGCCACAAGACATTGAAGTTTGGTCTAAGCCAACGGTTTTGCTGTGAGCACTGTATACTGGTGGCTGAGACGGAAAACTTCATGTGAATGGGGCCCAATATGTCACCTTGTATGTGTGGTCATAAGCACTGCTGATGAAGTAATGTCCTTTTTTAGCATTTCAATTAGTTTATGGTCTCATAGAATTTACAAGCAATTTGTGGTGCTGACAGCTGCATCCAAGGGAAGAATGTGTTATTGTTTTTTTTTTTGTTTGTTGCATGTTTAACCATGTAAATGTTGTTTGCTTGTGTATTACATCTTGATTTTCATATTTGTAAAAGATTTCAACCTTTATTATTTGCTACAGTTGAAGTGATACAGTATGAAGCAGTATGTCATGGGTTTAAGCAATACAGTCTGATTTGGTGCTATCCCTTACTGCCGGCTGATGCTGTAGAGCAGGCATAAGCAACCTTTGGCACTGCAGATATTTTGGACTACATCTCCCATGATGCTTTTGTAGCATTTTTGGCTGTAAGAGCATCATGGGAGATGTAGTCCAAAACATCTGCTGTGGCGAAGGTTGCCTATGCCTGCTGTAGAGAAATGTTACGTGATAGTCAATAAATATGTGCCTTTTTACTTTTGGTTCCGTTTTTAAAGCATTTATGCATAAGCTTCAGTATGAATACATAACATCAGAGAGAAATTGAATATTTTTAGTTTAGGTTTACAATTTATCACATTCTATATAATTTATTTTATGAAACTATTATGAATTTAATCAAAATAGATTGATTGTATTTAATCTCATTGTATCCGGGTTCATAAACTTAATTTGAGTGATTTTGCAGAATAAATATCCATATAATCTAGGGTAACTTTAGATAGGTCTGATGAAGTAGAGATCAGAAATAGTTTTTTTTGCTTTATAGTAGCATTTACATTGGGGGCAAATACCCTTTCACTCTTGCATGCCTGTGTTGGTCAACTTGTTACAATGCAACTGATAGGTGACATTAACAGTTTCCATTTGAATTACATGCAAGATTGTGTTTTTGTTTTTATTTTTTTAAAGCTAATTTATGTATGCACAGTACCTGCTAGATGGAAGCTTATGTTCCTTCCAATTCATCTGCAGGCATAGTTGCGGACACTAGTCACTGGATTATATTTAAACTCCTTTCTCTATGTATTGGTTTATCCTGTTACCAATGGCCAATTGTTGTACATTCCAAAAACTCTTTGTGAGTTTAAAAACAGGAATGACTTTTGTTTGCTTATCACAGTGAGTAGTCAGAGACAAATGCAGAATCAATCCTCATTTCTAGGACTAGAACCTCTTATTTATAATGAACTGTTCTGTTTCCCTGGTTTAAAGGCTATGGACGCCTGCATTTTTTTAATTCTTGCTTTGTACTTATTAGGGTATGGTTACACATATCATGTGCTGGCCCCGTCTCCAAACCTCACGGCACACACAGGGCTGCCACGGGTACCGCTTTGTGTCTGCTCAAAGGAGAGTATGTGATGTATTTTGCACAGTGTGAATTACGCCGCATATACGCTACGTGTGACTTTCCCCCTATGGCACAAAAACACTTTTCGTTAGGGCTTTATAAAAATAAAAAATAAATTCTGTTTTACAGCCCATATAGGATATTGTTTTCATACATCAAAGAAGCAATTTTTGACAGGTTTGTTATCAGCCTCTCCTCTTTTGAAAGAGTTTGAATTTGATTTATGACCACATCATAGTCGACATTTTGATTTGCTCATAAATGAACTTGGAAGTCTCAGAAAAGAAACAAATATAATTCTAGAGAATGGCTTCTTTGTCATAATTTACTGATAACAGAATGTTAAAAAAAATATATCTATATGCATTTTTTGCTAACAAAGACCAATAGAAAAACATGGTTGCTTCTTGATCATCTCCTTTTTTATTTCTGGGTTTGGTTTCATAAGGTTTCAGAATCTTGTTATCTGTGTTATAGGTAATAAACATTTCAGAAAGGTGAGAGAAAAGATTTTGTCATCCAATATTGAAAGGTTCACTCACTGCCCCCTGTTACCTGGAAGATAATATGGGAAATCTGTCCAATGAAATGAAGATGGAAAGCTGAGGAGGTGACTATTGCAATCAAATAGATTTAGTTTTCAAATTTTTTGATAATCTACAGGGAGAATCATGTTATTTCAGGCAGTGCTTTTGTGTAGTAAGTATACTCAGTTTACTATTTGGTGCCAGACCCAGGTAGTAAACTCAGGCCCACCATTACATGGCACATTAGGAATTCGGCACTCCAAACTTTGTGTAGTTTTCGTAACCAATGTGCAAGAACACTACAGGCAACTTTTTGAGTATACAGCCCGTCATCAGACTGATACTGCTGTGCTGTGACTCTCCTTACAAGGTACTATCTGCCTGATAAATGGTTTGTTCTTCCACAAGGATTAATTTATAAAAAATAAAAAAAAACTACTATCTTTGATCACACAAACTGGAGTGCTAACTCTTCTATTGTGCCATGTAAAAAATAAAAGCAACAATCTAGTTGCTATTGGCAGCTCCTCCATTTCCATCTTACCTATAGTGTTTTTTGTTTTTTTTATCGATCATATTGTCTTTATGGTGGAAAACAATGAATATCGCTTAGTAATTCCACATAACTTTCGTTGCCTACCAAAGATTTCAATAGACAAACTACCACAACATTTCATTTATAGAATAAAGTATAATATAAAGTTTCTTTATTTGCTAAGGTTGCTCTGAAAGGTGATGAAGTAGAATAGAAGAGAAGAATTGTATATTTCATATCCTGCAACTATGAAAATACTCTAAGAACATGATTTCTAATTCATTGTGTGAGCCATATTTCATTGTTGTTAAGCTGACACTTGACAGATTTTTTTTTTGTGTGGGGGGGAAGATATATTGGTACAAACTGTATGTCTAGATAACTTAGGGACCCTGGAGGTTTTCTGGTTCTTTGATGTCTCCACTACATCCAGCCTTTGTGGGCACTCAGACTCTTTTTCATGTAACAGGAATAATGAATTCTGTAGAAGAAAATGGAGATTGCACTGCTGTTCTTTATCACATTTAGCGCATTCTGTTGCCAAAAATTAGTTTTAACAATGTACTTGTTGAAAAGCATATAACACAAAGTGTATCACTATTGCGTCATGTTCATACATAATTATTTTGTGTGTTTATATAAAATGCCCATTTATCTCATGTAAAGTTTCTGTACTGTGTTGCCAAGTAAAAAAATAAATAAAAAAATATACATTTATTATAACAATTTGCTTTTCTTCATATACTACTATAAAATATGGGTTTAGATTGTGTCACTGCACTGTTATTTGAGTTGTACAGTTGCCAGTTGTCACCCTGTAAAGAGAATGACTTGTCTCACCAAAATTGCAGTTTTGCAGCCATTTCGAAGTATTTTAGTTTTTAA